>NC_143014.1:86341116-86641116 GCF_055824585.1 Amblyomma mixtum
GAGAGAGAGATGTGGGCTGCGGGCATTGACAAGTTTGTGCCAGAAACGTGCGCTGAAGCCATAGGCTGTCGGCGTTCATTGTGTTCGTTAGCGTTGGCGTTGTCAATGTTTTACACTCCGGTCATTTTAAGGAAAGGAAGGCGAGCGCGCGCGGCGAGTGATGCCAGCTGTGCGTAGCGACGCCATGCTCCTCGCACATGCGCAGTATGGTCGTGCAAGAGAGCACACGAAACGGTGAGACTGTGGGAAATGTGGCTCACGCTACAAAAAGAGGTACTCATCGTTAGAGTGCTTCCTGTTCTCTTGCGGTGCATAACGTTGCCGTAGCGTGACACCGAAAAAGCAAGCATCTTTGCTGAGATTAGCAACCGGATCGGAAGCGCTCTGTACTCACTTGGACGGTTTACGATGAATGAAGCGCCACAATGTTACAATAGACAACCTTCATGAGACCCGTTTATAAGTAGCTCTTCCCAACGTGTAAGTATGCTACGGTTCGTCAGAGTGCGAAAAGGACAGCGCGGACAAGTGAACCAGACACACACAGCGCCGTGGGCCTCCCTATGAAGATATGCGCGGAGCTAGCTGGCCTAACGGTTGGTCTCGCTTAGGCCACCTAGTCCAGCTGAGTGGCGAGCATGTTCTCGGGTTTCGTAAAAGTATACCTGCAGTTCCTTAGACTGAGCGTCTCTGTAAGAGGTAGCTTGAAGACTGTCTATGGAAGAAATGGTTCAAGTCACTGATTACGTTAAGGGAGGAGTGAATGGCTTGGCGTTCCGAAGCCCTTATGCATCCTAATTCATACCGAGCTAGTCAAAAGTGGCTCATAGTTTTAAACAGGCAAGAAAAAGCGCACTGACCATCTACAAATGACTTGCAGGTTGTCATCCGTCCTACTGAAGGTATGACGGCTGACGTGTACTACTAGTGACTCAAGAGAAAACCAAGTCATCGCGTTATTGTCTTCTGCTATGCCGGCAGATTCCTCCCACCTGATACGATGGCAGTGCTAGTATGTCGGGAAACTGGTTGGATGCTTGTCTTCTTTTGGCGACAGCGCGTTGGTACTGCCTTAATATTCTTGAACATTCCCCAGTCTCGCCGATAGACTCGTGGCCGCACTCAGCGCAAGAATATCTGTGAACCCCACCAGGAAGCTTATCAGCGTCTAGCGGATCTTTCACGTTGATCAGCTTGTTCGGCAAGTTTCTGGACGCCAGTATGTTCTTGCGTGTCAAACTTGGCAGAAACGCGCGTTAGGATGCAAGAGATGCCGGCACGCAACCAGAATGGCTTCACGTTGGGCCCTTCTTCGGAACCAGAACACGATCTTCCACGGAAGCCTCGAAACGAGCAGGGTATAAGCCTTCCAGAAAGTGATAAGCGGCATCCACATTTGGCGAACTTCCGATTCGGTGCCCCTTGGAGAGCAGATGCGGCTTAGGTGGAATAGAAACTTTAACTAAGGCTGTTAAAGGGAGACTGAAGCACTTTTTCTGAAAACCGGGCTGGCAGCGGCATCCTATAGTTTTTCATACTGTATACTGGAATATCGCATCCAAATAAGGCAAAAACAAGCGCGAATTGCCTTTTTTAGCCGAAATATGCGGCCTGTGCCGCGGGGCACGCCGCGCGGCGCGCCGCCGCCCGTGATTGGTCAAGAGAGGTCGTGACGTCACTTTGAGGACTGGAGAAGCTGCCGATGCGGATCCGGCGCTGCGTTGAGGGCAGATCGCAGCTTTCCGTGTCGTTGTAAAAGCGAATACGGCGACTATTTTTTTTACTGACCACCGAAGAAAAGGATACTACAGTTTGCTCATTCCACGTATCGCCTGAAACCAAGAAAGACACAAGCAAAAAATTCTATGCCTAGCACAAGCATACGCCAGCGTCAAAGACGCGATACAGACCATGCGTAAAAGGTGCCAGCACAACATCGGCTCGTATTCTCGGAAAGGAAGGGGAGCGAACAATACTCAAGTCAATTACCACCACCGGACGCCTCCTGACTCGCCCGGAAGAGCGTCATCCTAAAGAAAAGGCCCAAAGCACTGTGTAAATCCTGTTCTCAGTACCCGGCGTTGCAGGTTGGGGCAAGAAAGTATTTCAAGTGAACGATGAAGGAGCACAAAGTTGGTGTCAAAATTAGCGAAGCGCAGTGGCCAAGCACTGCGAGGCATGTGACCACAAGATAGTGACGCAATCATGGTGCGCTGGAAACCAAGCCAAATACGCGCACAAATACGCTTCACTCCTGGCGCGTTCAGCAGATGCCAGAAAATATTAATCGCTGCCTCGGAAACGTTCGCCCTTCCTAGATTTGCAGTTTAGGTTCAGTGAAGTAGTTGCCAACTATATGTGTGTTTAAAAGCCAAGCTAGCTGAAACTCGCCCGCTGCCACAACTTTATGAAGAAACCTAGTAAGGTTGCGGTGTTTTTTTGCAAAAACTCGGTTGGCATTCATTTCTCTCATAAATTTGCATCCGAAATCAACGTCGAACGCTTTCATTTTAATTGCTTAGCTAGGATTGAACGAGATGCCGCATATGAAGAGCTTCGATGCTTGCTTGCTTTGCTTTATTGTGCTTTGCTCTGCTTGCTTGCTTGCTTGCTTGCTTGCTTGCTTGCTTGCTTGCTTGGACACGTCGAAACGAGTATAAAATCACTAACCGAGCCTTGCTGAGCACGTCTCAGGTGGTCTGGCCGCACCTAAGCTGAGGAGAGCGACACATGCTTAAGCCTCTATAAGGTTTCTTCAGGGGCTAAGTGAGCATGTTTCTACTTTTAAAAGAGGCGCTTCTTCAGAATGGTGACACGCCTCTTATGCGCGAGGAAATCGATGGAACTGTGTCATGGTTCAGCCGCGCCTTTTCGACAGAAATCTCCAGAGAACACACTAGGACAAGCTCTGCCTGTAGCCGCTCTTACGAAAGTGTTTCGAGCAGAGTAAGCTTGCTTTAGTCGGCTTGAATTATTCGTCACAGCAGCGAGCGGTTGCGCTGCGAGCTTGTGGTCTTGCGACAAACAGTGGAAGACGACACAGTCGCGGCCGTAGTTGTTGGTGGACACGAACGCAGAGTAGTACCTGTTGAATCTGATTCTCAAGGTCGGCTGACACGCTTTGTACGTCGCAACGCACGCAGTACGAGGAACAACGCATGCAGCACGAGAAACAACGCGCGCTGAAAGCGCGCTCGGGTGCGCCGAAGCATCCCCGGCTCCTCAACATGACGTCACGCTGGCCGACATGGACGAGGTTTCCCTCTCCGCTGTTCCCCTCTCCTGCGCTCGCGCGGGGCGCGGGAAATTTAAATATCGCGTTTTTAATTGGTGATTGCGCCACTGTTTTAGCGAAAATCGAAAAAATAATTTCACAGACGTGATCAGCAATGACACTACTTCAAAACCCTAGAAGGTTAGCTGATTCGAAAACCGCCTCAGTATCCCTTTAAGGAAGGACTGGCCGTTAATAATGAATATGTAGACAAAAAAAAAAAAACGCGAGGCATGTTAAGGTTGGAGCAGTTATAGGAGCTATATCAGCGCCAATGCTCTGCTCGCCAGCATAAAAAAATGAAAAGTAAACGTCAGTGATGGTTACCTCGGCATTCAGTTTTATGAACAAAGCTGTCCTTTTTTGCTTCTATGCCGCGCAATCACGGCAAAAAACAAATAGAACGAAGAAAAACGTGATGTTCGCGTTTTTTTTTTTTCTAGCTACAACGAGGTGACACAAGGCCTCGTATTGTGAAACTCGAGGGGTGTTTCCTCGCCGGCCTGTCGCTCCACAACCTGCAGTAGTAGCCCCTCCCCTCCCTTCCTCTCTCGTTCCTGGTGCCCATTCCTCCTGCAATTCCTTCGCGCGGGCAACTGGACTCGAGCCGCTGCCGTCGACCTTCGGAGCAAAAAGGGAGGCAGAAAGCGCCGGCGCCCGCTGAATGATAGTAATTAAAAGCGAGGGGGGTGAGATGCCAGTCTGCTAATGAAAGGGACGCGTCCCGTAGCCCACCGCGGAGGGAAGGCGGCGCACGCTTGAGGAATGCGACGAGTGGATCGCGAGGCCGATTTGACTGACAGGACTGGCCCTTGTGGTCATTATTTTCGGTTTTATCGCCGCCGCTGCCCCTTCTTGTTTTTTCTCGCGCCTTCTTTCGTTCGACCCCCCCCCCCCCCCCCTCCCTCCGCCACTACCACCACCCCGCGCATTTCGCCGCCGCGCTCGGCGGCCCCGCCGCCAGAGCGATGCTGTTGGCCTCAACCGGATCTGGCGAGCCACTTCTTCGCCCCATTCATCGCGGGAAAAGAAACTTTTCAGCCTTCGTGAACGCATCGAAGGGATCGAGAGCGGATGGATCGAGTTCTTTTTTTTTTGTCTTTCCAGCAGCTCGCTTCGATCGGAATGCATCGGAATCGCTCCTGAATTTAGTTACCGGATATCTTTTACCCACGCGCGCTGAAGAGATTAGGAAGAGATGTAGCGTGATTTCCCCGTACCTTTTCGTGTATAATTTTAAGCAGCCAAGCTCCTCTTTCTCTCGATTCACTTGATATTTCGCTGTCACATATTTACTAGTGCTATTATGATTCCTTGATTAATGCTGGTTACTTACGATAGAGTTTTCTAAAAATAAAAAAAGCAAAGCGAAGATGAAAGGAAAGTGTCTGCTGGTACGTGGGTCATGCATAGTTCAACTGGCATCTGTACAAGCCTACTTATTTCTGCCTGCTATCAAACGTAGTAGACGAGATACTAGATGATATGATAAGGTTAAATTAAGCAATCGAAAAATGATCGCACTACATTAGGCTTTATTTTGTCTTGTTTTCACCTTAAGGTTCGCAGGATACCATCTTGACTCCTTATTAGTTGTTTAAATTAACAACTTAAGTTCTTGGATGTGAGCAGCTACTGGAAACAAGTGCCAGTGCTTTCGGTGCAAACATCAGTAGACTTCAACAAATCAAAAAGTGTTGAGGGCTTTTTAGGTTAAGAGAGTAATCGGCATATTTGTTATCCACATGCGCCCAGCCTAAGCAACGATGCAGGCTGTAATAACCCCAGGAGCCGAAATGAGCCTTGCATGAATTCCTTAAACTAATTTCCAGCTGAAAAGCATTAAATGATTACTCGGAAACGAGGAAACACATGAGATCTATGCAATATCTTTAGAGGCATCAAAGTATTAAAACAAAGATACCAGGCTTGAGAGGTGCAGGCCGCAGCCGCAGATGAACTACGCTTGACGGGCTTGCTTTCGCGAATTGCCTAATTCCGAAGCTATAGGCGCTTCTTGCAGGCACAGCGTCCGTCCTGTACCAAAAGGAGTGAAAACATATGGTATCTTCGACTGGTGCATTGAGAGCGCTCTGTAGTGCTCTGAGAGGCGAACACGCATTCGGCTGGTCGAGAGCTGGCGCTCTGATCACATTCGCCTGGTTCTTGCGCAGTGCTCTCCTCTCACTCAGAGCAGCTCGAGACGCTCTGGCTTTTCTCTCGGAGCAACTGGACGCCCGCAGAGTTCTGATCACGTGACAGGCCCTCGCCCTATTTCGACGGCCACCGGCGATTCTGCATCGGCAAATGCGAAGTGGCGAAGGCGCGAATAGTTCCGTTTCTTTCCGTAGCTTGGCCCTTATCTTACGCGATTTTTGTCATGGCAAAGCGGAAGCATATTGCGACATTTGGAGCACCGTCAAAGCTTCTTCTGGAATTAGGAGAGAGCAGTGACTCCTCTAGCTCCGAAGACTGTGAAGCTTACGAGGTGATGTTCGCCAAACTGTTCAGTGTTCCGCAAAAAATACCGAAGGTTACAAACTACGTGGAGACAGTAGTGCGGCTTTACTCCGATGAAGAGGTAATAAAAAGTTGAGTGAACATTGTGACAGCGGCTGTCTATATATGCCTGTTCTAAACCAGTTTCGCAGGAATTTTCGTCTCCCTAGGAAGGCATGCCATGGGCTAATCAAGAGATTCGAGGGCTCTAGGTTTTACCCCTCGGACGCAACTCACGGTGGCTCCCCGGTGAAAACTGCAGAAGAGCACATTCTCTCCTTTCTTTGGTGAGCAGTCTTTTGTTTATTCTATGTATTGAATCGGGAAAAGATATGTTCTTGGGGTGCGTTTCTCGTGTTGTTTTGTACTGTACATGCCAAATAGACCAGCTGCATGACTGCTCTTTAAAGCGATAAAAAAAGTACTTGTCCGTATCCTTTCTGGATTTCACCTCCATGATTGATGTCTACTCACGAACTGTATTATAGTCAAGGGTATGGCTGGGAAATAATAAAGATGGCAAAGAAATAAAGAGAAAAGAAGCGTCCCTTTATACAACCACTCCTTTGCACCGATATAAACCCAATCCTGACGCCTAATCTTGAAACGTAATTGGTTGCCTGACAAATATGCGATTATTGAAGGAACTAAAGAGTTTTTACTACCGCTACCACCGTTGCTACATCAGGCAGGCGATTGTTACAACTCATAAATCGGCACGTCAACCACACCTGTTCAAAACTTGTGTAGCTTTTCTGCCAGGCTGCGGTGGAAAATATGAGGGTTTCCTTATATATATTTATTGGTCTCTTATATCGTGCTTTATAAAGTGCTTCCTTCCGGGGCACTTAGAGCGCAGCCAGGAACATCGAAGTGCTCTGCAGGGACAAGGCAAAGCACATCTCCACACATGTATATCTACATTGATGCTCTATGAATGTAGTCCATTCTTATGCAATGATAATTTCCAGGTACGCTGGCAACAAGGCATCAATGCGGCAAGTAGCCACCCTCTTCAACATGGCCGATTCAACAGTGCAAGTGGTGATCACAAGAGTCATGGAATTTTTATGTGACATTGCCCCAGAAATCATTTACTTTGCAAGCGACAAAGAAGCTGTGGCTCAAGAATTCGAGAAGGTAAGCTCTTGCATGAATGATGTTACAAGCTTTCTAGGGATTATCTTTTTAAAAGTCTGCCTAGCAGTTGTGGGCAGGTAGCCGACGTAGTTGCTTATTAGGTTTGATGTCAAAGTCTTAGCATTTATACAGTACAGAAGAATCGAAGCATGGAAGTAACATGCATATAATACTATAAGGAAATGTCATGTTATGCTTCTAATGCAACTAATACATTTCAGATTGCTGGCTTCCCCAATGTGCTTGGCTGCATTGATGGCACCTATGTGTGTATGCGATGTCCGGACAACAAGGTTAAGTCTACCTATGTTAACAGACATGACCAGGTGTCACTGACGATGCAAGGAATTTGCGACTCAAGATGCAGATTTCAAGACGTTTTCACGGGAACACCTAGCAAGATACATGATGCCAGGGTCCTCAGGCTGTCTACAGTGCACGAAGAATTACCAGTGGTATGCGAAAATAACAAGTACCACATCTTAGGAGACGCAGCGTATCCAATAAGGGAGTATATGATCACACCTTTCAGGAATTATGGCACCATGACTCGGGCAAAGATTTCATACAACTACCGCCATGCTGCAACACGAGTGAAAATTGAGAATGCATTCGGCCTGTTAAAACAACGATTTCGGCAGCTTCGGTTTGTGGAGTTTCATACTGTGGACAAGATTACCCAGCTCATCCTCAGCTGCTGTGTCCTTCATAACATTTGTCTGGATGCCGGCGACTGTGATGTTGGTGACCTGCTGAGTGATGACGATACAGACGAAGGGCATTGCAGGCATAAGCAAGGAGACTTGGCAACGCACCAACCGACACAACCAACTGCTCGTGATAGTGCCCTTCGGAGGCTTGGAGAACTGAAAAGGGAAGCTTTGGTACAGCTCTTTTGAAGCTGCAATGATGTTGAGGACAAATGATTGCTTTTCTCGAACTTTTATTGCTCTTTTAAGAACACATGTTGTGATTTTCAACAGGTACAAACGAAGGAACTTTGTCTAAAGTGCTGCTTGATAATATTCTTGAATAAATAGGATCTTTCAATCATGAACAATTGTTTATTTGGAGTTAAAAATCTCCCTCATCAGTGCCATTTGCTCAGCATGAGCTTTGAGTAGTGCCTGGTGCCTTTCGACTTTTCTCTGCTCTCTTGCTTCACGCCGACCTTCTTTTTCATTGTTAACCTTTCTCATTTCTTCAAAAAAAAAATGCCATCTCTTGCATCCTAGATGTGCTTGGGCGTGTCTTTCTGTCTGGGCGGCACCTTTTATTTTCTGTCCCTTGACATGAACCAGAATCTGCTGCATGGTCATCAGACGATATATTAACGCTTTCCTGGCTGCAGCCATCAGAACTGTCTACACTTGAAGGCACTGCACTAGCAGTATTCGGTATGGTCTTCTTATACGAAACTTTTCTTACACCTCGCAATATCTCTGGCTCGATGCTATCATAGATTGCCCTGATTGCTGCAAATTCCTCTTCATATGACACTGCGCAGCGAGAATGGCCGGAGGTTGCATTATTCTTGTCCTCGTTGCGCTTTCGTTTCGCCAGCGTCTTGAATCTGGTTTCACACTGCACTCCTGTGCGAGCGATTCCAAGCACTCTTTTAATGTCTTGTGCGATCTGTTCGTACATAATCTTCTTGCTGCGGAATCTCCGTTGAGGGCCAACTTGTGGTGTGTATCGCGCATAATGGTCGAGAAGCAGCCTAGTTTCACCTGTAGTCCACGTACCTGTCACAGGATATAAAGAGAAAAATTTAGCACATTCATACCACTTGAAGCTTGGAGCTTGCTTGCTCTGGTACAAGTGCAAAATCCACATGTACTAATGCTACTGCTTGATAAATGTTAGACGTGCAAGGCTTTGCAAGAAGGTAAGTGATTTCAAAGCGAAGAGGTGAGATTTCCACCTGGGAATATATATATACATACCATTAGGTGAAGTGATGCTGCTGCTGGACTGCCCATCTTCAGGCACTGTTTGCAGATGTACTTCGTTTTCACTTCCTTGGCTTTCTGTTCAGGAACAAAAATTGGAAAAACATTTTGATTTACTTCCTCACACATGGATGACAGGCAGGCAAGGCAATTTATTTATGCCCGGAGAGTCTGCCACAGAAGCCAACAACAAAAAAATCTTCACACTATCAGAAGTGCGTTAACTCCAACAGCTGTCAAGAAGAAAATAATCCAAGTCCTCAGCCCCATACACATAATTTAACTGATGAGCTGACATAACCGTCTCAAAGTGTATTATGACCCCGGTAGTGAATTTCGTGAGGGATCGCCTAACATTTTGGATTTTTACAATTGCTGACGATTTCACTACTGATCGTGGGGTTTCGCTATATGCACACCGCTACATGCTTGCGCGCAAAAAACAGGTGGGTGATTTGTAAGTGCACCTAACAAATAAATGTTTTGATAAGCAAAGCGACAACGCTCGCAATATCTGGTGCCGCGGCGCAAACACATTTCGAGCGGCCACCGCGACGAGGTTCCAACACAAGTCGGTAATTTTTCGCTACGTCGCGTCACTTGTAGAATTCGCTCAGTCACTTGCATGCTAAACTGCCTCAATATGTGCTTTCGAAAGTGGCCTGGGACGCACACAGAACACCAAGCGACACAATGGCTGAGCGCTGGAAAAAGCCTGCGTCAACAGCACGCGAGTCGAAAGCCATAACACACTGCGCGCGTTCTTCGTATTGCAAACTTACCGTCATAAAGGCAGAAGAGCAGATGCTGCGCAGCGGTCGTCGGGGTGTCCATATTGGGAAGCTGTCGGGACGGTACAGATACTTTTTTTCGCCTACTTTTGCCTGCACCTAGCAGACAGACGGCACTATCAGCCTTTCGGAACGTCGCGGGCATGGTTGCGGGGTCGGCTGCCGGGCGGCGCTGTGGTCTGATATTGGCGGAAGTAGCCCTCTGCAGCTACTTCCGTCCCTCTCACTGCTCGGAAGAGCGCTTACGCGTTCGGCTGGTGCGTCTTCCACCCCGCCTCTGATTGGGAGCTGCTCTCGCTCCAGTCGCTCTGAACGAGAGAACCGGAGCGACCAGCCGAAGGTACCATTAGTCAAGCTCCCATTTTGATAAGTCTCTTTTCATAGTCAAGTTCTGTCGCAAGCGCTCGGGACGGCGAGCCAAATGAAGAGTTGGCTCGCAGCCGCGTTACGCGAGCGACGGCCAATACGCACGCTGCTCGTCATAAAGACGCGGGTGCTGCAGCGCGAGGGCATTTAGGCCGCCTTGCGTCACCGGCGTCAGGGGCGCGCGCATCCAGGGCGGCTGGCGCCAACCTGAGTGCAGCAGCGGAGAATGACCAGCGCTTGCATTTCTTGGGCGCCCCCCTCCTTCTGGGCTGCGGCTGCCGCGCGGCGAGTCTCTAATTTCTCGCCATGCGTACGTGTGTGCGTGCGTGCAGCACAGGTCTTCCAGAGAGCGCGCGCTTCGCGCTTGCTTCCCTGTTCTCTATTAATGGCGAGCCGGCCTCCGCGGAGGAAACATAGTGAGTGGCGTCGCGTTGCGCATCCGCTGATCTACTGTAGCGTCGAAGCAATTCTCATTAATACGGGCGCCCGTTTCTATGGCAACTCCGATAGGGCGCTCAGCCGCTTCTCTAGACGCCCCCCTCTCCGACCCGCGAGCGCCCACCATCACCTTGCCGATGCATCTTTCTTTTTACTTTTTTTCCTTTCACCCGCCCCTTTCTCTCGCCAGTTTTCTTTATCTTCTCGTCTCACCCTTATGCGTCTCGTTGAGCTCTGCGGGCCCGTGTAGCTTGTTTCGCGGGGCCACGGGAGCGTCTTGTTTGGTGGCCGCAGCCCTCCGTACACAGGCCAGGATCCTCCCTGAAGCGCTTATGATAACTGCTCGTTTCGCCCAGAACAAATGTGCTCTGAAAAAGCACCCTGCGTGGGAGGCGGCAGTATCCCGCCCGCGCAAGGATTACGCTCTGACGTAGTGCTGTACGAGGCGGGAGCAGATTTTTTTTTTTTTTTTTTTTTAAGTGTAATCCGAGGTCAAGCGAAGTTTCTTGGTGTGGCAATATGCGTAACAGGGTGTTTTTGTTTTTCAATGTTCTCGGGGATCAGTTAAGTGTTCTAGCTGCTCACGGTGCCCCAACTATGTGGAAAAATAAGTTACGTACACATATGACTCTCTCAAACAACGTCGCCAGACGCAGCTCGTTCACCAGTGGTTAGCGGCTCCCAAAACACGACCGAATATACTGCCCAGCATCTGTAAAAGTATGTAAAACTAAGAAATGTCGGAAATCTTTGAAGATTTTGTTTGTAACTCAGCTCCCGTCACTTTCTCTCTACTTTTTTTTTTTTTGTCAAAGACAAGTTTTTTCTTTAGTAACTGTTTGATAGAAGCTACTGGCCTGGAACTTCAACGCTAATGTCAATGCGCACGCACTTACGTACGATGGCTGATGAAATGGGATTTTAAAAATTGTCTGCAGCTACAAACGGCAGTCCACAAGCATGCATTATCGTTCAAGCATGCACGAGCCCACGGCCCAGAGGCTGTTCCCCTACCGACGAAAAGCCCTGAGAGGTCGGACTCAAAAGAAAAATATATGAAATGTAGGAAGTGGCCTAGAGTACTGTCTTCCATCTCGTGAACCAACGTCCTTTATTTGAATTGACATAAGAAGTTTACGAGCATCACAAGGAAGAGGCAAGCCCAAATCGATGCGCTTAATAAGCGAAGCTGCCACCTTGCTGTGTGGTCATTTTTGGTTACATTTGTTGATTGAGTAATGCGAACGTTTTGGATGGCTCATCGACACGAAAACCCGACGTCGCTCAAAAGTGGCGGCGTTACAAAACTCGCGATTGCTCGAAATGGTGTGACGCCATTGGGAAAAATACAACATGTTAACCAATAATAGTCAGTACTAGTACTTACAACTGCACCAACTACGAAGGAATAGAAAAAAAATTTAATATAGCTGGAATAGAATGGAAAAGATTTCGTATTACTCGCACGTAAGATCCGTAAGTGACCCCGGTAACTTATGCTTATGGTTATTTTATGGACTAATTTCTTCACGCACGTTGTGAAAAAAGAAAATTAATATAGTAAAAACACCACTCTCGTGTGTCTCTTTTTTGTTGTGTGTTTACCGCAGCATGCAGATATCAATTACCTCGCATCCTATTTGACATCACTTACACAGATTACAGACTGATCAGTTCACTGTACCCTGCATACAAAGTATTTACTAAGGTAATCGCTAATATAGTTACGTCACTCTTAGACTTAATCAACCAAAGGACCAGGCTGGCTTTCGTAAAGGATACTCGACAATTGACCACCTTCACACCATCAGTCAGGTGATAGATAGAGAAATGCGCAAAATATAAGCAACCCCAATATATAGACCTCTTAGATTACGAGGAAACAATTGACTCAGTCGAAACCTCAGAAGTTATGTAGGCATTACGGAACCAGAATGTATATAGAAGTGGCATATTTAACAATTCTAGAGAATATCTACAGCGGCTGCACAGCCACTATTGTGCTCCATAGAGAATGAAATAAAATTCCAGTCAAGGATGGTGTCAGGCAGGGAGACACTATCTCTCCGGTACTATTCACCGCATACAAGAGGTGTTCAGATCTGGATTGGGAAGAGATGGGGACAAAACTAAATTGAAAATATCTTAGTAATCTGTGGTTCGCTGATGACAATGCATTACTACGTAACTGAGGGAGCGAATTGTAAAGCATGATCGAGGGACTGGGCAGGCAAAGCAGAACGGTGCTAAAAATTAATATGCAGTAAACTAAAGTAAAAAAAAGTAAAGTAACAGTCTCAGTGAATAACAGCACTTTGCGTTAGGCAGCGCAGAGTTGCAACTAGCAAGGGAACATATCTACGTATAGGCCAGGCAGTGACCACAGATCCGAAAAATGAGAGTGAAATAACAAAAAGAATAAGAATGGGGTGGAGTGCATTTGGCATGTACTCTCAGATCATGAGTGACAGTTTACCAATCTCCCTCGATATAAAAGTGTATAACAGCTGTAACTTACCGGTAGTCACGTATGGGGTAGAAACGCTATGCTAACGAAAAGGCAGAATGTAAACAATATACCAGGTTTTTCAGGGAAAACTTTAGGTAATTTTCGAAAATTGGGTGTTTTTGGGGGTAAAACTATAGCATTTTCGGCATAGTATTACCGGTGTTGAAGGACACCGGAAAGCTGGTGAATCGTCTTAAGTAGTAAGCTGGTTAACTAATTTCTGATAATTAACTTTTTATCTATCACAGCTAGGCAACAGGTTACAATTAGAGATTTGTAGCCGGTCATTAGTAAGAGCCATATCAGTTTCTAAATAATCCTCGCCGCTGTGGGTCGAGAAAATTTGGCTACATGGTGCTAAAATATATGCCCTCTCGAAAAGCATGCAGGCAAAGCAACGTTTCCAGTGCGCCTAAATAGCCAAAAAAGCCGAATTTTGTCGAGCCACAGCGCCAAGGGTAATCGCGTTGTCTAAATTTCAAAAACTGGTATGGCTATTACTAACGACCGGCTACAAATCGATAATTGCAACTAGGCACCTAACTCTAATAGTTAAAAAAGTTAATTATTAAAAATTAATTCATCGGATTACTACTTAAAACGATTAACCGGTTTTCTGGCGTCTGCCATGGTAATACTATGCTGAAAAAGCCATAATTTTACATCAAAAAGCTTATGTTTGAGAATTACTTAATATCTTCCCTGAAACACATTGTATATATCTCATAGATTACGAGGATGCATCTGACTCTGTCGAAACCTCAGCACTCATGCAGGCATTACGGAACCAGGGTGTAGAAGTGGTATATGTAAAAGTAAAGGCATATGTAAAAGTAGGGATATGTCATACCAACTCGCCCATCAGTTCGCGCTGTAACGAAAAGGGTTCAGCTTAAACTGAGTACAACGCAGCGAGCTATGGAAAGGAAAAATGTTATGTGTGACGTTAAGAGACAGGAGGGGGGAATACTGGGTCAGGGAACAAACGCAGATTAATGACATCCTAGTCGAAATCAAGAAGAAATGGGCATGGGTAGGGGCGTGTAATGCGAAGGCAGGATAACCGATGGTCGTTAAGGGCAACGGAGTGGATTCCAAGAGAAGGCAAGTGTAGCAGAGGGCGGCAAAAGTTAGGTGGACGGACAAGATTAACAAGTCTGCGGGTGCAAGGTGGCCGCAGGTGGCAGAGGTTAGGTTTAAATGCAGAGGTATGGGAGAATCCTTTTTCCTGCAGTATGCGTAGTTAGGGTGACGACGACGATGACACTGCTTACGATTGCATTGTATTCGTTGTGTAGAAACAAGATCACGTCGTTTTTTAGGATAAATTCTCCATACTTAGTCTTGTGCCGTTGGTCGAGGTGTTCCAGGAAAAGATGTCAACAAGAGAGCGCTCCCGAAATATCATTGTTTTTTGACTATGGTCAGTGACCAGTGAACTTCATCCACCGAAGCCTCTAACCTGATTGAGAGAGCGCTGATTTAGAGAGTGGCACGTAACGTGTAACATTATAGTGAGCAATGGCATTATTTCTGCACGTGTGCACAGGTAACCAGCCATGGAAGTAGTAACAATACATGCAGCTAAAAGCATGGATTCAAACCAGAGAATGCGGCTATGATATCCCTTCCCGCTGTTTTGTTATTTTAATTCCTCAAGGTTATTCAGTACACGCTAAAAAATGTAAGCATCAGGAGTTTTCTTAACGAAAGTAGTAGTAGAAAAGAAAAAGAAAAGCTATATAAATTTTTTTCCAGCAGTCGCAAGAAGCATTAACATTTTTTTTTTCTTCTTAAGGGCGTTTGTCGTCCCAAAGCAACTCTGGATAATGGATAAGAGGGCTCTGTATAATTTCGACCACCTAGGGCTCTCTAACATGCACTAACATCACACAGTAGACGAACCCCTGGCATTTCACCTCCATTACAATGCGACCCCCCGCGGCCGGGGTCGAACCTGCGTCTGTCGGGTCGGCAGTCGAACACCATAACCACTGAGCCAACGCGGAGGCTTAGCACGAAGTGCATGGACACATTTCTTGCGGCAAAAAAAAAAGAACCTTTACCCGGGGTTATTCTAGGACTATCAGTTTGTTACCTGTAAGTGCAATAGATTTATGCAAAAAAAAATATATCTATTAAAAACACTTAAAACCTTAATACAAAAAAAAAACTCTTTTCCACCACGAAAATCTCCACGGTTTCGGTTTAATTCCTGACATTTGTAATAGAAATGCATCGCAGTATCTTTGCAGCCCACGCAACCACCGCTGTGGTTCAGAGGCCAGGACATCAGGCTGGCGAGGGTGACGGAAACGAATTCCGGCCACGGAGGCCGCATTTCGGTGCGGGAGAAATGCAAAAACTCCCGTGTACTTGTTCGATGTCAATGCACTAAGGAATCCCAGGTGGTCGAAACTAATCTGGAGACCTCCGCAGTGGAATTCCTCATAGCTAGAGGTTATACTTTTAGGCTTTTATTTTTGAAAATTTCTTGACTTTTTTGATGTTTATTTCAAAATGTTTTTTTCGGAGACAATTATATATCCCCAGGAACAATTACCTGTTTTTCGGTGGTATAAGTGGTGCCCACGCACGTAGCCAGGTGCCCACGCACGTAGCTGAGTGAACCACGCATCTAAGGAGGGTTCACTCGGCCCCCTCTTGGATGCGTACCTTGTGGCCCCATTTATTTGGCTCGTTTGTTAACAAAAGTAGTTTATGTACAAATAATTACCACACTGATTGGTGTGTTTAGTGTAATGGTTGCAATATAAATTACTATCTCCGTAAAAAAAAGTGAGTGTGGAAGTTAAGTGACCCACCCGGCCGTAAGACAAAAGCGGAAGTAGGGGTTTATTCCCAAAATCTGGCTGACGCAACAGCCGAAATAACCGAGAAAAAAAAGCGAAATCTGCAAGGGAGCAACACACATCTAGAATTATCTACTATTTCTGCTTAGGCAAGTGGAACCAGCCTATCTGTCTAAGCGCCTTGGTGTCATAATTAGAGCACTGCATGGGACTTATTCTGAGGCCCGAGCCCGGCCCAAGCCCTAGATTCACATTTCGAGCCCTGCTCAGGCCTGGCCCTGCCCGGGCCCACTACAATATCACTTTACTGAGCCTGAGCCCGGCCCGCTGAAGTAGGCGTGAAGCCGGCCTGACCCGCGTCCGTTCTCGCAGCAGATCAATCGGTAAATTGCTCACTGTGTATAAGTAGACTTCTACGACACGAGTCAAGGAGTGGCCAGCAAAGGCACTCAAGTCACAAGACGCTTGAAAAAATTGGTTTCGCAAACACAAAAAGAAGCGAAGATAAGGCAGGTTCATCCGCTGTGCTTTACGAACTGCGATCTCGACTGTGTGTAGCCCCGAATTGCTTGGAGCCATATGACAAGGGATGCATACAAGCATGATAAACAACTTTGTTACCTCTAGATTTTTAATCTACTTTTTTTACGGCCTGCTCTGTCTAAACAAAAAAACGCCCTCGAAGCCGCAACAATGACATTTCTTTTTCTTTAATAAGCATAATTTCGTGGCTCAATGTCATGGCTGCACTGGCCGCGTTTCAATGGAGGCGAAACGCAAAAGTCCATGCTCATCGCGTAGTAGGTGTTAAAAGACCCGATGTGGCCTAAACCAATATGCTTCTCCACAATGGCGTTTCTCGCAGCGTAGAGGCATGCTTTTATGAGGCGGAAGGCGACAATCAAAGACGATATTGGAACCGATAATTGTCTGTCCAGCATTCGAATGAATGTCCTCCTCTAGAGGTTCTTATGAGGCGTCAAATGTCCAGTAGCGGGCGTTAACACAAAACCTAGCAGATATGGGGCGCCTTTTCGTAGGTGAAACAGCACAAGCCAGCGGTGCTGCATACTTTAGTATAGGCGAACTAACTCGTGTCAATGAGCCGTGCGTCAGGCGTTACAACGCTCCATTAAGGACACCGATATCGTGCAGCACGCCGCTGGATTGTGCACTTCAGAGACCACGAGAGCTGTCTGCTGCTCTTCAATCACTGAAAAATGCCATGCAACTTCTTCTTGTGAATCGCCTGAGGAGATAGAAAGTGTCGCACAAAGTATTCATCTTTTTAGCGCGAAAGATTGGAAAGATTTTAAGGCCTTCATTTCCGACGCTTCTCGAGCAGTGGGCCAAGAAAGAAAAAAAGAAAACAGTACTGTTTGTAATTTTGCTCGAGTGAGGAAAATACCGCTATAGCAGACACTAAAGAATAAGCACGAGTATTTTTTTTTCCTCCGCCGACTCCATGGCTTTGTTTCAGCCGTGCCGCTGCTAGAACGCCGCAAGTGTACTTAAACCTGCAATAGCGATTCAAAAGCAGGACACTGGCCCGTCTATGTGCGAGCCCGAGCCCGGCCTGGGCCCGCAACTTCAAGCCAAGGCCTACGCAGTGCTCTAGTCGCAATATCTTTATCTGGTCTGCGAGGGGATAAATGCAAGTGTATTTCTTTATCGCGATATACTGCGTGCAGTCATGGGGCAAAGTATGGGAGCATCGAACGCTTTACAAGAAGAACGTTCCGGTTAGGAAAGAAAGGAAAAAAGTTAACATGGCTGAAATCCAGAATGAGTCAGACAGCCTCCGATCACGTCGCCCGCATGATGACCAAAGCGATCGAAGCGCCGCTGAAACGCTGCGAGAGTCAAAGCATTACTTTGTGTGTGTGTGACGCCTATGCAAGATTTCGAGTGTACGGTCTCTTGTTACGGTTACTAACATTGTCAGTGTCCTTACATGCTGCGCGGGAACTTCTTAACCAAGTAATGGGTCTGATAAGGTGACGACAGCCTTCGGGAAGAAGTCGTTACGCTAGCAGACGAAGCTTGATGGTGTTGTGAAGCCTCTCGGCCTATACAGCCGGTGTCTCTAAAAAGAATTGGAACATAACCTCAAAGCCTCCAATAGCACTAGTTATTACAACGGTCCTATTGTCTCACAGCGCTCCTGGCTTCCACAGTTTTTCTCTTGTGGCCGATAGTAACTCGTACTCGATAGCCAGCAAGATGTGGAGTACACGCGTACAATTACAAAATGTGGATTTGGCGTGCGTTTATCGATTTTTTTTCGGCTAAAATCTGAACCTCCAACCACAACCCATAGCTCACGTACAGTTTCGGGAAGTTAAACCCCACCTACCACACCCTCTTTGCTGCCAACAGTACAGAAGTCATCAGCTTCGTGCGGGTGCATTACCACGCATCGACGTTTAGCCACGTCCAAATCACGTTAGTGATCCTAACGTGACTATAAGCGCCCGACTAGAAGAGAAATGTCGCGAAATGAATACATAAAATTAAAATAAACACAAAACATTTTTCCGACCTGAAAGTATACGCAAAGGCGCACCTATAAGGGCTGAATAGGGCAGCTTTCTTTCATGTGCCTGTGGCGTCAGCTACCTTTGTGTCAAAGATAACGGCACTGAAACTTTATAATACGAGATGTCCGCTCAACCATGCACGCACTCAGGGACGAAGTCAGGACGGCGCACGAATCCCGAAAGCAGTTGTCGTTGACTATCATGACTCCCGGGCCGTGGCGGTCAGCTCGCGGTGCAGTTAATCGTCAGAAGAATGGCAGCGCCCATTAATGCGGGCGCTCCGAAGGCACAACTCGGCCAGGCACGGAACGCAGGAAGCGCGTGAATATAAAGGAGCAATAAAGTGTTCACGATGATGGCTGCGCGCTCTTGGTGCCATTTACTTGCTGCCACGGTAGTGTTTTCTTTGCCCTGGCCATAAATGTTTTTGTGCGAAGCGGTGCGACATCTACTTTTACCGTGGCGTCGATGTCAGACGGCGCAGCTGAAAAGCACTGCAGCGGGAGCGGCCAAGTCCATTGTTGCATTGTTCTCGGCCCTTGTCTGCGGCGTGCACCCTTCCGAACGCAAATGATCCGGATTCTAGACCACTCGCACCGGCCAATAAGTGGCACGGGAAACAAAGGCGCGTTACAGCGCTTCGTTTTCGAGCCGCCCAATGAGAGCTTGCAAGAGTGCGTGCAGCCTTGCGATGACAGCGGCCGTGGTGCTCGCTAGCGCTCTCCGCAGTTCTTGTTGCGTCGTATTTTTTCGAACTTGGTGTTCTTGTTACTAAGAAAGCAAAAAACGGCGCCTGTACAGCGATCGCACTTTTATCCCACAGACATCGATATTTCCGGACCATCCTTACCGGTATCTCATTGCGACCGTTGTGACAAATTGTATGAAGCACATCGTGAATGAATGACTCGTGCTTTTACATTTTCTTGTTCTGTGCCCGGACGTGTTTTTCTCATTAGCGTGTGGCATTTCTGTGCAGCCTGAGGAGATAGAATGTGTCGCACAAAGTATTCATCTTTTTAGCGCAAGCACGACACGGGACTGAAAAAGAAAGACAAACACGGGCGCTTCTTGCAAGTGATTTATTGAAGGTACAACCCCGGTATATATATATCCACAGGCCTGCGCAGGCGCAGCCTATACGTGGTTCTTTTTGACAACCCCGTTTTTTGTATTCGAAAGTCATGCGACATAGTGTCGCTTCATTAACACCTCTTTTTGGGCTAGTTGGTGCATACTTGAATTTGAGAAAAAATAGCGCAAACCATGCACACCACGAGAAAGGAACGAGGACGAGACACAAGCGCTTGTGTCTCGTCCTCGTTCCTTTCTCGTGGTGTGCATGGTTTGCGCTATTTTTTTCTCTAATTGTGTCGCTCACGTGACATTCCCTGAATTCCCACAAGTCTAGAGGTACGAGGTAGGTAGTTTAGCCTTCTTTAAAGCTGGCCTTCTGGGGCAGTGGTAGAAGTTACGCTTTGTTTATACTATGCCGCATAGACGGAGCTACTGCCGACAGCCTAACTGTAATGCCAACTGCGCCTGTTTCTGAACGCCACCATTGCCAACGAGCATACCATATTAGGCCTCAAGATCAATTAGCCTCTTTGACGCCGCACTTTAAGGAGATTAGTCATGTGTCCTTTGTTCTTGCATGAACAGGTCGCCTTCAGAAAGCATAAAGACGCACAGGTGCCCATTACCAAGGAAGGGGGTCAGCTTGTGCCAGTTCTCACTAAACAAGGCTGCAATAAGCCGCAAGGCGATTTTAGTGTGCTAGCACTAAAACCCCCAGTCACTGATTTCGTCTTTATCTGTCTAGTTAAGCTCAACCTGGAATTACAACCTAAAACAAATTATGGCCCCGAGTGGGCTTCGAACCCGCGGTTGAGCGCATAGATCAGCTTCGCTGGTCATTGCATTAGACCACTACGCCATCGCTGCTTTTTTTTCTTTATTGCCAAATCAGGAAACGAACAAATAACGACATATCGAAGGCACTTTGGACAGAAAGCTCTACACAACATTTGGAAGAGAAATTAAAATTTGCGTAACGACTTTAAGGCTTACATTTTTGAAAGTCATACTACTTGACGTTGGTGTGTCTTTAACACCTCGATGACGTTGCTGATGGGTTCTTCAAGATATGTCTTTAAAAGCCTAGCATCCTAATCAGCCTGTCTAGCTAAAATGGCAGCTAGGCCATCGCCGCAGCCGTACACCCCGTGTGTTTAACTGCCAGTCTTTCGCGCTATGTTTTGGACGTGGTCGTCTTAATCAACTTCCATCCGTGCGCAGTGGATCCGAACACCGAAACCAAAGTGAAAACCGAAGTGCTAGCGCACCGAATTGGCATTTAGCCTAACCACGCTAAAGCGCCCACCATTTTTTCGTCCTGAACCTCTACGATTCACAATGTTTTGACCGAGGTGCACGCGTCCCTTCTGTCATGCTGACAGTGGTACCACGGTGACGGTTTGCAGTGTTTCCCCCGCTTGCTCCGCCGATTGTTCGGCTGTGGATATGACGGCCGCGAGATAGGCTCACGGAGCAGGCACATGGGAGCCGCGTTTTCAGGCATGAAAATGCGTTATGCCTCCTTACCTCACTCGGGTTCCAGTGCACTAGAAGGAAATACCTGGTGTCACAAGTTAATCGAAACGCTGCACACGGTTTGTTCAGCCGACTCTTCATGGGGCTCCTTCGACATGTAAACAGCTTATGCTAGATAGCATCAGCCGCTATAATGCTACGGCGCCTAGCACTACTCACAAGGGCAATTGATAACCCCTACATAAAAAGAGCCCACCGCATCGCCCGGTTCAGCCATAGTAACGCAGTGTATCCCCTACAAGCCCATACTGTGACATTTCAGCAGTCATTTTTTCAGCGTACTGCACGAGACTGGAATGACCTGCCCACCGAAGTTGCCATTATCATCAACCCACTAGAATTCAAGCGGAGCGTCACCAGCCTTTCATCTTAACATTTTTTACCATTGTTTGCCAGATACCGTCCACTCCCTCATGTAATGTCTCAACCGAGACCTTTGAGGAAATAAATAAATAAATAAATAAATAAATAAATAAATAAATAAATAAATAAATAAATAAATAAATAAATAAATAAATAAATAAATAAATAAATAAATAAATAAATAAATAAATAAATAAATAAATGGTGAGTATTATTGAAAATGCGTAAGCCTTACAAGAACCCCTAGCTCTAGTGCTGCGCACACACAGGCGCTCGCACCTATACACAGTGAAAAGTAATGCGTGACATACGCAATTGTGCGCATACATTAGGTACTTCCATGCCATTTTTTTTTGCACAACGTAAAGTTCGCTCCTTATTTATCATATATGTAAAATTGGTACTGACATATATTTGCACAGTTTTCTTTCTTTCCAATAGAATTTTTCGTTTTTTCCCTGCCTACGTCACCAGTGGGCATGATGTAGCCCGTGTCGAACTTTAAAATAACGAAACTTTCCGTTTGCACAGGGTTGGTGAAAAGTTGCCTCAGGGTCTGCTGTTGCCAGGCACTTATAGCGCCTATGAAGTTACCAAACTTCTCAAAGGTGAGGATGAGACTCCTCCTTAACTTGAAACTCAATGTCGAGAGATTTAGACTTTTGGGGGTGCCATAATTGCCTCACTAGAACGCTCAAAAGTATATCTGCGGCCTGGGGTCATTTGACCAACCCGGTACATATGCTCTTGTCGAAGTCAAAATATCTTCTTCGTGATGTTCTCCTAAATATGAAAACTCAATAGAGTGGATGTTTCGGCTGATAACGGAGAACAGCCCTTCAGTCTTGTCTTATAGATTCATGACATGCGTTCATTATATCCTTTACATGAGAAGATTATGCAAAATATTCTTTTGAATACTAACTTTAAAATTGTGATAATATTTAGCATACCTATTTTAGCGTTTTATGCCTGTAATATCTCTTTCTCACATATACATGTAAGTACATCTTTCATCAAAAGTTTAGAGCCTAGGAGGGATTGCTTCTGAGCTAAGTCATATTGTTTGTTATGCGTTGCCAGCGTTGCAAACTTGAAAGTTAGAGGAACTCTGATCCTCCGACTTCGAAGTGTTAGGACTTCCACGTATGCTGCAAGGTCCCCATTGCACAGCTCAGAAGCAAGCCCACCAGGGCTCTATACTTTTAACAAAGGCTGTACACACATGCAGGCTGTTAGTTTCGGGTTACACGTGTTTTGAGTATGGTACCTTTTGGTTTGGTTTGGTTTATTAGGGTTTAACTTCTTATTTTGACGAAAATCACTTATTTCTAGATTTTCAACATGGATTCAGGAAGAAAAGATCTACGGAGACAGCACTTCTAACTCAAAAAGAAATTATAATTAAGGCATTCAGTGAAAACAAGCTCATCATGGGTATTTACATCGATTTTACTAAGGCCTTTGACCTCATAAATCATGATATTCTTCTTTTTAAGTTGGAAAGGTATGGTGCGCGGGGCCTAGCGCTAACCCTATTACAATCTTAGTTATCTCACAGAACCCAATATGTAGATATAAACACAGCATCCTCTCCTACCCTCCATATAACATGCGGAGTGCCCCAAGGAAGCATTCTTAGGCCTTTGCTATTTTTAGTTTATATAAATGACATCGTCTACAGCGCTAGTAATGTTCAGGTTGTGTCATTTGCGGATGACACAACTTTTTTTGTCACAGGTATTTCCGAGGCCGAGGTTGAAAGCAAAACAAGCGAAGCCCTTAATAAACTGCACTCATGGGCAGATGCAAACTCCTTGCGCATAAATCCGCCAAAAACACAAATTCTGTTATACCTCCCTAAGGGAAAGAAAATATCTAGGCCTCTCAAAATAGCCTTAAACAGCCAACCAATAGAGCTTGTGACTTCTGTAAAAGCACTGGGAGTTATCTTTTCTCACAACCTAACTTGGAATGCGCACATAGAACACATTTGTTCGAAAGTTTCCTCAGCTCTAGGTATACTTGGTCGCTTTAGACATATTTTTCCAGTAAGGGTAAATATGTTGCTCTACAACGCGTTAGTACTAAGTCATATCCAATACTGCAGCTTGGTTTGGGGAACAACAGGGGTAACAAATCTTCATAGATTGCATTTGCTGCAGAAAAAAGCCGTCCGGTCCATAGCAAATGTGCCATTCCTTTTCCCCACAAGAAATATCTTTATAAGGTATGATATCCTTCCAATCTTCGCGTTATACTTTTACAGGCTTCTATTATGCTATAAATACTCTTCACAACAACGTGATAATCCCTTCACTGTACTTGGACAACTGGGAGAAAATAACAGCTGCCGTAACACTAGATACAAAGAAACTTGGATCACTCCAACACCAAGAACTTACTCTATGAACCAGTCCTTAAGTTACAACCTTCCCGTCTTGCTAAACAAACTAATCCATGACAATTTTGATATTACCAGAAATTCAAAACACAATATCCGTGACTACTGCCGAGACAATTTCAATCTGTGAAAGAAGCAGACATGATTTTTTTTTTGTCCAAAGTTTGGGAGACTGTCCTGTATATTCTAGTTATGTATAACATTTGCTTTGAGTACATGTGTGTTTTGCGATTTTCCTTCTGCATGTGTGTTCGCGCTTCGCGTAAATGTGGATCTGCATCGCATACCCATGGCATTACTAATTGATGTAAATGATGTGACCCTCGCCTTCCTTCTGTACTGCCACTGTCTCAAGGAGTCGGGACCTTCAGTCAAGCTTTTACCACAGCTTTTAGTCCCGGCTCCTCATTTGTAAGAAAGGAAAATAAACTTGAACTTGAACTTGAACGTCCTAAAGCGGCTCAGGCTATGAGGGACGCCGTAGTGAAGGGCTCCGGAAATTTCTACCACCTGGGGTTCTTTAACGTGCAATGACATCGTGCAGTGCACGAGCCTCTAGAATTTCGCCTCCATCGAAATTCTAAGTGGCTTTGTTGTGTACCCACTATTCACGAGCGTCGCCTATGCATGTGCTGGCTGCGGTCGTTTTTACAGCGACAGCTGTTAGTGCCTCAACTTCCGCGACCATGGTCGGCGTTGTGGTCCGCAGAGAGGAGAAGAGGGGAGGGTGGAGGGAGGGAGGGAAGTCGCACTTTGGAACGGCGAGCGTGAAGTCTGATGCGGCATTACACCGAGGAAAGCGAGCGTGGCTACGGCGCCTGCGCGGCCCTCACTCCCATGTGTGCGTCGCTGCATGTGTGCTATGCGCTCTGCGAGTGGGCTTCGGCGGCAGCACGGAGACGGTAGCATCGGAAAGGGGGAAGAAGCCCGCTCATTATTCGCCTCCACTTCCGAGCAGCTCTGGCCACAGCGCTTTTAGGCTCCTCTGCGGGGCGAGCGAGCGAGCGGCTGTACACCAGCTGCGAGGCGACCGCTCGAATACGTGCGTCTCTGCGACCGCGCTGTGCCTCTCTCTCCGTCGACGTGCTTGCGCTATGCGTGTATCGGTAAGCGCTGGGATAGTGGTGTTGTACGATAACTTATTGCCCGCTACCACCTTTGTCCAGGCGTGATAAGTAAGCCATCATTTGTGAGGGCAACCGAACGAGTAACGGCTCGGCAAGCTGTACCTGGGCCCAGGAGCGTGCAAGAATGCAACGCGTCTGCCAAAACGCCGCATAAAAATGATGCGCGAAGGGCTGTTGGTTCGTGTCATGTTGGTGGACGCATGGAAGGCAGAGCTGATAATGATTCACTGTTGTCAGATCAAATGCCTTTCACGCGCCGTATTTGAAGAACGAACCAAGCACTAAATACTTTTTATTTCATTTTTAGCATGCACCTGAAAGCCATGGGGTATAACTGCACATCACATGGCATCAACTATTCTGCAGTTATGCGTGAACCTCAGTGACCCTAGATACCCTGGAAACTTATGAGACAATCCGGGAATTGGTCAAACGAGACATGATTGATATTCATTGATAGAGAGCTCGTCTAGTTGGTAATCAGAAAGACTAGACATTACTAGTGCAAAATAACATTCATCAAGAAACGAGAAACGACAGGACATTCGCTAGACATCAAACACTTTTTTCTATCAGAAGGGCACATATGATTACACAAGCAACACATGGCAACAAATTAGTGATGGCCGGACACACACGATGTTAAAATATGAATTAAGAGACAGTGATAGACTCCTTACGCAAAATCTCTTCAGTCAGAAAGGCTTCAAGAACTTCGCGCTCAATTTGGCCAGCAGTCAACTTGAAGACAGTTGTTTTCTCGCTGACCGGGGCGCATTTACTCTGTTTACAATATGCGGCCAAGTGCCGTGAAACTGATGCTCAGTTCACGTGTTCAGAAAAGGTGGTGCTCAGTTAAGACCGCATAGCTTATACTCAATTTTTTTTTCTTTTCATATTCTTATTCGAAAATGAGTGCACTTCAAATTTAGTGTTTCAAAAATTTTCATTCATTATGCCCTGGTAATGGCGTCATACCTGCACAAATAGCACGAACAATTTTCTTCGGGAACAGATGACATTTCAGGAGAAAGTGTGGTGCTTATACGACGTCGGCTACAGGAAAAGTGGCTAGAGAAAGATACAACTTAAAAAAGAAAACAGCAGTTGTTAACGCTGGACCATGGTCCGCGGTGTCGGGCATTATTACTCCGTTAGTCGATAGCCAACAGTAAACGAAATCAGTTTTATGCGAAGCATATTGCTAGAGCTACCACTCACGCCGTCGCCGTGGGACCCCCACGTGACACCGTGACGTCACACCACGTGACATCGGATGAGAGAGTCGGCCTCCACCTCGCGCCGTCGCCGTGGGACCCCTAGCCGTCACGCCACGTGACACCGTGACGTCACACCACGTGACATCGGATGAGAGAGCCGGCCTCCACCTCGCGCCGTCGCCGTGGGACCCCTAGCCGTCACACCCGCGCATTCCCGCGCATTTCGAACGCGCGTTCACACTCGGTGTAGGTGAAACGCTCGCTCCACCGGGCAGGCAGACGCGGCTTCCGTGGCAATCCAGGCGCTCACCCAACGCGCGTCTCGGGGTTAGTCGGCGTTCCGCTGTAGCCATGCCGTTGTCTTCCCCCACGACGAAGGCTTCTAGTGGTTGTATTAAAATGACCAAGTATTCAACCAAGGAAAGCCATGTATTACCAAGCCTAGCCACTAATATGCTTCGCATTCCCCAGGCTTAGCCAAGCTGAGCCTCAGCAATTTTTTTTTATTGTTAGACATCATTCTTCATTCTAGAGCTATATTTTTTCTTGTGATTAGCTTCTTGTTGTTTTTTTTTGGTAACAAGAGAAGTTTTAACAGCGGACTACTTTTTTGTCGTGGAGGAATGAATACTGTGCGGTGGTCCTGAATTTAGGCGGAGCTTTACTGTAGACTTAAGTTGTATCCGGCTATAGTATTGGGATGTTTTAGCAATCCTCGATAAACAATTTAAGTTTATAGCTGACAGGGAAAGCGTTTGGTTACGACGCTGCACGAGACTGAACATGGCGTTAAGCATCGGTTAGTACGACTCTCCAGTACGAGAATCGGGCACGGAAAGATAGCCGTGAATGCAAGTGGTTTGACATCAAGGCAGCATTCACAGCGCGGTCACTTGAGTAGATCGCACAGTAGACAAAGAGATTTCCCAGTGCGACCAGGAATGTAGAGAGGCAGTAGATGAACCGAAACGAGCTCAGTCCACAAAGTACAAGAAAGGAGAAAGTCGAAAGCGAAGGCAATGCTCATAAAATTACTTGATATCAAAGGCGAATTCAGTCTGATACCTGGCAGAAGGCCGACCGGTAATCAGCAGCATTACCATGCTGCAGTGAAGCAGAGGGGATTAATGAGGAAGGAAAAATGATGCTTCCGGAGTTGCTTCACATCGATTGCAGGTTTTTCGCTATACCTGCGCGCTCTTTCTTGGCTGCTAAGGAAGGAGCGATGCAGATGTTACGAAAGAGCAATGCGGAGTTGCTTTGTGTAATTCTGTAATGCAATTATTTTGAGAGACGAAGGCTCGTCAGGCTCCACGTAGACACCCTAGCCTCGTGTCCCTTGGCAGAAACGTTTCTACTGCCGAAGCGTAGCGGGCGCGTATTTGTTGTTTGTTCACCTTCTGGACAAACAAAAAGCAAGAAAGAATGAGCTGCCGCGCCTGGAAACGGCTGCCAAGGGGCAGCGAGCGCTGGATTTCGGTGACCGTGGGCGCAGGGGGATCGCGACAATAGCGCGCGCTGTCGCCGTCGTCTCCTCCCCCGTCGGTCGGCGCCCCCTCTCCGCGATCCGAGTGTCCGATTTAGGTGCAGGGGCAGAGCGCCCTTCTCGCCATTGTTGCGCTTTAAAGAACCAACGAATAAAATGCAAAACGCCAAGGTCGCTCTGGCGGCTATTATCGGGCACTGCGCCCGGCTCCCGTGATCTCCGGTAGAGTTGGGGATGCCTGGACCTAGTCTGCGTGCAAAGTACACAATGAAACATCAGGAGAATGCGAGGATGGCGGGAGCGTCATCTATTTTTTTTTTCTCTTGTTACCTTTGCGCGTTTGCGGCTATTTCCTTCAGCGCCGCTGGAGGAGGCCTCGCCTGTTCGTGGCGCCGTGCCGATCTTGTCATGTTGTTTCCCGCGTCCAGTGCACTCTGTCTGCTTCATGTTTCCCGCTTTCTTCCTCCCCGCCACACCGCACGGAGCCGTGCGATGTTCGAAGACCATAATCGTCGCTCGAAAGGAGGGGATGGGGGGGGAGGGCGGCGGCCGCCGCGCGGGGCATCTTTCTAATGCAGCTCCTCTTGCAAAAAGCCGAGGCCTGCGAATAACTTCTTCGGAAGGGGCCCGAACAAAGCCTGGATACTTTTCCACAGTCTGGTCGCTGGTGTGTGTCGGCGCCTCAGCGGCGCTTATTATGAGCACCCAAGCAGCATTCGGTCTGCCTTGGAGCTGCTTTTGTGCCCCTTTTCTTCTTCCCACTCTCCTCGCGGCTTTTATTGCGCGTCGCCCGGTCCGCGTTTGAAAGCCCGATCGGAGCACTCCGATTCGGAGTTCACTTTTTAGCTAGCGCAAATACGCGGCGTCGTCCACCAGTGGCACTTATTGCTTCGAACGAACAGCAGCGAAAAACCAACTACCTGACGCTTCACCTGACTTTCACCTGTGGTATTTTCGGTTCTTGAAGCAGAATAGAACGCTACAAAAGTAATATTAGTTTGCAGACAGCGACTCTCACGCTCAGGAAGAGCGAGACAGTTTATAACGCAAAGGTCCCCCGCGTGAAAACGTGTATTTCTAGTCATCTTGTTAATAATTCTGCAACGTTTCTGAGCAACCGTTAAAACACCTAGCTTTACGGTGTGTCGACTGAAAAGGAACTTGAAGAGGAAGCGTTTAACTTTTTTTCTTCACCGCAGTCATACACCATGTCCGCGTAAGCAGGCCACAGATCATTGATGCCATAATGATTAAGCACGGCACTTTGTAATCCTTGTCGATTTTTCCCTGTAAAGAGAGAAATCTTAGCTAACACGAATCTGCTGTTTAAATTGCCTCACCTAATGGCGAATTTGGGATATTTAATTAAGCAATGCAATGCATGCTTTTGCGGACAAACTTAGCACGGGTTTGAGAGCAACTGTTGAGATGAGGCAGTAGGACGCAAAAAAAAAAAAAAGGCGACAAAGAAAAAGTCAAAGAAGTGAAGTAATGTGTGAATTGTTCCTGTTAGGACAAGATGGTCAAAACGAACATAGATGCAGAAAAAAGACCGGAGTAGAAGCTGATCAAAACCGCGCGAGCAGAAGGGTGGAGGAAGACAACCCGCGGAGAAGCTGCGAACAAAGGGGCCCACGAGTCAACCAAGTCAACACCGCTCCGGCCGCAGCCCGCAACTAGTTTGCTGAGCGCTCCCTGGAGGGCAGCAGCGGTGACAAGTCTGGGCGCGCCGACTTGTCGGTTGCGTCCATTAGGGGAACGCCATGTTTTTGTCGGTCTTGCTGACGTTCGAGTGGGCGGGTGTCTGCATGCCTCCACGGCGTTCCCTGAAACACTTCGCCTTTTCCCGCGTGTGCGTGTGTATGCTAGGGTATATACTTTTTCTCGTCCCGCACAAGCACGGTGAAAGCTTGATTGAGTCGCTCTAATGAACAGGACTGGACGCTTTATTTACTTTGAGTGCGGGACACTGCTTTATTTATTACCAGCTCTCTTTTCTGCCGCATAAGGCATGGTAAAATCAACAGATAAAAATAAAAATAAAGGGGAGCAGGGGTGAGGGGGAAGTGGGCGGAAGCAATAGAGTTGGGAGGGATAGAACTCGGGACAGTAAAAATATCGCCCATTCTAGGAAAGACATGCCGCACAGGACGAGAAGGGGCACAGAAAGTACGCGCATTTGGGAATTAGTTTTCACAGGCCTGGATCTGCGGAGGGCGGCGAAAGAAAGACCGTTGGACAATGCATTAACGACAGCGCAGTTGGCTGTTCGTTTCCAACGGCGCAGTTGATATTATCATAATGGCGCGTCTCTTAGCGCTGCAGCTGAAGGCGACAAGTTGGAGGTAACCTGCGCAGTACCCTCTCTACAGGACCCCTTCCCTCCTTCCCCCTCTTAACCTCCCGGACTTCTTCATTTCCCAGCGTGGACTTTCCTTCATGTACTGCTATTTCCTTGGAGCTTTCCCGAGTGTAGTAGCCCAATGTGATGTATTAGGCAAATGCTGCATACAGAACGCAATGCTGCACACAATATCGACCAGCCAGCAAGCCTTTTAGAGATTATCATTTCCCCTTCGTACTTTGCTTTCAAAGTGACACTTATCTGGGAAGGTTTGAGGTGTTTAGAGTCGCCGTTGGCGAGCGAAGCAGGAATCGCAACGGCGTTCCAACACCGGGGCGTCGCACGTCACGTAGTACGTGGAAGCCACCTATCAAAAACGTATGCATGACGTTGTGACTGGTTACCAATGCCGACTGGTGTTATGCGGTAGGCGTGGTGGCGGTATGTTATTGGTTAAAGCCATCAGATTAAACCCGCAGCCAGAGTTATTGGCTCGGGACGTAGACAGCTACAGCTGAAAGCTAGGGACTGCAAGCATTTCGTCGCCATTACGTGAGTATGATACAATTGTCGCTGTAATTCTTTTGCTTATTGAAGGTGGAAAGGCATGAGTTTTTCATATCTTTATTACCATTCTATTATTATTATTTATATTATTATTTCATAATAATAAATAATAATAATAATGGGTCATGCTCAAGACAAATCAAATCGCACATTTCCAAGCTATGCGCAAACAAAAGCGGCACGAGCTATTCTGCGTGAATCACAGAAGGCATGATCGATGCAATTTCAATTCAATTATTTTATTTTCCTTGATCACAAGGAGGGAGCAGCCACGAAAGGCTACCGTTCTCGGTTGCTTGACGTGATGGCTGCCCCTACAGGTGATGGCAGCAGCTGTACACACATCGAGGTACACTTCAAAGAAACATGTATGTACAATTCATGTACTACATACCACATACATAATTTGCCTTATACACATTGGTTAACAAAAATCAAATGAAGATTTGGTATACATATATAAAGAGATTTAAGTAGACAAATTGGAAGCATCATATATAAAATATTTGTGAAAGCAGCAGTTCATTATATTTAGCACAAGGGAAAAAGTGGGAAAAAATCATCATGAAGCCAAAAGGAAACAAGCACTGGAAACATAATCGCATTCAAACAAAAATATTTCTAACGTCTTTCTTCGACATACTGGTAATGTCCATTTTCTATAGTTCAAAATTATTTAGCATTGATGGAAGAGTATGTGCCAAGGACTGCAGAAAGTAGTTGTTACGAGGTACAGGAACGTGCCAGTACTCGGGACGGCTGGTATTGTGAAGTGACCCTAAGCTCTGAAACATGCTCGCCAACAACATGACCCTAAACTCAGGACCCTCCTGACATGACCCTAAACTCTGAAACATGCTCATAAAAGTGTATTCCTCAGAAAATGTCGAAAATAGATCCCGTATCCATGTAGGAGGCGAACGTAGGCTTGAATAATGATAGTAATCTTTGCTTTTACTTAGATTTGCTTTGTGCTTACAAATTCGGTGCAGGTCAGTGACCAATGAATTTCATCAGCCACGATCCCTGACCAGACGGTATGACGTCAAACCATCGACTACAATGCAGTGCATTTCGAAGTCAAAGAGGCACTGAAGTTTATATGCATAGAAATGAGAAACTGTGGTTATTGCCCATACTTGAATATTTACAATAATATGTGTCTGTTTCAAGTGAAGAAGCGCTAACTCCAACTCGCCAAAAGCAAAGGTGATGAGACGCCGAGCCCAACGTTCTTCTCAGTTAATTGTCCCTACAACATGACTTTGCAGTAAGGTTTGTTAGAAATTTATGGCTAATAATTTCTAAGAGTCTGGAAAAGGAAAACAATATAGTTTTATCACTGGGAAGCCAATGAGCTCTTACTGAAACAGCGGGGGAGAAAGACAGAACATATACAAATTTGAAGCTACTGATCACGCACAGCTTCGGCAAAGTGAAATTCTTGGCACATCTTTCCTATGGCAGCGGTCATGATAACGATCAGAATGTATTTCGTACATGCTTGAAAATGTGCAGCATCGGTGAACCGCTATTTTGTCTGGAAACCGCAGCAGCAGAAGGCATTGCGAATCTTGAGGACGGTGGTGGATGGTGTAAACTCTTATTATAAAGCGCAAATAAGATTAGAAGCAGTGACCAAGATGAGCCCAGTAAAACTCGGAGGCACAGTGGAACATCACGCGTTAGGGAAGTGAATAACCGACGCGTCGCTCGTAACCTGAGTCGTAACCTGATGCATTCATAAATTACTCACTTATGGGCAAATCGAACTTGATAACCATCGCCGACATAAATGGGCCCCATAGTCAACTGACGCAGGCTGGAACTGCTAGCCGTGTTGTTATCCATGCCTCACTCAGGTCAGTTGGGGTGTCGCGAGTTGTAATGCCGTAACTGTCCGCCTTTTCTATTTCGTAAGCGGGCGACTATACGGTGCGCTCTCACCTGTCATGGCTCTTGTGCAGCACGCCTCTTTTGTTCTGTTGTTGTTGGCCCCAGGTGGAGTGGATGGCACACACCCACAGTGCAGGATTAGCCAGGGTTCCTTGCATATTCAAACGATAGTGACATTATTGACGAAAAAAGGTAGGCGTGAGTGCAATTTTGTGTGACAGGAAATAATTTGAAAATTACAACTAACGAATCAATCTCCCTGGAGCATTGATGTAATTATGAAGATAATCGCTTGCCTCAAAGGAGAGAAGAACCAGATTAGAAAGACGAAGGCTTAATCGAGCAAGGGGAATTTCCAGATAAGCTCTTCGCAGAGAAGCAAACCGACGACAGGAGATGAGAAAGTGATGTCATTCAATTTCACCGCATGATTCACAAAGGTTCTTCAGAGAGAACCCCGATCGACACAAAGATTTAATTGTGGCATTCTGCACCGCAGGCGAGTCATTAATTGACACCTCGTACTGCCATGACAAGCGTAAGCGGACACTCCAAGGGAATGCCAAATGCTGAAAATCCGCTGTAGCAAGGAGAGGCTCATGACTGAAGGAGTGCAGCTGCAGCAGACGTTGAAAGCGGGGTACTGTCAAGTGCATGGAGTGTGGAATAAATGGCACCACAGATCTGCAAAGGGCAGACTTCGCTAAAAAATCAGCCGTCACATCAGCATTAGTGCCGTAATGACCAGTTACCCAGTGCGACCGCAATCCTTTAACATTGTGTGGAATGAAATGTCTTAGGGAACGGCTCCGAAGACCGTCCTTCGAGCTCTCGGGCGCAGTCAGGACAGAAAGGCTGTCAGCAAGCATAACGGCCTAATTAAGATTGGAAGAAATATTTTGTAAGGCCAATAGAATCGCTAGAAATTCGGCAACGAATATAGGCGTATAATCAGGGGCCCGAAATGAATAACTTCAGTAAAGAGCCCCGGAATAAAGGCCAATAGCCGCCTTCTCATTTTGCTTTGAGGCAACTGTGCAAACTGCAGTATGGGTACAAAATTGTCCAAATACTGCTCTATAAGCCCATGTAACATATCTGCAGGCAAATTCTCAGCATTTCATGGGAGTGTGGAGTAAGTGCTCTGCGGCATCGGTTGTGAACCTGTATACTACAGAACTGATTGCGACAGAAGTTTTCTACAGCATAGAATCTGTGAACATAGTGTGTGAAAGCTTGTACCTAGGCCAAATAATACTGGAAAACAGAGCCTGGTTTGTCCTAAATATTGGACTAGCCAATCCTGGAGCAGGCTCTAAGCTCTCAGAAAAGTTCACTCAGTTAGAAGCTGAAAATGTGAACTTAAAGCAGGTATCCGCGCCTCCAAGAGCAGCACAGCATTTTCCACTGTTTTCGAGAGTCGAAGGCAAAGGAGCAGAGCGCAGCCGCGGATAGAAGAAAGTGGTATAGAAAAAAAAAGATGAAAATTCGAGATTTCAAATAGCGTACGCTCGGTGACTGGGGTATACTATGTGCCTCATATTTACTTTATCACATTGTTTCTGCACTTACGATGTTGTGGGAACTTTTGGCAGGCTTCAGTTGTAACAAGCCATCTTTCACCGTAAAATACATTAACCCGTGTAAACAAAAGAAGGACGCCCTGTGACCCTGGGTGTGCGAAGCAGCTGGTCAGGTAGGTGTCTCTGGTACCCCGATGACCATTTAGGTGGTCTTTTCTGTGGTGCTATCTACAGCAACAGCTTTTGCTGCATTTGTGAAACAGTCTGGGGCAGATTTATTCACGCCTGCCATTACCCTGACACTGACGCCTTTGGGTCACGCTTCGTATTCTTTAAGTCCATGGTCTTGCGACGGCCACTTACCTACGCCCGAGGAAAGGAATGCAATCTGTATAAATTACTTAAAATTGTGGCCGCCGAGGCGGACGCTGCGCTGACAATGATTCCCATTGTGCGGCCTGCGTTCCGTTCGTCGTAACCTCGGCACGACCACCCGAACGAAATGGCTGCGATTCATCATTCCGCTATTTATCTTCAGCGGGGGCCTCGAGACTGATACAAGAAATACCATGGAACTCTGGCGTTAATAATAGCGAAATAATACCGGCCTCTTTGCTTTCTTACGAGTGCGTCCGGTTTTATGAGTCTTGTTTTTCTTTGGTTTCTCGCGTGGAATCCTTTGGAATCCGACCGTTTCGTTCATTTTCATTCCAGCGGAGATGAAAAGACGGCTGGCTGACCTGCCGCAATCATTTGTTTGAACAACTGGCGGAATGTGTCTCGGCCTTGGTACCGCAACACGCTCGAATTACAACCGCCCGGCTGTGCGGCCTCGCACTGGAGAATCACGCCGCTTCCGGTTTCTCCCGTTCCTTGACGAGAATATTGGAATTGCCTTTTCATAAGGGCGGCTGGCTTCCATGTTTATTTGGTTCACGGTGTCATGTTAACGGCAGTTCTTTGAGCGAGTGAGATTGGCATTGTTGCAAAAAAGAAGCAAAGAAAATATTACGAAGCAAGTCCAACGTGTGAAAGGAAACTTAGACGCCAAGGTGGTATGCCAGACGCCTTTTGGAGAAAAAAAGAAAAGATGGGCTACGTACTTTAAAGGATTACCACTTTGTTACAAAGCGCTGACGTCTACCCGGCCGTCATCGCTGGCCGTGAGGCTGCCGTCCGTCACGAGAAACACCGCAGCTATCGGAAGCCGTTCGACCGCCCTCGAGATTCGATTTAATCTCTTTGGTGGCCCATCTTTGAGCCTCGATGGGCTGCACCGGCGCGCGTGGGAGGTGGGGTGATACGGTGCGAAATGAATTCGGCAGCGGAGCCTCCTCGAAGTGATCGCCCCACTTTTGAGGAGGCTTCTTTGATTTGTGTTCTTGGGCGGCCCACGCTGGGTGCTGAGAATGGCGACCGGGCTGCCCAGAGCACCTCTGTGGTCGAGGAGTCCCTAACGGCCGGGCTTAAAGTGCCGTTTCGCGGCCGCGTCAGAGGGCGCCACTCGCCGACCCATTAAAGTAATGCCCATGCGCCAGCGCGCCGCGATGCAACCGGTCGTCGACAAGGCGTTGATGAGCCGAGAGGTTGGCGCATTATCTTTCTCGGGCCCCTTAGCTGGGATCGCTCCTGCCATTCGGATCTTCCCCGAAGATGACTGCCGGCCGACACATAAGGCTCGGCCGTCGGAACGAGGCGCGCACTTAATACCGTATACACTAATAAGATGGAATCGTGGCCCTGGGCGCCCCAGAGACTCCGGATGGCGGCGCTAAGTGCGGTCTTTGCGGCAGAATGGCTTCAATCAAGCCGATTGGACACACCTGGCGAGTCGGCCATTGGCTGTGCCACCGGCTAATGCGCATTCCCGTCCGGAACGAGGCCCGCCGGCCGCCTGTTGGGGGAATATATCGCGCACGCGCGCTCGGGGATCCTTCGTGGTCCCAGTGACGGGCCGTGTCGGCGGCGGCGGCGCCGAAAACAAGGCTGTGCTTTATAACGACACTTAGCGTGCGCCGCCGTGAGATATATCGATCCCAGGCGTCCCTTATTCGTCGCGCGGCAGCGCAGTGTGGACGGACACGCGCTGTGCTTTATATCCAAAGGTGGGGGGTTTCGGGCGCCGCCGATTCTTCTCGCCGAGCATAGCGGAACAGCGCGTGCGTGAGGAGAGATAAGCGCTGCACGATACTGCGAAGGCGCCTCTTTTCTCTTCTTTTGATTTTGACGGAAGTCAAAGTTCACTCGCCTTAGAGCTTGGCCACAGGTAGCACTTCGCTGTGACCATCTGCTCGCACATTCGTGAAGTAAAATGTCTAGGAAGAAGCAGAGGGCAACCATGCGGAAGAAGGCGACGCCAAGTCGACATGTCATTGCGCCGTTGGCATTCCGAAAGCCTCGAGAACAAGTTGTGACATGTCAAGCTGCACGTCCATTCGAAAGGTTGGGCTATTCAGCCTCGTAAGCAGTGTGTGTGTATGCGTGCGGTAAAAGGAAACAAAAATAACTGCTGCGCGTTGTAGAAGTAGAGCTTCAGCAGCGCTGTTGGCAGACGTTCAGTGCAAACAGAAGTATTTTCACATGAGTTAAATAGAAGTATTGGTGAAAGATAGTTGCTGCATTGTAACAAAAAAAAAAAAAAACGAAAAGTCGAACAAAAACGAACAGAGACAAGAATAAGGGTTTCACACGACAGCGCCAGTCATTTTGCTTGCGTCTTATTCTTTGCATCATTTGTTTATGGTGTTTCTTGTTCTTGAGCTTTGTAATCAGTCAAAGTTATTAATCAGCAAACGAAGGTACTCTTGATATGCGAAATGTTTGTCAGAAGTTGTTTAGAATTAGAAAAATAAACTGGTTAATTTGTAAAGCGGTAGCCTTTTCTCTTCCTGGGAATGAGCGCAGAACTCCAACACAATACCTTGTGTTTTAAGCATAGATGGACGGATTGATGGCATGAGTATCCCCGTAAAAATGGGGTGGTCAGAAGTGCCATCAACTCCGTATCTTTAAGCTTTTTCCACACTTTTTTTTTTGTTCTCAGAAGCCATTGCTCCTTGTAATTATCTACCTGGTGTATATTTACTTTTCCGCCAAATGAGGGTAAAAAATTCCAACTACCCTTCATGGAGTGTTTTCCTTACTTTTGTGCTACCATGCCCTCATCATGTTTTACTGTTTCCTACCGCAGATGCATTCAGATTTGTTCCGTTACCTGCAAGCCTTAAGGCTTCGGGAAGGCTAACCACGGCAACTGCACACCTGAGCGATTGCTAAAATATTCTAGCACAAAGCGTGCTCGTTTGTTTCTCTACCATTTCCACGTGCTAGGCATGAAGCATGGTGCTGAGAAAATTTCTTCATCTAACTCCACGTTCTAAGACAGCCTGATCTAGCTTCATTGAGTAGGACCATTGCCTTTTGAATTACCGTAAAACGTCTCCTACCTGATTTCATTCTTCGCCCTTCAGTACGCTATGGTAACATTTCTCTCCACTGTGTTTTTACAGTAGACCGCGTCCGCATTTTTCACTCTCCTTTTAATGCTTTTTCTTATCCAAATTCATGTCGTCTACTTTGTACTTACGGCATATATTCTAGTTGTTTGTTCCTTCGCTTGGAATAAACATTTGCTTGCAAATTATTTGAAAATATTTCCTGTCCATCTATTTTCCTTTTATTTCTCAGGCGTTCTTTGAACCTAGTTGGCCTATAGGCTTCCCTCGCTTCGGAAAAGTCCCGTTCCATGTCATCTTGCCTTGCTTCATTTATACTTTTGCTAATGTTCAAACCACCCTTTGGTTTACGTATAGTTCGGATTGGACGCTTGAATTCCAGCCCAGAACCGCGTGACCAAACGCAAGTCCTATAACCGGCACGTGACCAGAATTGTTTTATTGCGAAAGCAATACTACGCCAGGACTAACCGCTCATCGCGTGGTCCGTGAACCCCCCTGCTCCTCGAGGAGCCGCCGCCGCGCGTAACAGATGGCGTGACGTCAGCCTCGCCGTTGCTATGGCGACGCGTGACGTCAGCTTGCTCTCTGCACCGCAGCCAGGAGGAGCCGGTCGTGCCGCGCTCCTCGAGGAGTCTCGCCATGGAAGTCACCGACGAAGAGTCTATTTCTGGATCTAGTTGCTCTACTGCTTCTATTGCTTTCGCAACCAACCAGGTTTAACCAGAGCTAAATCACACCAATTTTTTCGGGAGGAGCCCAAGGCAACTTTATGTATCGAGCGGGCGAGGAGAGGGGGCGTATCTAATGCCCCCCCCCCCCCCCCCCCTTGGATATAAGCTTGCCTAGAACCATTCTGTTATAACATGATGATAGTCGTGATGATGATGTTATTGACGACATGACGCTATATTCTTGCAAAGAAGCCGTCTAGGTCCTCGTAGCGCCATCTATACTGACCACTGACATGGCACGCCCAAGTTTCGCGTACTCGCAGACGCTATCAGCGCGCGCAAGCGCCTAGAATCCAGTTCTTCTTCGGAATGCCACCTGCTTCTTTCACAGCGTGGAAAGAAACAGCCTGAATAATATTATATTTATAAAAATTGCATAATTACGCTCTACATCTTTATAGTTGGAGCTTTTCGCGTGCCTCCAGAGTTTTAAAAACTATTTAATCAACATGAATTAATTATTTAGATTAGTTGGGAGTAATGAAGAAGGAATCTCACACACCTAATTGCTTTGGGCTGTCGCCAACAATACTTTTTGCTTAATTTATGGCACATGCACCTGTTTCTTTTGCATTCCGTGGCTCATCTTAATTGGGACACTATCAGTTTTCACTGTAAAGTTATACAAGTGTTGAAAACAAGTGGGCGTAAATTAACACACGTATAATACAGCTATCGAGCAAGCACACAAATTGCTGTTGTTACTTCGGAATTAATATACGTTGCCCTAAGCAAAGCAGGAGGGAGCGTATATAATTTGGTGCATTACACATTCGAATCCTGTGCAGCAAAGTAGTCGTAATTGATGCAAGATTCCGTTAGGATGTAAGTAAATTAGTAGTAAAGTGTTTTGGTTTATTGAAGAAGCAATAAATTTTTTTTTTACCAACTAAAGTCCCGGCATAGTTACGGCACTTGCGCTACAGGAAAGCAAATGTTTTATTTAGCAACAAAAACTGTTCCTTGTTATGCCTCTTTGAGTATTTCATGAACTTGAAGAGCACACCAGTAGCTAGTTGGTTTTCCATCACAACGAAAACATCGCAATCTTCACGAAGGACGCAGAAAGGGGAGACGAGACACGGGCGCTTTTGTACGGACCACAATAGAGCTGAAGTTTTTCTCCCGTGAGGGCGATTTCATCAGCCAAAATTGTGTTTTACTGGAGAGAGACGCCTTATTTCCGGGGATCAAGATGGCTGCTGCGGATGAAGCAGCTTCAAGGCACGTGACACCACTAATGCAATTTTTCCTCTGATAGTTCGTATGCATGGCTTTACGCGAAATTCTAGTGCAAAAATAAATAGCAAGCATCCGTCGATGCATCTTAGTGAGGCTAGAGCCTTCTAGTGCTTAAAGTCTGCCTCCATCGAAGGGCTGTCTCTAGTGATTCGAGCACAGGTGGAGGGGAAAGTACACGTCGTTTTACACATCGTTTTCTGCAAACGGGAGAAATCACTTTAAACCGCAGCTCTTAGGTGCCCGTTCCTGCGTTCCGCGTCGTGGTAGCTGTCTTGGGTGTAACACGCCACCTGACACGCGGCGTGTTGGCAGGTAGTAGCAGAGCGAAACAGCACCTGCCACGGCGAGATGGGAGGAATTGACAACCGGAAAGTGGCTGCCACGGGAAGATTCCAGAGGATGACCAGCAGAGCAACACGACATCTGCCAGCGGTGCCAGGTGGCGTGCGAAGAATTGCGCTCAAATTTCGCATTACCGACTATCGTAATCGTCTCTCTCTTCTTTGAAAGGTCGTTGTTTGCTGAGGTCATGTCACAAACTCGAAACAAACGCTCTGCCAATGTGCTTGTTTGTCGCTGTGTAGCCTAGGAGCTGAGCGAACAGCTCTGGACTGACTCGTGATGTGAGAGCACGGGATCCTTTTTTCTTCCATCCTTTGTGTATGTTGACAAATTTGCATTTTCCTTCGTATCAAGTTTTAGAGAGCATGTTAATGACTCGCACTAAAACTCACGGCGAAACTTTCGAAACGACAGCAAAGATATGTTTCGACCACCACTTAAATGAAGAATAAAAAATGGTTGCTTGCTACCGATTCACGCAGTCTCGATCAGATCCCTTGCTAATTTTGATGGTGATGTCTGAGAACCCCCGATATCAGCCTGGCTTTAAGCGCTGGAGCCTTCCGATTGCGCTAACTAAACGACAGCATGCAGTTAGCGTCAGGCCTGGCGCATGACTCATGACCGTGTAAGAATAATTCTTAAACCGTTCGCATAACCCACAATGTACTCGCTAGCTGCTGGAAAATAATTGCTAACAGCGACGCTCGCTGCACGTAATAGTTAACACCCCCTTGGCAGTTTGCACACTGATGCTTTCGTAATACGGTGCATTTCCGGCTGCATTAATTGTCCGTTCCCTTTGTACAATTAAAGATAACTGTGGTGATTTTGAGTCCACTATGAAGCCGGCTTCAGTGGATAAGCGATGCTATGAACAAATCTTGTTCCTATTTTATCTTCTCGAACTAAGGCTGCACAGTTGTCAAGTTGCTTTGACTGGCGTACGGAAATACATAAAAATGAGCGTTCAGCGTCCTTTGTGACCAGTCCTTACGCTCACTCGGCGCATGCCTCGAGGGTCACTTTGTAATACATTACGCCAGCTTCCTTCTTTCCTTCGTTGAAACTTTGTTAGTAATTAGATGATCGCAACCCCGGCGAAAGTCTCGGTTGCTGGAAACGCGTGCAAACGTGCCGTCCTGGGGCACGGGACGCGCGTTAATGAGCGGGCGCGCGACTCCGGCAAGGGCCGCGCGCGCGGCGTCGCCGCATGGCGGGGGACCAGGGGGAGAAAAATGACGCTCCCGCTTGATACCCCCGGCGTTTTCCACAGTTTCCGCGGCTGATGATGCGTCTCGTTACGCGCTTCTTTGACGCCCTGTTGCTGGCGACCGTGCTTTCCGGGAGGGTCGCGCAATTGGCAGCATCCTCTCAAGACAGAGCCCGGTGACGCGCGGCCTGACACTGCCTCAACGAGACCTTATTGGTCTAATGGTCGTTCGCCTTGGAACATGATTCATTCCAGCGTTTTGTTATCCCATTTATCGCGCCTGCTCTTTCGCTCTCGCTGCCGCGTCGGCGCATCCGCTGGGCACGCGGCGTCGACGCCGAAGCCAATGTGGGGGCCCCTTTGTGCCTGCGTTGGCGCGCCAGAGAATGGAATGAGAACGAGGCCCCAATCGGCGCTGGAGAAAGACAACGGGCCTCTTCTGTATTCCGGGTGCGAGCGGGCTTGTTTCGTGCCGGAGCGCGCCCTATTAATGCTTCCCCTCGCCGCCGCCCCCGCTGCTCGGGCTGCGAGCGCCTTGTTGAGCCATTTACCCTCTTTCACGCCTAAATTTATCTATCTGAATCTGGCGCTGCATTGTGCATCTTCGTCTGCTCACCCGCCTCGGCCGCGACTCGCGAGCCAAGCTGTCCGCGGCCTGTCGCAGCGAAAGGGCCAGGGAACAAAGCGAAGCGGCGGCGTCCTCTTAACCACGCACGTGCAGAATCCGGCCCCTTGCGAACCCCCAAATAAGGCTTCGATGGCTGCTACCCACTGCGCTTGGCCAGCTGCTTGAAGCGCCCGGGAGCCTTATCTAACCGTTGGCGCTTCCCTCAATCTTGTTACGGCCATGAGCACAGAGAACAATTTTGTGCGGTCCCTGCACGCAAAAGTGTACCCGACATGCTTGCGAGAGTGTTCGAATAATTTGAATTCTAATTTGTTGATAAGACCAAAAATATGCGTATTTTATTTAACTGTCATCAGCCAGCCAGCTCAATGTAGCTCTCAGCACCGCGTCACCCACTTAGGTCATTGCTCAGTATGGTTTATTGCACTTCTAGCGTGGTTGTTGTTACTAGAATCGCCTTATTACTCCAAAGTGTTTATATGTGCCTCGGTGTTTATGCCTACACTGTTAGCAAAAAAACACCCGAAAGGGAGTAAATGGCTTGTCCTCTAACGCACACCCAAAAGGAGGTTTTTTTACTCCATATGCATGGTGTTTTTTATTTACTCCCTTACATAAGGGAGTTATTTTGGAGTATAAAGGGAGTTATTTGGAGTGAAAAGGGAGTAAATTTTTTACTACCCACAGAGATGGAGCCCAAAAATGGCGCAATGTTTATTTATCCTCATTCAGGCTCATTCTTACAGCAGTGACAGCGGCGGAAACGGGCAGTAGCTCTGCGGGCCGCCGGCAACCCAACTTGGGAAACTGCGCTGACCTAATGTGACCCCGCGTCACGCATTCTTTCCGCCGTCTGCTAGCCCAGCGGCCGCGTACGCGGCAGGGGTCGTCTGCTTGTCGTCTCCTTTTTCTGTACGAGCTCGTTTCGTTGGTCATGTTCGTAGATAAAGGGATGTAACATTATAATCAGTAGTTCAAAACTGAAAAGGAGACGCTGGGTAGTTTTCACGGTCATGCACCACGCTATATTTGACTCAAAACCAGAGCAGAAAAGATGAAAATACACCTGATGGTAGTTTGCAATGGCAGTGTTTGCTTTTATTCACTTCATTAAGGCCCGGAATTTAAACATGACTGAGGAAAAATGTGGCCTCATGAGCTCAATCAAGAGCTCAGCGAGCAAGAGCAAGAGCTCACTATGTTCTATCACAGTTTCATGTTCATGCAACACATAATCTGCTGCAACACATTGCGACAACCACACTGAAGAAAGCCTGTGAGAATTAGGCCTAAGCGGGGGCTGTAACGGGGTGGCGACACAAACAAAGGAAAGTCAGATATAGTTAGAGCACTGGAGGCTTCAAAAGAGCAATTCAATTATGTAACGTACTGTAGCGGAAAACGGCGACAAGTCGATATCTTGTACCGCGGCAGGCGCCCGTGAAGGAGCAGAAGTCAGCAGAGATCCAGCGACGATGGTAACCAAGCGGTCGTCACTCACCGCCATTATCAGACGACTGACCAGAAGCAGACGAGACGCTAGGTAGCGGGGCGGATTGCACAAAATGGTGTTTTTTACTCCATTTCGGCACTGGTGGAGTGTTTGGCACAATTAACTCCCTTTCTAGACTGGAGTAAATGCTGGTAAATCCTCATTTTAACACCATTATTCCCTCATGGGAGTAAAATGGAGGACAGTCCACCTTTTTACTCCCCACTCATGGAGTAAATGTTTTCACAAATAGAGTAAAAAGGTGGCCGCCACCATTTTTACTCCCTTTTGGGTATATTTTTGTTTACAGTGCAGTACAAGACCTTACGCACCTTTGTTCATTCTGAATTCCATAAAAAAAAATTGTACAAAGTGCCTGTTTTTTACCGGTTCCTCCACTGGACGTTTCGGAGCAGCTTGGAAAGAAGCCCAAGTTGTCGACATGGCAAGCCTTTGTCATAAATTTTATGTTACTCTGCTACCAAGACTATTAGACTGTTAACATAGATCGTTTCTGTTAGAGCCGGCCGGTGCCTGTAACTCCATAACTGTCACTTTCCTGAAGTCCGTTATTGGACGCTTCTCTGGGAGCGTTAAGGAGTACTAACGGTCAAGCACTTGTCATCGTTTGGCACAAAAGCTCGAAAGCAGCGCATAACGCAGACCTATCGCAGCTTGACGCGTTTAATACCTCCAGGTATGCATGCAAATGTGCTCCGATCATTTCAGAGCTGCCTCTAGATTAACGTGCGCCCACTCCTCTGTAAGAATCACAAAGACTCCTTTCCCGGAAATATGCCGACAGGCAAAGGCGAAACACGGAATAGGCCGTACTTCTCGGCACTTAAAGGGTTAGATGGGGTAAAAGCGGCGCGAAGAAAAACCAGGACGAAAAAGCGGGCATCGGGAAAGGGGGAAAGGAGCGAGGGCCGCTGCGAGACAGGATTAGTTGAAAGCGAAAGGCAGGAATAAACGAAAATGCACTCCGATGAAAAATTACGCCGGATTCTCCAAGTTTCAGATAAACGTTGATGGCCCCAAGAATGGAGAGCGCTCAAGTTATGATCGAAATGTCGGAGGAGCGAAGCAGTCGCCTGGGAGCGCTGCCGCGCCGGCCGTCGCCGTTTAACGTCTCCCGCGCAGGGCGCATATACCGGCCCCGGCAGGATGTCTGCGCGTGTACTTATCTCGGGTATGCATATTACGCGTTTCTCGGCCGCGTGGCTTTAACGCCCGAAATTGGCCGCTGTTACGGAGGCGTAAAGAGCCACCGCTCGGAGAGGAGGCGGCCGAGAAATCGGAGGTGAGCGAGTTTGCAATATTGCGGAAAATGCTCGCCGGCAGCCATCGACGTATAAATTTGCGCGCCTTCTTCTCTTTCCCTACTGCGCGTACGTTTTTCCCCATTTTTCGTCTTCGCGTTTTATCGTTGCTACAGCAGCTGTACTGTTGCCTGGCGCTGCAGACTGAATACGTTTCTTTTTTTCTTTTTCTTTCTCGTTTACAGTACGCTCCCGTGGGTCTATTGTGTGAAGCTCTTTACACAAAAACCTTTCATGGAAGTTTACTTTGAGCAACATACTTTTATGGTTTGGTGGCGGTCGGACGATTCGCCAAACATCAGCCATGGCAGGGCGGATATGACGGCTGGTCTCGCGGTGTCTGACTGAGTAAGCAAAGCAGTGTTTCTCACACCACGCTCAATTTCGATTTTCTTTTTTCGGTCTGCGTATAACCTGCGCCCATTTTCAAGAAACCAATACAAAGAAGCGTACGCTACATAAAAGCCAACATGAAAAAAAATGGTCAAGCATATATGAGACGAGGAATGGCTCAGTAAACCGGATTTTTGTTGATTGTCACAGCACAAAAAAAAAAAAAATTGCTGAGGCTCAGCTTGGCTAAGCCTGGGGAATGCGAAGCATATTAGTGGCTAGGCTTGGTAATACATGGCTTTCCTTGGTTGAATACTTGGTCATTTTAATACAACGACTAGAAGCCTTCGTCGTGGGGGAAGACAACGGCATGGCTACAGCGGAACGCCGACTAACCCCGAGACGCGCGTTGGGTGAGCGCCTGGATTGCCACGAAAGCCGCGTCTGCCTGCCCGTTGGAGCGAGCGTTTCACCTACACCGAGTGTGAACGCGCGTTCGAAATGCGCGGGAATGCGCGGGTGTGACGGCTAGGGGTCCCACGGCGATGGCGCGAGGTGGAGGCCGGCTCTCTCATCCGATGTCACGTGGTGTGACGTCACGGTGTCACGTGGCGTGACGGCTAGGGGTCCCACGGCGACGGCGCGAGGTGGAGGCCAGCTCTCTCATCCGATGTCACGTGGTGTGACGTCACGGTGTCACGTGGTGTGACGTCACGGTGTCACGTGGGGGTCCCACGGCGACGGCGTGAGTGGTAGCTCTAGCAATATGCTTCGCATAAAAAATATACATACAAGCGTGAAGAGAGGAATCTGACAAAGTCGTAACGTCCTGAAGGAAGAGATCATATACCGCCGTGTTATGTGGGGTCACGCAGAAGTATAAGGAGTCACGAGCAGCTATGTACTATAAGCAACAAATGCAACGCGAACAGCAAAATTACAGGAGACTAGCCGAGGGAAGCTCAATAGCCGGGTGTTTCAGCGAACACTTTCAAAAATGTGCATAGATAGGCTTTATGGGGTAAAAATATAGCTTTTGCGGCACAGTTTTACCGGTGTTGGCCGACGCCAGAAAACTGGTGAATCGTCTTAAGTAGTAAGCTGGTTAATCAATTTTTAATAATTAACTTCTTCACTAATCAACTTAAGCGCCTAGTTGCAATTAGAGGTTTGTACCCGGTCTCCAGTAGTAGCCATATCAGTTTTTAGAAATTACAAAACGCGGTTACCCTTGGAGCTGTGGCTCGACAAAATTTGACTTTTTCGACTAGTTACGTGCATTGAGGGGTTGCTTTGCCTGCATGCTTTCGAAAGCCCATGTATTTTCGTATGATGCAGCCAGATTTTGTCGAATCACAGCGGCGAGGGTAACCGCGTTTTCAAATTCTAAACCCTGATATGGCTATTACTAACGACCGGCTACAAATCTCTAATTGCAGCTAGGTGCCTAACTCTACTAGTTAAAAAGTTAATTATTAAAACTTAGTTAACCAGCTCACTACTTCAGACAACACACACTTCTCTGGTGTCCGCCAACACTGGTAAAACAGTGCCGCAAAAGCCATATCTTTACCCCAAAAGCCTATTTATAAAATTTTTTTTATTAAAGTGTTCGCTGAAACACCCGGTATATAAAAAAAAGAACAGGCCCTGCAAGAAGCGTTAACCCCGCTTGTTTCTCGAGCTAATATGTTTGTGTTTTTGTGCACACATTTTTGAGTTCTCTTGTTCGCTTTTCATTTCTTGCTGATATGGCTTCTTTCAGAGAGAGTAAACGCGGCATACTCTTTACTTCTGCCCAGCTGCAAATCTATGTCCTTTATGTTTACAAGCCTTGAGTTCAATATCAGCAGACCGAAATGATAAAACTAATTTAAAAATTGCTTGTAACGCAGCGTATCTTTAAATATTAGCTTTGAGTGCTATATATTTTTAACAAAGTCTTGATCAGAGTCAGAATGAGATTCAGTTATTACTGCTGTCTGCTGTAATTGTGCAGTTTCACTTATTGTACGGCAAGAAAATGGGATCGAACCATCTGATTGCAGATTGCACCATCTTGAGGCGAGAAAGTATTGGTCGGTCGCTGTTGAATATTCGCTAGACGCCCTCCACTTCTAAATAATGGACCATGATAGAATATTTTGGCAAGAGCGACTATTGAATCTGAAAATGTTAGTCGACATAGTTTGTCAGAGGCGTCGTAATTATGCGAATTCAGTTTCGCCCTTTCAATACAGCCTACGTTTCGTACGAGCGAATAGTGAACGTGAAGTTCAGGTATATACGACAGCGATAAGTTCCCTTAAATTACTCTATCTGTTAGTTCTCGATGGTTGTTGTTTTATACGCAGAGTGGATCCGATTTATTCATACACTTCTCCTGCCTTACGTTCAGCTGGGGGCTAACAGCATCGTATCATGAGCACTCAGACCACGCATGTGCGCAATCAGACCCAATCAGCTGGTTCTGTAGTCTCTTACTCGCGCTTGCACGGCTATGGTATACGACGTTAAAATGATGCGAGTTATCTGCTGTAACGTGACGCCATTAAGTGGCTTTGCTAGGCTCGTTCAGTATTCTGTACACAAGAAGAGGATAGAGGAGTTTGGGTTGGTTGGTTGGTTGGTTGGTTTATGGGGTTTAACGTCCCAAAGCGACTAAGGCTATGAGAGACGCCGTAGCGGAGGGCTCCGGAATTTCGACCACCTGGGGTTCCTTTAAAGGGATGCTGAAAGGTTTCCCCAAAAAATTGAGTGTAGATATACACTTTACAGTTTTCCACCCTCGGAATTCGAATTTCTCATCGAAATTAGGCAAAAGAAAGCGCAAACCTATTTTATTTTGGCGAAAAGTGCCGCAGCAGCCTCGAGCCAGCTCGCGCGCCTCGTTGCCGCCTGTGATTGGCTGGGCGCCTCGTGACGTAAACACTGGCGTTGGCTCGGTGAGCCCGGCTCGGTCGCCGCCGATGTAGTACATGAAGCGCGGCGCGCGGTGTTCCGGTTGTTGGTTTGATGCTTATATCACGATGGAACACATCGAAGATTACCAGGAGGATCTTGGCGTCATCCCCTACATGTACGAACCAATCGCAAAGAGCAAACCGCTCCAAGGAAGCAACGATGCTGGCGCAAGCGGTGCTTTTGGCTTGAACGAAAGCGAAGCGTCAGCATCTCCACGTGTTGGAAATGTCCATTGGTAAGCATACTTTTCTAGCCAAACTTCATTCAGAGATACAATAAATTAATTTTGAAGCGAGCAAATGTAGTATAGCACTGCTCCACGAAATTTTCCTAATGCAATGTAAGCGGGATGCGATTGGAAATGTCCATTGGTAAGCATACTTTTCTAGCCAAACTTCATTCAGAGATACAATAAATTAATTTTGAAGCGAGCAAATGTAGTATAGCACTGCTCCACGAAATTTTCCTAATGCAATGCAAGCGGGATGCGATCGTCGGCATTGTTGTCTTGCCGCTTGTGGGTGCTGCCGCAAATCTGCTTGTAATGCACACAGACCACTGACATGCGCAAGAAGTTATCAGGCTCTTTTTGCACGCAAATTTTATCCTGGCATCGCTTCATGGTCGCTGCGTGCCGGCTCGGTTAATAACACACGCGTAAAACAAAAGTTCGCGGCGCTTTGATGCAGAACTTGTCGAGGTGACAAACGTGCGCCTTCCGTTCTGCGTGCCAAGATGGAATCTGGCAGTAAATTGCAATCCTTGTTTAGGCGAGTTGCTTCATACTGCAAGCCCTTGTAGGAATATCTCCATCCGTTTGCGGCCGCCTTTATCGCGCTGTTCTCGATGGCCTCGTGCTGCAACCAAGCAGGCCGAATCGCAAGGCTGGCTGTAGCACACGTGGCGCACAATTATATAATATTATTATTAATGTATGAAGCCATGCTGCACTCGGCAATTTTTTACGACTACATGTGTTATTATAAACGTATTCCTGGCAGAACACTTTACTGGTATTGGCTGCATTAGAACTTGAACAGACTTGTCAGCCTTGTCATCACTTTTAGAAAAGTTCGATGGCAGGGTCCTCAGCAGCATCTGCCAGTGGCATTCGACTTGTTGCACAGTCCTGATTTGTATTGCCGTTTGGTGTGGATTCTTGACTGCCTGGTGGTGTGCAGCCTCCAGGTGTGATGTCATTTTCCATGCACTTTTCATTTGCACTCTCGTCTGGTGCGCAGTCTTGATCTTGCAGCAGTTCAGCAAGAAACTGAAAGGCATAAGCCACATGATGTTATTGTTCCAAACAGAACAAAAGTGTGCTTCAGTATGAGTAAAATCTGCTGGTTTATTTCATAAACCATTTTGTTGATTGGCGAGCTCCGTGCGATGTGAGATCATTTATTATATACCAGGTGTTCCTTTAGGAGGTCCAAAATTTATTTAAAAAAATGGGTAACTAACCTTGTATTAATTTTATACCTGGGGCTATATTGGGGGATACGGCAGACACTAGTAATAGGCAGAAGGATTCAATTAGCTCATTAAAATGCATATCTTAATTAAATTTTTATTTTCATATTATGTTGTATTTCATATTATGTTGTATTTGCAGATTTGGAGCACCTCCTGCAAATACTATAGCCAAGCAAAAAAGATCACTTTAAAAACCCTGACAGGCAACTTCAAGCGCTAACACAGAATCAGCGGCCGCGTCCGACGTAGATCGCTAAAAAAAAAAGTGTGCGCTTTGGGGCCGGACTGCGCACATTGGGCGCTGACGAGGCTGCTATCAGCCAGGCCCCAGGCGAAACCAAATTCAAAACGAAACGCCGCGCGCCCGTATACCAGAAACATGTGCAAACAGTTTTCACGGCGCTCCGACCACGAAGAAAAATGTGCCGCGTACTACTCCCTATGTTCTCGCCACTGAGGGCTACGCATGAATCCTAGAATATCTGAGCTTCAACATAATTGAGTAAAGAGTCTGCATATAACGTCTTTTCACGTGCTCGCTTACCGAACGAAGTTCTCTGCTCACGCGCGGCGCGCAGTCTCTGGTTGTGAGGCGCACTTCGCGTCGCTCCACCTCTTGCAGTATTAATAGCAGTTTAACTATTTTTACTCAGCCAAAAAATTTAGGGCCGAGTTCTGATATGAGTAATGCTGTACAAGATGCATGATGCATGCCTGCAAGCATAACAGCTAAGCACTTATTTTGTAAGCTGCAGTTTGCTGCCGTCCTGACATTCTCATTCCAGCGCCGTTCATCTCACTACTAGCGGAAGTCTTGCATCCACGAAATTACGCGCCATACACTACACAGAACACCGGTTCGCGCAGTCAAATTCTCATAAAGTTAATACACAAATTCTTACCTCGAGCTTCCTCCTTTTCGCGAAAGCTGGCCTCGGTGGCGGTGACGAGCTCCTGTGCGCGAAGACAGACGGTATTGCGCCGGGTTTCAGTCCAGCTGACTTTGTTGACAGGCCCAATGAACGCATTATCGACAGGCTATGGTTATAATCTTCATCACGAAAGTGGTCAGAGCATAGCACTGTAGTCTTTGAGGGTTTGAAATCCCTTCGCTTCACAGCAGCGACCCACCTCGCGGAAAGCTTCTTATTTTGCGGGAAATTATGAAAGACCACATCGTCGCAGCCGCCGGTGTTAGTGCAGCCGAAGGCTGCGCAGACGCCGGCATGATGGTCCACCGCTTCACTCGATGCTGCCCACGTTTCTGTACGTCACTACAAACATAAAAAAGCACAAATACAGGAACACACGGCAGATCGAAGCAGCTTACGATGGCACGCACGCAGAAACGAGCACGGTCGCGGAGGCTGCGTGGCGACGGAACACCAATGTTTACGTCACCACCCCACGGTTTCCGGTTTCGGCTCGCATCGTCAGGGTCATCAGCAGCGCTCGGCGGACAGCGGGGGGCGGAGCTACCGCGCAATTTTAAACGGCGATTACGTCGCTCCTAAGTGATTAATCTGCAAAAAAATTTCACCCGCATGATTTTTAAGGTTCCCACATCCATACGTGAGCATCTTAATGAATTCGAAAATCTCTTCAGCTTCCCTTTAAGTGCCCTGACATCGCACAGTACACGGGCCTCTAGAATTTCTCCTCCAAAGAAATTCAACCGCCGCGGCCGGGACCGAACCCGCGTCTTTCGGGTCAGCAGCCGAGCACCATAACCACTGAGCCACCGCGGTGGGGAGGAGTTTGGGGCTTAGGTTCTGAAATAAGCGCGTGGACTCTTTTAAAGTCCCTTGAATTTACACTTTTCCAGGCTCTTATGGTGCGCAAGAACAGAAAAAAAATTCCGTAAATATTGTTGGGGAAGTGCTTCAGGCTCCGTCCCCTTTAGCTTCCTGGGATGCGGCGCTCAAACCAGCACTTCGAGCTGTCTCGACACGGGTCTCACAAGTTTTCAGTGGGGCAACTGCATTAAAAGAACGAAAGGTTTTTTGGAGCAAGTGAGTTTCGAACAAACGCTCTCATGATTCAGCTCGCTAGGAACCGGTACAAGCTATTTGCTTTGGTTTATGGGGTTTAACGTCCAAAAGCGACTCTGATAGACGGCGTAGTGAAGTGCTCCGGGTAATTGAAACCACCTGGAGTTCTTTAACGTGCGCTGACATCGCGCAGTACACGGGCCTCTAGAATTTGGCCTCCATCTAAATGCGACAGCCGCAGCCGGGATCGAACCCATGTCTTTCAGGCCAGCAGCTGAGCACTACTACCCACCGCGGCGGCTCGGCCCGAGGTACTTAACTTAATCGGAGATGCGCTTGGGTTGACCAAGATGCCACATACACAACTGCCACAGTGCTTTAAACGAGATGGTTTTGAAGCATGTTCTTCACCTTGCGGATGCTCCTCACTCTGTAGCCTAACCGCCCAAGCTTCTCCCGACAGATGGATTTCTTGCTAGTTTTGTGGCAGCCCATAGAAATAAACGATGATATCACATTGACATTGACACGTGAAAAAATGAATCGCTGAAGAAAACTTTCGCAATTGCTTGACACAGTGGCAGTAAACCAACAAAGTCCGGGTGTCCTCACAATGAGCCGAACATGGCGAGTGCTGTTCGTCATCCTGTTTTGTTATTATTTAAATGAGCAAATCTTAGATTACATTCCTGCCTCATATTTAAAAGTGCTGAGTACGACCAATACGACCAATAAGCCAATACCTGACCAACAGCAAATATCCACAGCAAATCACTGATGCCTAATATTCAATACTTCAGTTAATCGACAATTTTTCACCTCAATAGTGTACAGCTTGCTATCCATATGCTGAATTTTGTTTTTTTGATTTGAGAGAATCCACAAAGCCGGCTGTTTGTACGTTCGTACTCTAGAAATACCTTGGTACCCTCGGCTGAGGCAGATAATACAAGCCAAGACGCTCCTATATTGAAAGGTTCCTCTGCATTTCACGTCGTTCTGCAGCATACTCGGTTTTAGCGCACATTAAGCAAATCGATGCAAAATATACTGTCAAATGGTAAGCTTTACAATTGCGTTCATTAACATCTCCCTTTTTACATTTCTGTCACATGTCTACCTCGCCAGTGGCCATAACGTCATCACTAAATACAAACAACGTATGATGAAACACTCCGCGTTTTCTTTGCTTTTAGTTGACCAACTGCAAGATAGAAATCACGCCTTCAAATGTAGGCTATATCATGAAGGCAGCTTGCGGTGTTCTTGGAAAAGAAAAGACTGCCATATTTCGCACAGTTGCAGTGGGGCACTATGGGCGCACGCATAAAGTGCGCTGGAAGCCCTACGCTGTACAGTGGACTTGAAACGCGAAATGCGGCTGTTGGTCAGGTCTGTTACAGTCATGACCTCACAAAATTAGATCTACCCGCCGCAGTGAACATCTTTTTGCTGCAACAATTTATGGTTTATGGCTATGGTCTCACCATAGCCCTTTATAGAACTTGTAGAGTGTGAGATGCTCAACCACCGGTGTTCAGGAGGGGTATTTTGTAGCTATTTTTTTTTTCAAATTCTTTGGCTCCTTTAACTTTGGTTGCTACCGCATGTGACGTCATGGCTGATACCTAGAAAAGAATGTCATTCGTCGGCTCCGCTTACAAAGACTGTGCTGCTGGCCAGTGGAAAATAGAGAAAAGAATGAATGGGGAAAAGAGTCCTCACGAAATAAGGTCCCCTTGTATCCCGTTGGTTACCGTTATCAGCCAACACACATGAAGAAAACGAATGGCGATCAGACAACCGATAATGCGGAAAACCACTGCTAGAATAATGATTGCCCACAGAAAGATGCCCCCCACCACTGCCAGGCTCACATGCACGAACATGAAACGACTATACGAACACAAATATGCTTTTCCCGCGAACCTTCACTCTATTTATTTTGGGAAAGTTAACCCAAGGCATGGGCTACGCGTGCATGGGGTCGTCACATGATATCGCGCTCCCTCGGGCCGGCCCGTCCTTTCACGGCTTGCCCCCTGACGCCCTCCTCCCAGTCACGCTTGGCTGTGCGGACGCTGTCTGGCGGCGACGACGACAACGACGACGACAAACACGCCAGGAACCTTGGTCTCAACAGCTAATGCTGTAAAAGAATATTGTTGGTACCGAATGTAGAAGTGAGCGAAAAATCGCACTTTCTTGAGCGTAAAAAGAGCATCAAAGGCTGTTGTACTGTACCGAAATGGCACAGAAATTCGCAAATATACGACATCACGTATACGCCTCAATATGTTTGAATTTTCCTGCTTGCGCCAAAGTAAGCTCTCCAACGCTCATACTTTTTAACAACACAGATTCAGAGAACGCGTCCGCTGCCACGCAGAATCTTGATGCTTGAAGGTGATTCAAGTTGGTTGGTTGGTTGGTTGGCCTCAAGTAGAATGGCACATACCCACTACGGGGGAGTGGCCAAGACACAGGCGGTGAACTGTTGGAATGATTAGGAGCTTTAGAGGAAAAGGAGAATTAATAGGGTATAGGCTGACAGATTGGACGACGCAACGAAAGGGGTCCTGTTCAAATTCACTTTATTTCTGGTAGAAAGCAAGTATACATCATGAGCAAGAGAGTTTAAAAGAGGATGATTCTACCAAGGAAGACGAGGCAAAAGGCGTTTCATCTACGCCTGACAAGGCCTCGCCTCCTGGCGAGATACATTGCACTCTCTATGCTACAAGAGCCGTTGAAAAAAAGTATGTTACACCATTCATTACGTGCAGAAAACAGAAGCATTGTGAACAAGCATTATATGAAATTAAAACCGTAAGTACTACCGAAAACAAGAGAATTTTTCTTCAAAAAAAAAAGCTTACATCACAACCTGTTAGTTATTATTGTGTCAAAAGGTAAGAACCACATTTGCATAAATATTTGTCTCAACAAAAGATTAGCTTCTAACCAGAAAAATTATTACAGTGTCAAAAGCATGAAGAAGCAACATTTGTATCGACATATTTCAATAATCTAACAATGAACACAGCAATACAAACGAAACACAAACCTAAATGAGATAACAAGGAGACAGATCATTTTTTTTCTACCAGGAGTACTTTTTTTATCCGTGCTTTATAAGTATACGGTGACTGTACATTCACTGCGATGTCAATAAGCTCTGGAAACAAATTTAAAAGGACAGGAATCTGGTAGTCTAACGATTGTGTACCATAGGAAGTTCTGACTTTTTTCTTAGCAAATGAATTTGCCCTAAAGTTATAGCCGCATTCTTGACGTCGGTACTTCCCAAGAAATGAATTTAGGTTACTTTTTATTTGAGTGAATATGTTGAGTGCCAAGCGCTGTCGAAATATACTTGTAATTGCAAGTATTTCATTTTTTACGAACAGTGGAGCTGTGTGTTCTCGCAACGCTGCATTTTCTATGAAACGGATGCATTTCTTTTGAAGAATATGAAGACGTTCGAAATTACCAGTGGCAGTGGTGCCCCAAACTAGTATGCAGTATTGCAATCTTGAATTAATCATGGTGTAATAAAGCTGGCGTTTGAACCACGCTGGGAGCATAAACTTAAATCTATTTAGCATTCCAATAGTTTTCGCGAGGTCCATAGTCAAATAGAGTATGTGGTGTGTCCAGTTCAAGTTTTCATGGAAATGTACACCTAGAAATTTCTGAGCGCTAACACGGTTTAATGTTTGCCCCTCGAAGACTAGTTTAAGTTTAGTGTCAATCGCCTTATTTTTAGCCCGAAAGATAATGTAGTTCGTTTTGTCTGTATTGAGTCTTAACTGACATGCTGCAACCACGTCGATAGTTCTTCGAGCCATGTATTGGCATTCTTCATTAGGGTGATTAGACAAACGCCATGGAAAAACACATTAGTATCATCAGCATACAACACTATTTCGGGGGTTTGGGGTATTGATACAATGTCATTAATATATAAGAGAAATAGGAGAGGACCTAAGATGGAGCCTTGGGGTACGCCATATTTAATTACCTGTGCTGTTGATCTGCTGTTATGAATACTGACGAACTGGAGGCGGTTGTATAAATAACTTTTTATCAAATCAAGTGCTTTGCCGCGGATTCCATAGTCGCAAAGTTTACTAAACAATATATCGTGTTTAATGGAGTCAAATGCCTTCCTGAAATGTAGGAATATACCAAGAGTATATAGCTGTCTCTCTATGTTTGTTATTATTTTTTCCTTAATATTCAGTAGTGCTGATTCAACGGATTTCCCTTTTTGGAAACCATACTGTTGTTTTGAAATTATACCCTTAGAGGACAAAAAACTGCCGATTCTAGTGTTGATTATTTTTTCCGCCACCTTCGCGAAAACTGGAAGCACAGATATCGGGCGATAGTTACCAAGATTGTTCTTTGCCCCGCTCTTATGTATTGCGCACACTCGGGCGATCTTCATTTCATCAGGGAATGACGCATGACGCATTATGCAGTTGCAGATATGACAAAGTGGTACGCTCAAAATGTCGCATGATCCTTTCACCGGACGGACTGCAATATCGTCATGACCACATGCGCAAGTATCTTTGAGGCTTTTGATGACTGTTTCGATTTCACTTGGCGTGGTTGGAGACAAGAATATGGAACTAGTTTCTATCTTAGTTATGTAACTCCTAGATGAACAGCTCTGCGTGCTCTGTGACGCACCAGATGCTAGAAAATGATCATTAAATTTATCTGCCAGGGAAGGACCTGAACAGGTTTTGCCATCAATGACTATTTGCTGGGGAACACAATCTTGATTTTTACAGACAAGAGAGCGCATAAGTGCCCATGTTTCTTTCGGACAGGTATAAGCTGCTGTAAACTTTTTCATGTAGTACGATGTACGGGCTTTCTATAAGTCAGCGTTTAACTTATTCCTAACCTTTTTGAATTCTAGGAATTTAGAGCTATCTTTAGTCGCAATAAATGAGTGGAACAGGTTATTTCTATAGTTCAGTCTATTGATGTATTCATCTGTAATCCATGGTTTTCTCCCTTTATTATTTCTTTTTATGTGCTTGAGAGGGAAAGCAATATTATATAATTCATTTACTGTACGAATGAATGAGTTATACGCATCGTTCGGGTCGTCGGTGCTCAAGACGTCATACCATGTTGTTTCTGACAGAAGGTTACGGAATTGCGCAATGCCATTATCGCTGATAAATCTGCGCGATGTTTCAGTTTGGGGTCCGCTATGTCTTTGGATGATAGGTAAAAAACAAAAAAATGGCATGTGGTCACTAATGTTCACTGAAAACACTCCACAGCACACGGTGTCCTCTAAACAGTTTGTAGGGCATAGATCAATTAACGTCTCGCTGTCTGGTGTTACGCGTGTTGGGATACCAATCACATTAACAAGTCCTATCGAATGCATCGTCGCGAGGAAAGCATTGCAAGAATTGTCGAAAGAAAGCATGTTTATGTTGAAATCGCCTGGCATGACGAATGGAATATGTAATGAGAGCAGGTATTCGCCGAGTTCTTCAAAGAAGCTTAAGAATGCGGAAACAGACCCTGAAGGTGGACGGTAAATAACAGCTACTGCAAAAGCATGACTTACAACTGTTAGACATTCGTAGTCTTCTGTGATAAGTGTATATTCTGGAATAACAGTGTACATAATATCTCTGCTATATAACAGTGTACATAATATAAAGTGCCACGCCGCCACCCCTTTGCCGCTGACGACACAGTGTTTCGCAGTTATAGCTGTCGAAGTGCACAGCATCTTGTGCGTTTTCGAACCAAGTTTCTGTGAAGGCTAGTATGGAAAAATTGTGATTCAGTGCGTCCAAATATGTACCAACATCGATATGCTTATTTTGCAAACTTCGGGTGTTAAGATGGAATAGAGATATAGATTTCCTCCGTGGTTGCTTTTTATAAATTTGTTGAAAGAGTTTGTGTCATGATAACAGCAGTTACAAGACTGTTCAGCCATGATGATAGGCGCTCCTCTAGAAACGTGACTTATTCAAGCGATCAAGCCATTTGCGTGATGTCATCTTCTGACTTTATGTGGATGGCCGGTTCACCTTGCTTTTTCCTGACAAGGATCCTGCCGTTTTTTTTGCCAAGCAAACTGGTACGAACGTTCCTTTGCCCTCATCTTAGCCAGCCACAGCAGTTTCCGGTTTTGTGAAGTCATGTTGTCAAAAAAACTGAGGTCGGGAAGTTTCGTTCCGAGAAGTGCTTTTCGTTCAGACCATTGTTCTTTTACGGCGCGTGAAGCAAACCGCACAAGGACAATGGGTGTCTTCGGGGGTTTGGACGGCAGCCTATGTACGGCTTCTATGTCCCTGGGTGTGACTTCTTCAATGTTCAACTCTCGTGCAATGTCGTTCAACTTGCTCAACAAATTCTCATCATCAGTCTGCTTGAGGCCGTGAATTTCAAGGTTCTGTCGGCGGTTATATTGGTCCAGGTCGTTTAGTTGCAGTTTAAGTTCTTTGATTTCTTCAGTCGTTGTTTGTGTTTCGATTTTTTCCACTCTCTCTTTGAGGTCCTCAATGCCCTTTTTTTGTGAGTCAACCATTTCGATAACCTTATCGTACTTATCAGACAAAAAGCTGATGCTTGTCTCAATGCTTTCGACAGTTTCTTTGACTGACATGAGATCATCAATTTTCTCAAGAAGTGGGAGTAGGGCGGTGATGTTCCGATTCATCACGATTAGTCTAGCCGCAATATCAGCATCTTGCTCAGGTTTACCCTTTGCAGAGCTTGGGCCCCCCCTTAGTTTAGAAGCTTTACATGTCGGGCAGAGCCACGACTTTCCTATATCCGGCTTGGATTTCACTGCTGCTTCCCCCACTCCTGAGCAGTTGCCAGCATGATAAGAGAATGAACACTCAGAACATTTTATAGCCGTAGATTCCTTCAAAATAGTCTGCTGGCAAGCCAGGCATACGTCACAAGGCATAGCGTCTAGGAAAACACCGCAACACAGCAAACAGTAAACACAGCAGCAGCAGCGAAGATGGGAGATCGAAGATGGGACGACGGCTTTATGTGCAAATTTGAATGCATCATATGGAATGGTTCAATTTTGTATTGACTGAAAGAGAGACAGAAAAAAAAAGAAATAAAATAAAATAAAAATATAATAATAATAATAATAATAATAATAAATGAACTATTTGATAATCAAAAAAATGAAAACAAATAGAAAAATAAATAAATAAAATTTACATTAGCATGGGAGTCGCTGTGTTTCTAGAAGAAATTTTTGTACTGCACAGCGCGCACTCCTGTTGCTTCGTCCAAGCAAAGTAGCGCCAAAGGAAAGAACAACCTCAGTGGTCACAGGCAGACCCAGCTGGTGAAACGGAATTTCTAATAGGCGCCTCCTCAAAGAAGAGAATCGGCGGCAGAACAGCAGGTAGTGATCCACTGTCTCAGGCTCGGCACAAAATGGCCACAGTGGAGAAACCGCCAGGCCAGATCTGTGAAGGTAGAAATTTAGCAGAGGAACTCGGCATCGCAAACGCGTGAAAGAGACCTCCAGTCTGCGCGAACTCCAGTCTTTGCTGCTCCAAGGGTGCAGAAGGTGCTTATATTCGGGAGATGAAGTAAGCGCCGAAGCTGAAAATTCCTGAAATATTGTGTAACTGCGAAACCTCACCGCAGCTGTATATGCGCAGGTTGGCAGGACAGCAATTATTGGGCCACAGAGAGAGGCCCTTGCTAATGAATCAGCAACCTCATTTAACTGAATGCCCACATGACCCGGTACCCAAAGCAACCTCACAGAATTTAGATGGAGCGGGATCAGCTGCTTAAAGAGGCGTAATGCCCGAGACTCAGAGGGTGATGATAATGAAAAGCAAATAGATAGAGAGTCCGTCATAACCATGACTTGGGAAACGGCAGGATCTAATTTACGTAAGGCTAGAATGACAGCTTCACCCCGCAGCTCTCCCTTTCGTCTGCCTCTTCTTCAACCGCATCAGGAAATGTCGCAGTGCTCTTCCACTAACGGCATCTGTAACCTGTCAAGTGGTAATGATAAGGTAACTTTGCAATGGTCACCTTCACGCGATAGCTCCAAGACCAGAACATGGAATCTGATGACAATGACAGATGTAATGAGTAGAACACTGTCATTTCTCAGTCTACGCTTTCAATGCTGCACAAACGCTTGAACGTGATGTGCTGGTGGTAAAACTTTACAGCTTTTAAGGACCATATTTGTGAGGGCACTAAAGAAAATAAATTAAAGCGTTTCCAGTGTCTGCGCCAAAATTCTGGTGATGAAAGGAATTCGTATTTCTCCCTGGTGTCCCCGGAGCAGTAATTTGACTGGTCCGTCTCTTGTTCATTACACTACAGTGTAGCGCGTATGCGCAACTTTAACAAAAACAAAGTAAAAACAAAAAGTAAATAAATGTGCGCCGCAAGAACAGCCCGCGCATTCCGCTGCCAGAGGAACGCTGTATTTTTTAGAGTACGTTATTTCTCGTTCGCCGGCCAGGAGACAAGTAAGGATGACAAAGGTTTCCGTGCAGTGGGAACGGTCCTCTTGGTGCACGCGGACAGGGTAGGGTGGGTGGGTGGCGCGAACAGCACGACAGAGCAGCCGTTCATGGATTAACGCCCGAGAATCTCAAAATCTCGCCATCAATAATGTTTCGCAATCCGGACTGAATACGTAATCTCTTCCAAATGAGGCAATGCTATATATTACCGCTCGCCGGGGGCTTCTGGCAAAAAGAGAAGATTGAAGAAACTAGAACGCAGCCATCAGATGATCGCAGACATCGGTGGAATAATCTCTCTTAATTCCCGAATTCTAACGCCTCGCCTTCTTTTACCCGGCATCCATTTTTCCCTTCCGTTAGGAACGCTACGTCGCATGTGCCGAGAAAGTTTTCATATTAATAATCCCGGAGTCCCGGCTTTATTTTCTTCGATGGTGTACAGCCGTAATCCCTCTCTGTTATGATTGAGTGTGGGCATTCGTGTTACCTTCCTTTTGGTAGCTGTCTGAAAGCAGATTTACAAAGTCTGTCAAGTACATCCAGGCATTTATATTTCTCTCACAGGGCGTCTGCGGTTTGTGAATGCCGTTTTAAACTCCGCGGTCCATTTTCGCGGCAGCGACAACTTGCGCCGTTTCAGTCCAGGTTTTTTTTTTTTAGTGAAAAATGAGAGGGTCACACGATCGTGCATGATTATTTATTCCGCATAACGCAGTGCTGCGCCCTAATGAGCAACGCCTTAGTGGTCATCGAACTAAGGCAAAAATAAACAGTTGCATACCATAGTTACGTTTCCTTGCTACTTAAAATGCAGTTATCTGACACACAAAATGCAGTTATCTGACACACAAACCATGGGGAGAGTTCTGACAAAGGCACTAAGTTGGCATTGAGTGACTTGTAGTAGCAGCTCTACCGTCTCTTGACACGCTCCATCTTCGCTGAGCGAGGCAATTTCTGGGGTGGTGGCTTATGCAGCCTCTTCGAGCTGCTCGGCTATTGTCGCCTGCGGCCATGGCAAAAACTTTTCGAAGAGATGCTCACAGTGAACAGCGTGTGATGAGCGCGTGACATGATGCGAAAGCTTGGCATCACACCCAAAAGTACAGGAAAAGTGCCCTTTATCCTCAAAAACAAAAAGTTCAAAGTGCGGATGATGGGCGCATATCCTTTGCGGGCATATTGCGGGGATTTCTTTATTAACGCATATTTGTCCATATATACCAGGATTCACGATAATGCGCCCCTACATCACGATAGGCATCATCATCATCCTGACTACGTCTACCGCAGGAAGGCTTAAGCCATAACTCTCCAATTAACCCTGTCCTGTGCCAGCTGCTACCACCGTATCCCCGCAAACTTCTTTATCTCATCCGCCCACCTAATTTTCTGCCGTCCCATGCTACGCGTACCTTTTCTTGGTATCCAGTCCGTTTTTCTTAACGACCGTTGCTTATCTTTTTTTAGCATTACATGCCCTACACAAGCAAATTTATTTGTCTTGATTTCGACTAGGATGTCTTAAGCCTTGTTTGTTCTCTGACCCACCCTGCCCTCTTCCTGTCTCTTAACGTCACACCTGTCATTTTCTTTTCCATAGCTCGCTGCATTGTCCTCAATTTAAGTTGAACCTTTTTCCTTAGCCTCTACGTTTCTGCCCCATAGATGAGTACTGGTAAGATACAGCTGTTATATATTTTTTTCTTGAGGGATATTGGTAAACTGCCATTTGTGATCTGAGAGAACCGGTCAAATGAGCTGCACCATATTCTTATTCTTCTAGTTATTTTCCTCTCGTGATCCAGACCTGCGGTCACTACCTGCCCTAAGTAGATGTATTCCCTTACCACTTCCAGCGCCTCGTTGCCAATAATAAACTGCTGTTCCCTCACGAGGCTGTTTTCTGCAGATTAATTTTTAGACCCATCGATATGCTCTACCTGTCTAAAGTCACTGATTATGCTTTGCAGTTCATCCCTTGAGTGACCTAGCAAGGCAATGTCATCAGCGAATCGCAGATTACTGAGCTATTCTCCATTAGCTGTTATCCCACACTGTTCGCAATCCAAGCCTCTGAATACCTCCTGTAAACTGGCGGTGAAAACCACAGAATACAACGAAGGCCAAGGGAACACCCTAATGAAACCCCCTTAAGGGATTGAACTTGGGTCGACAGTACTGCCACCTGGTCTTAGAGACTGCACGCTAAGCGCACGTATAGTCTGTGTCACAGCTGTGCGCAAAAGGTAATAAAAAAAGGGTAAAGTGTTCATGACCACCTGGCTAGTAAGTCTCGATATATGTGACTATACATCCGCGCAAACGTTGCCTCTAGATCTTAGGAGTTGCTGCGAGGTGCCACTTTGTTTTCAAGGCAGGGCGTTGCTTGAGCTATTTACACTAGGGCGACGCAGACTAAGAACGAGTCGGAACTGCAGGTGAAGCTGGAGATGAAATCGGAGGCACTTATATTACGTGTATTCACGCATTTGCGTAGGAATTTATTGGGAATTATCCGGGCGCAGCAGTCGTTTATTCGATTCCTCGTCTTCTAATTACGATCGCTCCGTTTGAAAAAAGGGAAATAACGTGAATTGAGTGTGAAAATTCGGGCGCGAGGAGAGTAATTAATATTACTCCAGCTTTAGTTCTTACGACCTGTTAAGCCTGTTAGTTTTGGTTTCGCTTTGGCCTTGCTTTACAGCGTCCGTGTGTGCGCCAGTCTCGTCTCGCTGCGACATTACGGCAAGAAAGTGGCTCAAAGAGCGGCACGCTTTCCCCCTGTGCCCCTTGCACGCAAACGCCGATGCGAGCGCAGTGTTCGCGCTGGCGGCGTGTTCGGACGCTCACCGTTGCAGTGAAACTGCACACACGGCAGCTTCCTCATCTTCGCTCGTACAAAAGCGAAACGAGGGAATTTCCTAATTAGCCCGGACTGCGCTTCACCGTCACGAAGCTGTTTGTAGGTCCGTCAGATGAAAGCGGAGCGAGCACTTTCATCATGTGGTTGGGAAGTGTCGGAGTCAGAACGTTAGAACAAAAAAAGAAAGTATTTTTACGTGTGGACAAATATTCGACTCTCGAATGCAGGTTTCCAGCATTATAATTCAATATTCGGGCACCTCTGGGCAGCTGTGTCGCCTATGCGCTTTCGAATATTTTCGAATACGCGAATATTCGATACAAATCGAATATCTTGAAGTTCATTCTACAAATGTTGGTTTCCTTGTCAGCGAACAGGGCTCAGCGAGTTTCAGCAAAAGGCACACAAAAAAATACCGGCATCGCAGACCGTCCTGTTGGCCATGCTGGGATGGGTGATGGCGTTGTGTCGTGGAGAGCGCACGACTGTGCATGCGATTTTGTTGTCTCTGTCCGCTCGGGCTATGGATAGAGACGATTACAGTGAGCCGCCTGCGAAGCGGAGAAGAAAGAGAAGGGTGGTGTGTTCCCGACTTTACTGAAGACACTGGCACCCACGAAACTGACGAGGAGCTCGAGAAGCACTGTAGGTTTGGAGACACGTAGAATGTGGTGAAAGCGGAGACAAACAGGGCCACTGATTATGGACCCCCCCCCCCCCCCCCTCCATCTTGTTGCATTCGACAGCGACACATAACACTGTATGATAATATGAAGTTACGGAAGCTGCACCTGCTTTCTGCTCACTCCATGCTTACGATTAATTGACGGGAACCGCAGCGCGAAAGAACCTAGACAAGAGAGAACACACAAGACAGGACGGGCGCTTGTGTGTTCCCTCTCGTCTAGGTTCTTTCGCGCAGTGGTTACCAACTAGCCCAGAAAAAAGTCCTGATTCATGCTTATGATGCTGTTCACACCCAACACGTCACATAACTGACAGCCACTGTGCTGACAATATTGCTTCATGTTTGACAAAATATGAGCGATTGTCACAACAAATAACGATCGCAACGTCCATGGAACGGGCAGGGAAATTCCAAGTTACAGTATACTATTGCCACATACCAGGGGGTACCCAAAAGAATCCGAACTAATTTTTTTAATCGGTAGACCTTCTGTGGCACCGCGTTTTGCCACTAGGAGCGCATAGAACGAACATTCCAGGGTCAGTAAGCCGAGTGCCGTCGCTGAAGGAGGCCCGACTTGTTTAGGCAGAGTTTTAGAGTGACGACTGTTTTGTGTGAGTGTCGTTTTTGCAATGGCTGATTTTCGTGAACAGCGTGCGCCGGTGACATTCTATTTTTTTGTCGTAAAAACGTAGAACGGAAACTCTTGAAATATTCAGAAAGACGTTCAAGGACGATGCTATAGGGACAACTCAAGTGTTCCTGAATCAAATCCTGAATCAAAGCAACAATCTTGGCTGTGATGGAGACTGTGACCTTATCGATGAAAACCATGCTTTTAGCACTATGATATATACTGTCACATTTTTTCAACAAAGCTTCATGCTTTTCTAAGTTAAATTAAAAATCTCATGATGATTAAATGTATATTCTCTTCATTATTCCATATTTGGCCGGATATTCGATGCTAACTGTGCGTATTCGATTCGAAATCGAGAGGAATTACATTTGCACACCCCTAGTGTCTTAATCCATTTAGTTCTTTCATGGACAGATCATCTTACATTTATTGTATGTCTGTAGTACAAAACATGATTCTGTTTTGCGCAAAAGGCGGGAGGCACAAAGCACGAGTGCATTGCTGAGTAATTCTGACTCTAGCCGTGTGCACATACAAATGCATGTATAAAAACAGAGAGATAACCTAGAGAGTGGGACAGTCGCTGTCACTGTCACCGATTCTGGCTGCCTCCTCTACTCGCCACCGTATACTGTGGCGCGGTGGCGAGTAGAGGAGTGCCCGTGATAACTCGTTCGCCCGCCCACTCATTGAGACTCCCCCGCTTCCAGAGACATTTTACTAATTAAGACGCGAGGACGGCCTAAAAGCCTACCAGTGCCGTTATGGCGATTCGATCAATACCGGACTTAGCGAGGGCAGACCCTTCGGTGCCCAAAGGACTCCTCCGGGTACAATTCTTATCGCGCTTAGTTGACAGCCGGCTTAATGTCTTTGAATTGGTAATGACCAACGCTATACTTGCGCCAACTGTCCTCGCTGCTTCAGTGCTTGCTGCGCTGCTCTTCGTGTTTGCCGTACTCGCTTAGTTCGATTTTACCGTGCCTCTGCACCTCTACCCATTAAAGAAGAGAAGTAGGAAACTTTAGTCACCCTTTTCGGTGTTTCGAGTCCGGGAGCAGCCGGCTGTGCTCCCCCCCCCTGCCGCTATGCAGCGCTCAGGCGTTCTTCGAGCGCAGGCGTTTCTCGAGCAGAGGAGCTCGCGTACACGAATCGTGGCACCCCTGCCGAAAGTCGGCACCTCTCGAGAAAATTTTAGTGCTCTACCTTTGCGGTAAATAATTCAAGAACGCATACATCGTCCAGCTCTGCGTATACGCGTAGGCTGGTTACGATAAAGAATTCATTTTTTTTTTATTTGGGGAAGTAGTTTTTTTTCTTTGCGTTTTGTCGCAGAGTATGTGACTGTATCAGTGCGCACATTTTGACTGAATTGCTGTTATCACGCTGAATTATTTACGCTTCGAAAGCAAACAACAGAAAGTACAGCATGCAAAATTTTAGGGTGACAGGGACTGAGCTTCGAGAATAGGACGATTCACTCCTCGCGGTTTGTTGCAGGGATGAAAGAGCAGAATGCCTGCTCGTCGCAAGTCAGAAAAAGTAGTTAGACGCATGAAAAAAACTAGCAAGTCTATTGGTGTTCTAGGTGAAGACTAGGCGGCAACGAAGCGTAATTAATGCATGATACTATACGCTTTGAAATATATTCGCTCCAAATAAAACCCTTTACATTAGAAGCATTGAAAATGTCTGGTTCAGCCATACGATTCTCCTATTCAACTTTTGGTTTCTCCACTGTTGCACGCACTTTACGTAGAGCGGTGAAAGAGTGACTGTGCCGCCGCGGTGGCTCAGTGGTTATGGTGCTCGGCTGCTGACCCAAAAGACGCGGGTTCGATCCCGGCCGCGGCGGCGGAATTTCTTTGGAGGAGAAATTCTAGAGGCCCGTGTACTGTGCGATGTCAGTGCACGTTAAAGAACCCCAGGTGGTCGAAATTTCCGAAGCCCTTCACTACGGCGTCTCTCATAGCCTGAGTCGCTTTGGGACGTTAAAACCCCATAAACCAAACCAAACCAAACCGAAAGAGTGACTGTCTCTGCGACGCAACATTCGCGGAAACTTCATCGACAGATGTGTTCATTGTGAAAACAATACTAACTTGTAAGAAAGAAAATGCCTCATATAGAAGACGTTCAATAACTAAGGCGAATAATCGTAACCCGTTCATTGGCGCATTTGTGACATAAAGCACTTCTATATGGACCGCAGAGCTATTCCTTGAATTGTTTTCGTTCATGTGAAAGATCCTCTCTTTTAAGTCTCGTTTATGGCTTTTGGTGCACTTCTGCATAAACTTGGGTTCGGTGTAAAGCAAATATGAACTGAATTTATTGATTCCTTTTCCAGGCGGCGATTTAACATAAAAAAAAAAATCTGCTTGCATCGTCATGTGGGGTTCCTTGAGTACTATAGTTTGACAGAAACGTCGCACGGAGGAGCTCTAGAACTGGGAATGGATTATATGCTACAATCTTTGCGGCCTTATCGGCAGCCACACATGCTGCTTTTCTGCACCTTAGCAACGATGGTAAACACCGAAGGAAAGGACCTAGAACAAAGACAAGCCGCATTCTGACATTTTCCACAGTCTCTGTAAGAACGATGAATAAAGCCTAAGGGTGAGTCTTTGACGTGCTGCCCAGGAACGGAGACATAAAAGGATGGGTATGCAAAGGGGGGCTTAAAAGCGCGAATGAATGCGTCGCGTTTTTTTTTTTTTCGGCACATTCTCGTACCAGTAATAATTTGGGCATCTCATGAGAGCACGCTAACTTTATGATGAGGATGTGCGATGGGCTCGTTCTTACGTACATTGAGTGAAGATTACGTAGAATCAGTGGCAGGAATGCTCCCACCCTGGCTCAAATTTCCGTTGCGCTCTTCGCTACGGCGTTCTGTCGAGAATAGTGTGATAAGTGTAGGCCAAGTCTATCTTGTAGCACCTACAGCGTACTTCCCAAGTCTTGAGACCAGCATTGCATCATGTTGCACAAATACCAGCGAAAACTTCTGCTCTGAGCACACTGCAGGATCCATGTATCGTTATCTGGCCTTATCCTCAACGCACGCCATACTCAAAAAATCTGGACAAAAGTATTTTTGAACGGGAACGAGCTTATGAGCACAATTGTTAAATATATTGCAAGTGTTCCCTAGAACAATCAATATATCCGCAGATCTCCCGTCAGCAGGCTTGAATTTTTTTTTGCTATTAACGTTTTTGCTATCGTCAAAAGCGTTCCCCATTGGATTTCAATGGCAGTCTTAACTGCTCAGTGCAAGCAATGGAAACACTATAAAAGAAAGATTTCGCCACATATCGGAAGAATGGACCATTATCTTCAATATTTCTATACCAGTACCGTGCAATTTTCCAAGGTTCAAAATTTTTGTACAAGGATGTTGGACATGTAGGGGTTGATGTAGAGTGATTTCTTAATTTGGTGAATATTTTAATCATTGAGTCTAGGGCCCGACAATACGAGCAGACCTTGCATTACTTGTCCCGATGTATACACTCTCTTTTTGTCTCCTTTTCGCTTGCCTGTTTTCTTTCATCTATCTCAGATGATTTGCTGCTTCCTTTCTTGCTCCAAGACTTGCTCCTGTTTCCAGCAAGTATACAGAAAACTCAACATTTGGGGCTAATTCCTGAATCCCTTTTATTAATTGATGTATAAGGCAGCATGTGAGCAGACCTAACGTGCCACTTGCTGAAACAAAGGAAGGAGTTCGACGCCTGTGAAAGCCAGGGGTGTGTTCCGTTGACTGCTTTTTTTTTTTTCGCTGTTTCTGGCCATATCGGTGTCAGCTCTACTGTATTTATGCCGTCAGTACTAAGTCCACACATATAAAGCTGCCATTGCCCATGACACACACGACAGCACCCTTGATATCTACCTGCAGCGCCGACATTGCAGGAAGCAAAATGACTCCCAAGTTCTTTTCAGAAACGCAGTCTCATGTATAGTTGAAACATCAGCAGCCAGACAGTGGTGAAATATATATGCATTAAGTCAGACGGGAGAAGGTTTGGAAGCGGAACTTTTTGCGTCATGTTCATAGCACCACTCGGAAAGTTGAACTTCTGCGCGTTTAACTGGTACTCAACGGGGATTTTTTTTTTATTCGAGTCGACCATTCAACTTTGAACTCATTGCATTAGAGCTTATATTTTAAAAATCGTGTTACACTGTGGACACGCACTTCACAACAAAAGAGGGAAAGTTTCAGGCCTGGGAAGCGAAAATAGCATGTGCGTAAATACTGCATGTCGTGTAAAGTATACACCGCATATGGCTTACAGTTCCTATTTCGTGTAAGGTGTGACAAAAGGTAGGCAGCGAAGCAAGTAAAATACATTATTCCTTTTTTTGGAAGTGTGCGTCCACAAATGTAACTCAGGTAAGTATTAAGAGGTTTTTTCTTCAGCTCTTTGCGGGTTTTCGGTATTTAGGTTGCGTACTTGTTGCTTCCAGTAACCAGCAGTAGAAAGAAATTTAGGAGAGACAGAAAAATAGCGCGTGGCTGCCCTGTGCCGTTCTTGGCCACGCCAACGGTCACTCCAACGGTCAAGCCATGGTCACGCAGCTAAACCTCAGAGCCGTATTAAAAGGGGTACTCAAGCGCAGGAATGCGTAAGGACAGTGACCAAAAGGAAGAATTATACACGCAAAGAGGTGCTTCGAGGCAGTTAGAGTAGTAACAACAAAATGCTGATTACTCCCGCACACTGAAGCTTCCAACAGGTGACTGCATCATATTTCAGCCTTCTCTCTCACTATTATGAGTGGCGACAGTTTTTTGGCGTCCATTATTTCATGAATATATTAATTTCAAGTCAGGAATTTTGTCTCACAGTGCCAGCATGTGAAGTCACCGAAAGAGCATACGGACGTGTGTCCCGGTCCATCTGATTCAATTGAAGAAATGAAAGAGAGTCCCCACGCAGCTCCTTGGCACCGGTTCTTCGAACCACCGTGTAGAGAATATATCCACTGCAGGATCGACGCCGAAAGATGGGCAAGTTTTGTGTGCAAGAAGGGCGTGCTCCGTACAAGTGTGATCGGGTCCCAGCGTACCTCGCTTCGTGTACGGGCTGGTGAGAAACATGATGCATGGCCAGCTTAGTGTTCTTGATGATGTCACGCACGACCTCCTCGCGGAGGAAGGCCATGCTCATCCCGCAGCGAATGGTCACGTGCTCACGCGACGATTGCGTAGCACGAAACATACCTACCGTTTTCTTTCCCCGAGCAGCCGCCAGAAAAAGCGGACTGTTGCGCGAACAGCCTTTCTTCTCTTTCGCTTCTTTCGCGTTTCTTGTTCCTCTTCCCGCGCCGGCAGCCGTGCGGTCGGCACGCAAGCAGCTTCGCACGTGAAGCACAACAGAGTGCCAGGAGCAAGCCCCCGCTGATGGCGTTGCGTAATTGCCGACGGCGGGCACCCTGCTCGCCGCAACCCGCAATTAAGAACAGAATAAACGCCATAGAGCACGCAATTAGCCGCGTAGGCAGCGGGCGCGAGGACGCTGCCAGGTGTCCACCCGCCTGACCGATCGCAGAGGCGCTGCGGCCTGGCAGTCGATCATTAGCGCTGATGAAGGGTGGTGCGCAGCCGCGTCTCTCCCGGGGTTATTAATGAGATGCACACGCTCCGATGAAGTCTTAAGGCGCTGCGCCGCCCGCGGCCAGGGCGAGAACCTGCGGGGTGGGAAACTTGGAGCCACCTACAAGGCGCGCTAATGAAGCCTGCTGGTCTGTCCTCGGCTCGTTTCGGAAAAGCGAGGAGCGCCACTTTCTTTTCTTCGTGTCCCTGCCCAAGCACCATGACTCGGGAGAGCCCTTGCCGACAGCTTGCAGGAGCGCTGTCAATGCTGCATGCTTGGCGGCCGGCATGTTGCGAGTCCAAGGCTGCTTCGCTGAGGGGTATTGAACAATGAATTTGTCAGCGACATATTCTTGATCCCGATGTAATGCATAGCAGGTACTTTTCTTTTTATTTCATTCTATTTTTTTGCCACCTCGCGCTGTCTATTATTCTGCGCGGTGTATTCCAATTTAAAAACTGCGCTATGTCCAGCTTAAGTTCACGTCGAAAGCGATGCATCTGTAAAATATCTCATTGGCAGAACCTCTATGCTGGTTGAGACGAAAACGACAGAAGAGATATAAAAATGGAAAAAAAAAACGCGTGCGGAGACAATATAAAGCAAGCGACCGGCCCTCCATGGTCGCATGGCATGTCGCAAGTAATCAACAGACATGCATGCACTTTCCTTCCGTCTTTACCTATCATTAAAATGGGAACCAATGTGGGTTTCTTCGTTAATGTTGCACAGGGTAGAGTGAAAGGCTCGCCATAAAATTTTCTAACGCGATTGCATTCCGCTTCAAAGGCAAGCAAGAAAAAAATAGGGCGTGACGTCATGCTACGGAGACCAAATTTCCAGTTAAGTAGTTCTTACGCATGTTTATTTCCTGTGCCCGTGGTAAGACAAGTCCGTACCATTGCGTGTTTTCACCTGGGCCAGCAGAAAAATGGCAAAATATTCTTGGGCATAGAAACAAACTGGATAAAGGTGTGCCAGAGTGCAATCCTAACTCAGGACGGGCCCCATAAAGCCAGTAATTCATTTAAAGCGACACTGAGGACAAGTTGTAGTTGGCCTGAATCGATGGAGTACAGAGGTGCCGCAGTGTTCTAGTCACATAGAGACCACTCTCACCGAAAACGGAGCTTTTATAATCCAGAAAAGACAAAAAAAAAAGGAAATACAGGTGTTGCTATCACTGCCCGATTTTGCATGTAAAATGCGTGCGTCGGCGACGATTTGAACGCGCATTCCTGAAACTATGCTATATCGCCATTTACTTCGAGACGTTGCAAACTTGTTCTTTTCGAAAACATCAATTTATACACAAAGAGCCCAAAGAATCGTTTTCTTTGCTGAGAACAATAATTTCATGGAGATGTCCTAAGTGTCCCACTAATAACAAGTCATCAGAAACTAAAGCAGTATCGCTGGAGGTCACCAAGAGCAAGCTCGTGTACTTGATGGCTATAAAACCGATAAACTAAATTTAATTATTCCAATTTTAACCGCTGGTGCTACGCGAAGTTTTAGATTGAAAATGTGCAGCACATGAATAAAAAAGAACTCCAAGATAAGACATTTTCAAAATAGTATCTTTCTTGTGAAGGTGTCACAACTTTGGCGGTGTTGCACTGGCCACCGACACGGCCCTACAAAATTGGTAACAACTGCAGTCAGTACGAGAGCGTGCAAGAGCCTACCATTTTGTTCTGCTCCGGTTTTTGAGTTTGTGCAGGTTCCTTCAGCTCTGGAGAAAAAAAAAACAAACAAAAACATGCTCAGTGTAAACAGGCTTACTGGGGTTCCAAGCCGATTGTCATTTCTTTCGAGGCTTTGTAACTTTGTATTTGACGCTTCTGCGCTAGTGCCCAATGGTTTGAGCGTTGGTTAATTTATTTTTACTCAATACCGCACCAGTTTCAATATCGAAAGATGTTCCCGCTATCTTTAAACCCTTGGCTAATGTTACATGAGCCGTTCGGCACTTATTTCTTCCTTCACAAGCACATACAAACAGTTTGAGACTAACACTCCTCCGGGAGCTTCGCGTCTCCGTTTCACAACGAAACGCTCCAGTCGGCACGAAAGGTGCTCTTCGGGGGACACTACGCGGTGTCTCTCTGAGCTCAAAAGGGCTCGGGGTGGCAATTCTCTCTTTTTCACACTGGCGCGCACACGTGCCTTTCTTATCTAACGAGTTTTGAATGGTAGCGAAGGCAGCTTCAAGATTAATTAGTCTCCAGCCGTGAACAAGGCGTTCCGGACGTTCGCCGCCGGTCAATATGCTCGGCAGCGCCGGACCATGGGCCGCCTCCGTGGGCTCGATGTTCGCGCGGTCTGCCCCGTCGTATCAGAAGCCATTAATATATTTCCGCCAAGGAGGCCGCGCGGCGGCGCGAGTGGCGCCCTTCGTTAATTTATCCTGTAAATCATAATTATTGATGCGATCCCAACGAGCGAGGCAGCCGCGAGCAAGGAACAGCGCCACCACGGCGGAGACTCCGGCAAGACGCGCATAATTTACGGTCATCTCCGTCCCTAGCGTGAGCGCAATAAGAATTAATAACTCCGCCTTCTAATTTTCCTCCGCGGCTCCCTGCTCCACCCACGCCGCGTAGCTACCTTCATTTAAGAAGTTCGATTGGAAACTGACGTCGTGGAAAAAAAAATGAAATAATTCTGACGCCAGCGGCAAAGAAAAAAAAAAGGAAAAGGAACCCTGCGTGCCCGTGGCGATTTGCCAAGAAAAGGAAAAAGAAAACGGAGGGAGAGGTGGAGAGAAAAGTGGCCGCCGCGGCAAATTTACGCTTCCTCGTCTGTTTCTGCCGCCGTGTTTGCGTTCGGTGCTGGCGGGCCGGCGGCGCGCGGTCGCTTGCACGCTGGGTTTTCTTCGGCCGGACGTCGGGTCGAGAAAGCGTTCCCTGTTATTAGCACTGCTAGGCTAATGTCGAATAAAATACGCCCCGGCGAGAAAACACGCTCAGGGAAAAGGCCGCTATTGTGTATTTGCTGCCATTATGGCCCGGTCCGCGCGAAGTATTTATGGCGCCGAGGATTGCCCCTGAAGACTCGCGGTTTTCATAATTCATCTGTTTACGGCAAACGTATTGGTTTCCTGTGGCAGTTACTCGGCCGAGATAATAGGACGCTTGATTTATTGGGTTGCTTCTGGTCAGGTGGGCGCTACCGGCGCGGCCGTCCGGCCGAGCGGGCCAGTGCGCGGCACTGCACTTCGAGGCAGTGGACTTCGAGGCGACGGGCATCGCGGCTCCGCTGACGAAGGGCGCGGCCTGTGTGGCCGGCATTTGCAAGTCAATCGGACGGCCAGAATGGCAGCCTCGGCGCAAGAAAAAAAAACACAATGGAAAAGAAAACCGACGAGAAGTAAAGGGTTATTGCACGGAGGAGCTGGAAGCAACAATGGCACGGCCATACGCCCAGCGTGATTTCACGTTTCCTCTCGGTCTAGCTCCCCCTCCTCACACCCTCCCTCCACATTTATTGTTGCTTTTCTTTTCCTCTTCTCGACAATCACCTTCTGGAAACCGCAGCGACATCTTCCACGTCTCGGCCAACGTCATAGAAGAAGGGGGGATACCTATTTGCCGCGGTTCACCAGCTGGTATGGTTTAGGCGCTTAAGACGTTGCTTTTCAGGTATTTAACGAAAACCAAGTAATCACGTGCTTTAATTGTTGCTCTCCCTTCTGTTTCATTGCGCAGCGCATCTCTGCACAGAGACATTGCGTGCGACTCTCCAACTCAATTTCCAAAAGTGTAGTTCCAAGCATCTGCAGTGACGCAGTACAAAGCCACCAGGTTATCAGAAAAAAAAAAACTCCTTCCTTATCAACTTCATAAAGTAACAAGTCTTCGTTCCCTACAGCTGATCTCTACCAGTCACCAAATACAAGAGGGTCGCTCACTCTGGAGGGGAGGTGAAAGACAACTGCAATATATATATATATATATATATATATATATATATATATATATATATATATATATATATATATATATATATATATCTGGGGTTTAACGTCCCAAAGCCACTCAGGCTATGAGGCACGCCGCAGTGGAGGACTTTGGTCAATTTCTACCGCACAGTACATGGGCCTCTAGCATTTCGCCTCCATCGATATGCGACCGCAATCGAACCCGCGTATTTCGGGTCAGCAGCCGAGGGCCATAACCACTGAGCCACCGCGGCGACTCAAGGGTAAAAGAGAGAGATTGGAGGGCTACGCAGTGTCAAGTGTTCTGTGTTCAATACTACAGTTTCTCATCCAAGTGGATGCACGTAGCATAGGACCCTATATATTATTACCAGTATATTTGCCACCTGCATAACCATGGCATGTTTAAGAGAATGTACGAGACCAGTCGTCCAGCGAACACTCACCTTCAAAGCAGCTCAGCAAGCATTTTCGATTATGAAGAAGTCAACAGTTTCGCACTGTTCTTTTAGCAAGATGACACTTCGCAATGAAAGTTGCTCATCCGCACCGCTCCACAGGAATTATAATGATTACAACTTGAAACTTAACTAACAGAAGTGCGGTGCCAGATCATGATGGTTCTCTTTTCAATAATTCCCCAATGTCGTAGTCAGTCAAGCATCCATGTGAGATTAAGATAGCTCGGCACAGCTCCACACAGAGTTCGCATTCACCATAATGACAAAGTTCAGATCACAGAGGAGCTATTAACTGCCTAATAACTTGCATAGGTTTAGGGCGTTCTTAAGATGCATATTTTTAAATTTGAATTTCAACAGCTAAATACAAACAACGATTTTTACATTTCATGGAGTGACACACTTGTTCAGGATTTGTGAATTATTGCGATGCTCCGAGTGCCTCCCTGCAGCACCAACGTTCTTCAAACCGCGGGCCGAGGCAACCTTACGGCATTTCGCGGCACGGGCGGGGCAAATGGTGCTTTCTGGTGCGCTCTCGCCTTCTGGCGTGCAAAATATTCCCGGCCAATCTCGGTGTTCCCTTCACGCCTTTGGCGCTTGTCGCCGCGTCCGCCTGTTTGTCTTCGGCCAGCGGCCCCGCTTGTCGCAGCGCCGTGCGGCGGCGGCGGCGGCCAGTTGGCGGCGGCGGAGGGGGGTGTATACTGCCGCCGCCGTAATTGCCACCCGCAGGAGCCCCGGCGATCGCGGCCATCCCTTGTGCATACGCGCTCGCTACTCGCCGGATCTTCCTTATTTTTGTCTTGCCTGCCACCACCGCCGCTGTTATTTCGGCCATTTTTTCGAACAAAGCACTGAATGGCGCCGGCGGTTATCTGATGCCACGTCCGTCCGCCGACGGCGCTCACTGCGGCCTCGCGGCCACGCCATCAAGAATCGGAGTTATTATGGCCGTTATTATTCTTTCCTTATTATCGTTTCCCGGCATCTTTTCTTTATCGTGATTGTCTCCTCGGCGGCGCTTCTCTCGTTTCTCGGTCTCTCGCCTTTATTTCGCGGGCCGCTCTATCTCGTTCTCCTTCCCGCACCACGATGCCCGGGCCGGCCGTTGACTGACAGCTCTTCCGACGCGCCGGACTCCTTTTGTTCGGCGCGGCCGAGCGGGGCTGCCCAATTGCTCTCGCCTTCTGGCTCCAGAGGTCGGCTCTTTGGCGCCACGCTGGCCGTCGTTTTGTGCTCCCGCCGTCTCGAATCCTGTTTCCTCAGCCGGCTTTGATGTGGGAGCAATTAAGAGGGGACGCCGGCGCCCAGCCTGGCTTTGTCTCGCCCGCCTCGGGCCCGGGCCGGCCGCGGGACACTCCGGCCCGGCCGCGAGGCCTTTTCCAGCGCGTGTCTCGTGCTCGGCGTCTCGAGAAGCCCAAGAAGCGCCTCTGCAGGGAGGTGGCGAAATCGGGAATGGGATGGAAGCAATCAGCTCGCGAAATCGTGCTTCGTGCCTTTCTGCAAAGTGAAGGCTCAAAAATGACTAGAAGGAATCCGCAGCCTGCGTTAAACAAGAGAAGAATGGCGACCGAATTTTAGGACTTGCGCCTATCGCTATTAGATGACTGTTATCCTACATGTCATTTTTTTATAACATATTGGACACCGCAGTTTTGTGAAAGCAAGGTACTTGCAGAAGGTTGTGGACAGGCTGTCAAAAACCAATTACTGATTCGAAAGCTTGCAGAAATAATCATTTATTCACAATTTATACCCCTTTCCTCCGTAAGTTTCGTGGGGAAAAAAAGTGTTGTATTTTTACGCCCCAAAACTATATAAAACCGCGTGTAGAGCAAGCTATATCAGTTTCGACCGTAAAGAAGAGGGGGCGGCCTAAGTGGAATGGAATCGTAATTCACGGACATTTTTGCACTGCATCCATTAGAAGAGTGGCCCAGTCGTTATATTCTGAGTCACTGCCTCTGTGAACAGCAGCAGGCCGTGAAAAACGCCTAGCAACCACGGTGAGTCAGCAGTTGAAAACATGTTTTACAGTTTTTTTTTCTTTACGAAATTCTCTTGAACAAAGTGCAGTAAATGGTCGTGCTTCCGATGTTCGTCGTTACCAGCACCTGACCAAGTTCTTCACTTCGATGTATATATACAGTCGTACACATACCTGTCTATCGTCGAACTCCGTTCCGTCTGCGCTCCGCAGCGCTCAGAGCGACGTCTAGCGGCACCGCCTGGTTCGAGAGAGCGCACATGTGATGTTCAGACAATATACATGCTGCTGTCGAACAAGGCGCTGCCGCTAGACGTCGCTCTGAGCGCTGCGGAGTGCAGACGGAACGGAGTTCGACCGCGATAGACAGGTACGGGGACGACTGTACAATATACAATAAATGAGTCGCGTTAAAGTTGGGCTTTTAGGAGTGATGTTAGTGGTGCCAGGGATACCCCCTCCCCCATGTTGTCTGCCCCATCCCTGCTTTTATAAACTCGTCAAAGAAAACTAAAGCTGGAGGTAGTCTTGAGGCAGCACGCTCATTACCAAAAGCTGTTCTCGCATGGTTTCCCACAGTGCAGTATTACACTCCCATATCTGCCACGAAGACCATGAGACACTCTGGCTGCGCGTTCTACGGATCGGTCACACGGCGAAGCTTTTTGAATGCGGCAGCGTAGTTCTAGCTCAAGCTGTGCTTACCGGCCAGAACGAATCATTCGGTCCTGGGGACTCGCAGCTGTGTTGATAACCTAATGGGATCAGAAAACGGCGGAATGAAAATCGCCGGCGATATAGACGTTGTACCGGGATAAAATTAATGGACAGCATGAAAAACAAAACGTGGTCTGAAATTAAAGGAGATGACTATTATAGAAAAAGCGCGTAATAGTGCATATGCCTCCAGAAAAAGGACTAAGACATGATCGGTATCAGAAAAAAATTGAAATCGACCCTTCGAATCCGCAGTCCGCCTTGGGGCAGGAGTTGCGAGTACAACTTGAGCCTGAAATTAGGCGAATTAGCCTCAGCTGGGCAAAACCAACGCACAATATTTTTGTTTGTTTGTTTGTTTTTGACTGGTGGGTAAGCACGACAGTGCTCGTGCATGATCTGCCCGCGTTTAAGCCATGCGCACCCTGGTTTTCAAAAAAGATTCTGCAAGAAAACATCGATGGATCGATCGCACGAATGTTACGCTGTAATGTTAGAAGTCCTTACAACACATTACCGGCTATCATCTATATGACTCTGCAATGCTCACGCTGCTGCCTCTGTTTCCCTCGGCGGTCCTTGCCCCCCGGCTGTGAGGCAGGCCCTGTGGATAACCACAGCCTGCAGCAGGGGGCGGCGTTCGGGAGCTATTTCTTTTTTTTTCCTATTCTCCAAAGACCAGTGCGCGCAATGCTGGTGTTGTCCCTGTATTGTCGGACGATGTCAAGACATCATTGGACACATTTTCGTTCACTCTGGCTGGGGCTATGTTTAGAACTGGACACTGCGCTAAACAGGCAGGCCAGTCGCTTGATGCCGAAGCACAAGATCCCAGACTTTGACCATCCTTACTATCCCGGCGAAAGAAACTTGAGATGTCGTCTCTGACAATATACAGTCATATCTCGCGATGCGCTTGAATTCCTCTCTTGCCAATGTCTCTTTATCTGTTAATTTCGTCTTTTCGGCGTGGGTGACCGACCAAATTTTATCCCCCCCCCCCCCCCCCCCTACCAATAGCCTCAGTGTATTTTCTTCGATCCTCCACTTGGATGGAGCAGTCTTTTATGACGAAATTTGAGTTTGCCCTGCACATATAATTTTTTTTCTTTTCCCAGCTAGTGACTAAACTTGTGGAAAAATATTTCATGCTTAAAAACATGAGCACAATGAATGCCTAGAAGGACAAATTCAACGACTAATTTCATCCCCTGTATGTTTAAATGATAACGAATGCGTTTGTTTCAACAGGAGTATCTACGCAGGGAGTCTGTGCAGCTGCAACTAATGGGGGAAACACGCAGCAGCTGCAATGTCGGCCGTGCGCTGTCCTTTTTGTTGCAGGCATCGTACTGGGGAAGGGCTTTGAGGGCCGTTTGCAGTAATGAAGACAGCGGTCCTATTTCGCTTGGTCTGAATGTTTAGTCGAAAGCGAGGGCTGCAGCCTTCGTTGGCGTTCTAGAACATCTGCTATTTTCATAACCCTCAAGCAAGGGCATATGCCGCGCATGCGCCATCCTGTTTTGCTTAACTGATTTGAAATCCCCGACCATGAACGGCTGCAGCAAAAACCAAAGGAGTAAAGTTCTTTTTGTTCCCGATTGAAAGCTTATTTTTAAAGCCTTTCATACCAGTTTACAGGGAGCACGGTTCCTCGCATGTAACTTGACGAAAACTACTAAAGTAAGCAATATTGACCCAATTGACAATGACAGAAAACGACGTGGTATTAAACGTGAGTTCCGCAAAAAAGGAAAATGATTGGTTTTTAGAGCTGTGTGTGGTCCACCTTGACGACAGTGAAGACCTTTATTGCGTTATTTACACTGCATCGTACTCTACTGCACAGTTGAGCAGACAAGGCGAGGGAAATGAGGGGCTCGTTATGACATACATACGCAGTATTTTCCCAATTAAAACCACGAATTAAAAAAAATGATGGAAACCAATATTTCTTGCTTTCGGCTATTGTTTGCTTCCATCATATATACTGCGCAGTATTGTTCTTATGCTTACACACACCTTTTGGACAATGTCCTTCATGGCAGTGATGATACTGCAGAAATTTGGCTCAATAATATGCTGCGATCACTCATTGATTTCTCAAATGTCTTCTTCCAAAATATGCCACGCAAACAATATTTCAGCCTTTTTCTGATAAAAGAGAATAGGTGCGAATTTTCTCGAATGACAAGATCATATGAGACAGGGCAGAATAAATCAGAAACCAGCAATTACGAGAAACGTAATTATATATATATATATATATATATATATATATATATATATATATATATATATATATATATATATATATATATATATATATATATATATATTGATACAGCTTACAAGTGGACGAAGAAGTAGTGCTTCGCCTGCTTGCTGGTGACCGCTCGGCAGACTGGAACAGTTCTTGTGTATCTAACGGTGTGCCGTGTAATATTCGTGACAAATCTGGTGGAGGTGCTGGGTACGCTTCCAGACCCGCGTAGGCTACCGACCAATACGGATCTCACCCCAGTTCACCAGCGCCGCGGCCGCCGCCTCCGTGGAGCGTCCCCTGAATTTCTTCCGGCTGCAACCAGGGCGACGCACCCTCGTTCTTCGGAGGCACCAGCTGCCATGGCAACTGAGACCACGCTCCCGGCGCACATCCTCTGTCATCAGCCACGAACACCCCCGTCGTTTCATGGCGACGTGTTTGAGGACGCCGAGGATTGGCTCGAGATCTTCGAACGGGTTGCCCGTTACAACGGCTGGAGTGACAACCGTAAGCTCCACAATGTCTATTTTGCACTTGAAGAGTCGGCTCGGACATGGTTCGAAAACCATGAAGCTTCGTTTACGTCCTGGGAAGCTTTCTGCCGCAATCTTAAAGCCACTTTTCCGAATGCAGACTGTCGAGAGCGAGCAGAAGCTGCGTTACACTCGCGCAACCAGCGCCACAACGAGAGTGTACGCATGTACTACGAGGACATGACTCGCCTTTTTAAGCGCGCGGATCCCAACATGACAGAAGACAAGAAGCTTCGCCACCTCATGCGGGGTGTCAAGCAAGAGCTCTTCGCAGGACTCGTGCGCAGCCCACCAAGCACTGTGGCAGAGTTCCTCACCGAGGCGGCAACTATGGAGAAGACGCTGGAACAGCGAGCCCGCCAGTACAATCGCGACGTCAACACCTTCGGGCCTGATCCCATCTCCATGCCTCCCGGTATCGACGCGGCCTTTCTACGCGAGCTGGTCCGATCTGTCGTCAGAGAGGAACTGCAGGCCTTCCGTACGCCGTCCGAGACGCCATCTTTCACGCCACTGAGCGAAGTCATCCGGGACGAGGTGCGCCTGGCAGCACAACAGCACCAGATTTCCGAGGTTCCTCGCCAGCCTGATGCAAGGCCTACGTATGCGTCCGTCCTGCGCCAGGCCCCTGGGTACGACGTCACTGCCGCGACTCCAGCAGTGCTCTCGTCGAGCTCCCCTCGTGGTGACGCTCCGCCAGCCTATCAGCGACCGCGAAAGAGTGAAGTGTGGCGTGCCCCGGATCGTCGGCCCCTCTGCTATCACTGTGGCGAGGCGGGTCACCTCTACAGGGCGTGCCCATACCGCCGCGTGGGCCTGCGTGGTTTCGCGCCGGACGACCCGTGCCCTCAGAACGGGGAACGACCGCAGGAGATAGCATTCCATCTGTCGTCGCGCCAGAACCACATCACGTCAGGCCACCAGGAGGCTCGATCACCGTCGCCGAGACGCTACCGTTCTCCAAGCCCCCGTCAAGCCGCAGGCTACTCCGGACGCCGTTCTCCCAGTCCACGCCGGGAAAACTGATTCCAGCGGCCTCTGGAGGCAAGGCCGCTGATGCCGGGACTTGTGAAGATCCTCCTGCGCCACTACCACGCGACGATGTTTCTCCGGGAGCGAGTAGCGACAGCATCCGACGCGCTACCTCCGATTTGTGCGTCAAAATTGACGGAATCGACGTGACCGCTTTGCTGGATACTGGTGCCGACTATTCTGTCATGTGCCTGACCCTTGCCTTACAACTGAAGAAAGTATTGACGGGGTGGTCGGGGCCTAGCATTCGCACTGCTGGGGGTCACCTGATTATCCCCGCCGGCAGGTGCACAGCTCGTGTCGATATCCGTGGTTTTGTGTACGTCGGCGAATTTGTAGTCCTCCGTGAGTGTTCGAGGGACTTGATCCTCGGTCTCGACTTTCTCCACACGAACGGTGCTGTCATTGACCTGCACGAAGCACGGGTCACGTTCTCGACTAAACGGGCCGTGGCGCGCACTGACACAGACGACTCACGCTTCACTGCTCTGCGACTTGTTGACGACGACGTAATGGTGCCACCCCGGTCCAGTGTGCTAGTTCTCGTAAGGAACGATTTATTCCACGACTACGAAGGTGTCGCTGATAGCCACGTACCTCTGCTGCTCGAGAAGGGAGTAGCCGTCGCTCGCGGGCTCGTCCAACTACAAGATGGTTGTGCTAGTGTGCTCCTTACAAATTTTGCCAACGAGTTGCAGCACCTCGCCAAGGGCACGGCTGTAGCCTTCCTGCATGACTTCGCCGTGGTGCCTCAAGTGTGCGCCCTGGAGACAAGCCCTCAAGACCAGGCTCCACCATGTCCTGTCCTTCCGTCCGTCAGAATCAATCCGGATTTGGCGCCTGAGCAAGAAGGCTCTCCTCTCGGCGCTTATAACCGACTTCGCGGATTGTTTTGCCGCAAGCTCCAGGGTCGGTCGTACGCCTGTCGCAAAGCATCGCATCATCACCGACGAGACTACACCACCCGTATGCCAGCGCCCATACCGCGTTTCTTCGACGGAACGCGAAGCCATTAAAAGGCAAGTGGACGAAATGCTCGCCGACGATGTCATTCAACCGTCGACAAGCCCATGGGCACCACCGGTGGTCCTCGTGAAAAAGAAAGACAACACCTTGAGATTTTTTGTCGATTACCGCAAACTGAACAACGTGACCAAAAAGGACGTTTACCCGCTCCCCAGGATTGATGATGCACTCGACAGACTACGTGATGCCAGGTTCTTTTCCTCCTTAGATCTCAAAAGCGGCTACTGGCAGATAGAGGTGGACGAGCGAGACCGCGAGAAAACTGCTTTTGTGACGCCTGATGGTCTATACGAATTTAAGGTGCTCCCGTTTGGACTGTGTTCAGCGCCGGCGACTTTCCAGCGCATGATGGACACTGTCTTATCTGGGCTCAAGTGGCAGACGTGCCTCGTATACCTGGACGATGTCGTCATTTTCTCGCCCACCTTCGAGCAACACTTGGAGCGGCTGCGCACAGTGCTCCGGGCTCTCCAATGTGCGCAACTTACGATCAAGCCTGAGAAATGCTATTTCGGTTTTTAGGAGCTTCGTTTCCTCGGCCATGTTGTCAGCGCGCGGTGTTCTCCCAGATCCCGACAAGACCGCTGCTGTTTCCAGTTTCCCGCGTCCCACTGACAAAAAGACTCTTCGACGTTTTTTGGGACTGTGCTCTTACTATCGACGATTCGTCCAAGATTTTTCCAAAATAGCTGAACCCTTAACAGCGCTGACCAGAGACGAAACACCCTTCTTGTGGGGAAGCGACCAAGAGGATGCTTTCGTGGAGCTCCGACACCACCTGCAACGTCCACCGATACTCGCCCATTTCGATGACGCCGCAGCAACCGACATACACACTGATGCTAGCAACGTAGGCCTTGGGGCGGTCCTGGTACAGTGGCAGGATGGCGCCGAACGAGTCATCGCTTACGCAAGCCGTACACTTTCGCGCTCGGAATGCAACTATTCAACGACTGAGAAAGAATGTCTTGCGGTAGTCTGGGCCATCAGCAAGTTCCGCCCATACCTATACGGAAGACCATTTCGCGTTGTCAGCGATCACCACTCGTTATGCTGGCTGGCCAGCCTAAAAGATCCATCTGGGCGGTTGGCGAGGTGGAGCCTCCGTTTCCAGGAGTACGACGTAACGGTCGTGTACAAGTCGGGGCAGAAGCACCAAGATGCGGATTGTTTATCACGCGCGCCAGTGGACCTGGTTTCCCCAGAAATCACTGAAGACTTCTCTTTCCTTGGTGCTGTTAGCGCAACCGATATGGCGCAGCTTCAAAGGGAGGACCCAGAGTTAGCGCCGGTCATCGCGTACCTGGAAGGCTGCGATGGTCCCCGCGTTCCTCGTGTTTTTCTTCGTGGGCTCAAATCTTTCACTCTGCAGAACGGCGTCCTCTACAAGCGCAACTTTGAGAGCAACACCGCAACATTTCTGCTCGTAGTCCCGTCCCAGTTGCGACCTGATATCTTGAGCGCTTGCCTCGACGAACCATCTGCCGGCCACCTGGGGGTCAGTCGTACCTTAGCGAGGATTCGGCAGAGGTACTACTGCAGATTACTTCCACCAGCAGATTACTTCCATCAGTGCGGACATACGTCAAAACCTGTCGCGACTGCCAGCGCCGTAAGTCTCCTCCCTTAAAACCCGCAGAATTTCTTCATCCCATAGCGCCTCCGAAGACGCCTTTCCAACAAGTGGGAATGGACCTACTCGGCCCTTTCCCGAAGTCATCCACTGGAAAACGTTGGATTGCTGTTGCGACGGATTATTTGACGCGGTACGCTGAGACAGCGGCGCTTGCAAACGGAACTGCTGTCGAAGTAGCTACGTTTTTTGTACACAACATCGTGCTGCGTCATGGAGCTCCGGCGGTTATCATTACTGACCGTGGAGCTGCTTTCACGGCCCGCTTGACTCAGGCAGTCCTAGATCTGACCCACACCAGCCATAGGCGTACAACAGCGTACCACCCACAGACAAATGGTTTGGTGGAGCGCCTTAACAGAATCCTGGCCGACATGCTCGCCATGTATGTGGATGTGGAGCATAAAACGTGGGACCAAATTCTCCCATACGTAACGTTCACTTACAATACGGCCCTGCAGGAGACAACGCGGCTCACGCCCTTCCAGCTTGTCTTCGGTCGTCCAGTTGTTACTTCTTTGGATGCCATGTTGCCCGTCGACCCTCAGTGTGACCTAGAGCCAGATCTTGACGTCGCCACTTTCGTTCAGCGGGCTGAAGAAGCACGTCAACTGGCCAGGCAGCGAATACACCGTCAACAGCACGTCGACGCTGACCGCTACAATCTCGGACGGCGATTTGTTACGTACGAACCAGGCGACCATGTGTGGGTTCGTCGCCGTGGGTTGTCCGAAAAATTACTGCGCCGATACGTCGGACCTTACCGAGTTCTCCGCCGCATTAGCGACGTGACGTACGAAGTTTCACCGACAACCCCAGGCCGCCCATCGCGCAGTCCACCGCATCCGGATGTTGTGCACGTCGTTCGTATGAAGCCGTACTACGACCGTCCTGCTGATTGTACTTGACGCTGAGTGCCACCGGTTCTGTGTCGTGATAGCTGTGTTTAAATTTTCGTGTCCAACCCATTTTCCCCACACTATGAAAGCGGCCCGCATCGAGACGATGCTGCTGCAGAGGAGGGAGCAATGATACATCTTACAAGTGGACGAAGAAGAAGTGCTCCGCCATCTCGCTTGTGACGAGGAAGAAGAAGTGCTTCGCCTGCTTGCTGGTGACCGCTCGGCAGACTGGAACAGTTCTTGTGTATCTAACGGTGTGCCGTGTAATATTCGTGACAATATATATATATATATATATATATATATATATATATATATATATATATATATATATATATATATATATATATATATATATATATATATATATATATATATATATATATATATATATATATATATATTTACATGTGAACAAATGTACAGATGTCAATGGATTGTAATGAACCCCTCTGATGCGGCTCTGGCTATTTAATTTTTTTTTTACTGGAAAGCCAAAGCAGGACCATCGTTCACCTGAAGTGATGCACAAAACTCCGCTTCAAGCAGCCCTCCAAGATGAAGGTTCTGGGCAGGAACAAAAGGATCTAAATAAATAACCAGTGTAAAAAAGAATAAAATTGTCATCTGGACGTCATTTCCGTAAATCCCTGGAACCTGAATTGCTGTCTGTATTCCTTTTGTGGAGAGGGAGATTGTTTCTACTACAAAGAGGGGGACCAGTTTCAGTCCCATTGCTACCAAAGTTGAGAGTCACTACAAGTCGTCAAGCATCGAGGGCTGCTTGCGATATCGCGGATATGGTTTTTCCCGGCAAAATCTCAAGAACTTGATCGTAAATGAAAGAAAAAGTGTAGCCTTTCAGAATGAATAGCTCATCCGTGCCATCGGAGAAGTAGTTTCGCGATCTCAAGAACAATGTTTCCTTGAAGCAAGGAAAAGTGTCAGGCTGTCACACTGAATTTCACTTGCTGTATGCCTACGCAGACTCTTGAGACGTTTGCTTCATGCCACGAATAACGTGTGAAATAGCCACTGTGTAAGCAAAAGGTAACTTGTGATTTTACCATTTTTGAAAAGCGATCGTGCTCTCATGCTTAGCTATGTTTTAGTGCGCTGTAAGTTTTAAAGCATCTGAAATGCATGCACTTCAAAAAAAAAATTATTAGAAAACAAATTTAATCAGTTTTGAAAAGTAGTGTTTTCACGTACAGTTGCACTAGTGACAGTGAAAATTTATACCATAGCTCTTTTTGTGAACAAAACAATACAAGAATTATGACTCATCTAAATCAACTGAAGTGGAGAACCTAAAAACGATACAAACGATGAAAAGAACTTAACGCTTATGGACACATGCTGCTGAATGTGTCATGCAGAATTAAAGGTCACGCGCTATAAACTTTCCGTTGCCTTTCCAGCGCTCTCCTTCAGTTCCAGCCCTCAGCGCCTACTTAGCGCAATGTATGAGACAGTAGTTATTTGCGCATGGGCGCGTTATTTTTGCGTGCGAGTTTTAGGCATTTCCAAGCCATGATTGCTAATCTAGGTGCATAAGCGGTATTTCACAGAAAATTTGTGCGCTACAGAAAATTAGTGGCCTTTCTCGCTCACAGCCGGAAGCAATCACCTATTGCCTTCTGTTTTCTGAAATTGCGGGCCTGTGTTGAGCCACTGCGCATGAAACTTTTGTGTTATAACTCGGGCATGACGCTGTACACTACGTAAATATTGACTGTGCGCCACTTGAGTTCACTATTGCAAATTTCGTGCTGAACAGCTTGGGGCAGAGCAGAATGCTGACAAGCGCAGCCAACTGTGCTGGCCACAGCAGAGCCAAGTTATTCAATCTTTTTTTTTTTTGCTTCTTGATATCTGAGTCGTCACATTTGTCGATAAATCCTATAATCTTGCGGGAATTTTACCGTTTAATTATTTTAGTAAGATGTTAACCTCCCTAGTCATGTTAAGTTTAGCTGCATTATAAAGCATTGTAATATGTACTCGTGGGTGCAGAAGGCAAACTCCTGTACTCATGGCGCCGCCGCGGTGGCTCAGCGGTTATGGTGCTCGGCTGCTGACCCGAAAGACGCGGGTTCGATCCCGGCCGCGGCGGCTGGAATTTCTTTGGAGGAGAAATTCTAGAGGCCCGTGTACTGTGCGATGTCAGTGCGTTAAAGAACCCCAGGTGGTCGAAATTTCCGGAGCCCTCCACTACGGCGCCTCTCATAGCCTTAGTCGCTTTGGGACGTTAAACCCCATAAACCAAACCAAACCTGTACTCATGGTGCTTCATTTATCAGTCAAAACCATTCCCTAAAAAATGGAGAGGGGCTGAAGCTCACGTGGTTTATCACCAGATGTGATTTCTACTCTTGCAGGTGCGTCGTCTTATTTTGCTTAAAATAGTAATAGTAGTTTATTGCAAAAAAATACTGAAAAGAAGGAAAATATGTTTCCAGCCGCTGCATTGCTATCTAATATTAAAGGGTAACTCCAGGGGTTTCTCCAAAATTTTTAGTTAATGATCGCATATTATTCCTGCGAGTCCCCTGAACCCGCCACAAAACCCCGTTCTTCAAAACACCAAGCACAACTGTTTCAAAACAGCAAAGATATCAAACCCAAGCTCGGTTCGTGGTCGGCAACGAAGCTCCGGTTGACGCAGCGATGACGCCAGGTACCGTCTTTGTCAAAAGTAACCAGGCTGCATGGCTTGCTTCTAGCTTGTATAGTGGAGCCCTTGTGACTTTCCTAAAGATCAAAAGGTGTTGGAAGGTAAGAAGACCCCAGTCCTTACCTTTAACGACAATTTCAGCTTCAGGGAAGCTGTAAGGGCTCCACTGTACGGGCTAGAAGCAAACCATGCAGCCTGGTTACTTTTGACAAAGGCTGTACATTATTGAAAAACACTGATATGGGCGTTAAATCGCTGAAATAGCGTCTGTAACTGATGAATCTTTTCACAAAACACCTAAGACGATATAATACAAGCCTAATAATTTGTTTTTAACGGAGGGAGCGGGCAATAGCGTAGATTAACGTTTGAGATGTAGCAAACGCAGTGTTGCCCACAGGATTAAGCTGGACTGAGACCACAGAAACGACAAACTTTTACATAAATATGCGCAGAAATGAATTGCCGCAAGACTGTCAAAATTGGTGGAAGCGATCAGGACGAGGAGGAAAAGTTGCAGTAAGAGTTTCATTTGAATACGTGAATCTCGATAAAAAAAAAAAAAAAACCGGAGTTGCCCTTAAAACTCCCGAGATGTCGTCGGCGGATACAAAAGGAACAGGGAGAGGATAGCAAGAAGTACAGAGGAGAGCGACAGCGAGAAAGGTCAAGGAAGAGCTCCTTAAAATGACAACACACAGTTTTGGTTTCGTAGAAATCTAGAAAGTTTTAAAAAGTGACAACAGCCTAAAACATAGCTGAAGGGCTACCAATAGTTCTCAGCGTTGATTAATACGTACCATCAAATTACCGAGAATTTTTTTTTGTGAACTTTGCTGAACAGTTATTCTCTTTTTGTTCAAGAAGTAAGCCTGTTGGGCAAAAGTCATGGTCCGCTCGACAAGATTTTGGTATCGAGCACTTCCAGCATTTCTGCCATTTCTGTCAGAATTAACCCGCTGATTTGATTCCTATTGCTTGACGAAATATGCGCGCAGATATTTTTAACACGTCAGCATTTCGTGTTTCTGACCAGGTGGCGCAAGTTACGCATAAAATGCAGACGACGGAAGGAATTCGTGTCCTTCCGCCGAGCCATTTCTGCTAGAATTGATCAGCCAGTTTTATAACAGTTACTTGAGGAAACATGTGTGCAGCTATTCTTGAGAGGTAACTATTTGTCTCTCACTAAGTGGCTAAAGCTACGTTAGGAGTTACGTGACTGAAGAAACTCAGATATAAGCGTAGCTGTACACTCCTCACACGAACCATGATGGACTTGTGAACGTGGACAGCGCTTGCAAGCTGTGGAAAAGAAAATGATAGGGGTAAATGATAAGAAAAAGAGAAGAGCGGGTTAGTGAACAAATGAGAGTTAATGATATACTAGCTTAAATAAAGAAGGAGCAATAGACATATGCAGGGCGTCTAATGCGAAGGCAAGGGAACCGGTGGTCTCTTTGGGTCATACAATGGATCCCAAGACAAGGCAGACGTAAGGGGGCAGGGTGCGACAGAGTCAGGAGGGCGGACGGGATTAGGAATTTGTCGGGAACAAGGTGGCCGCAGCTGGCGAAGAACAGGAATGATTGGAGGGTAATGGGAGGGGTCTTTGCCCTGCTGTGGACGTAGTTAGGGTGATGATGATGATGATGATGATGATCGCTTTTTCCCCATTTGTCTGTATGAAAATCTTCTCTATGTGTCACGTACGCAGCGTCGTGAATGCTTCCCTCAAGAACCGCTTTCAATACTTTAAAAGCTCCCAAGAAGTTTACTGCTGCGTCTAATCTAGATTCCCCATCGAGGCGTAACTGTCTACGGTGGAAAAGGAAGGTCAGGTGCAAGAGCACCTTGAAGGTATTTCAAAAACAATTTGTGATGTTGTTGATGTTGGGCCTATCTATTGGGAGGAAAAAGAAGCGCGCGCATTCAGCGCATGGTGCGTGGAATGAGAAGGGTACGTCAGGAGAATTTTCTTCACTATTCAAAAATTTCGGTAGGGCGCTCCATCCGCAACGAGTGAAAATGCTATCTCACAAGGATTACCGCCTAGCTACGAATGTTCCAGAGACAAAGTAAAAACCTGCACTATTTTTGAATGATCAAGCAGCAGGACTGGGTGTTCTGCAGGACTGGTTGTCCAGTCTTCTCTGGACTGGAAGGATGTTCGAACGATGCGGTTGGCCGCAAATTATCTACTGTCGACTACGGCTTCATCATCCGACATTCAAGTATATCTGCCGCCAGTTTCTTCTTCAATTTTCCGTACACTCGTAGCGCAATTTCATATGCACCTTAAGGAGCGTTGATTTGTCTCGCACATGTTGGTCGACGCTCTTCTCCAGAGAGCACTGAACGACACTCCGCCTTGGCTTCGCCAAGAGTTTATCTGCCGCAGAAAATGCCTCGCACAGGCGCTCGGAAAAGACGGCTCCTTTGCTGTTGAAAGGGCGTTGAAAATCTCTGTTGGGAGCAGTTGCAAACAAGCTGGCTTTTTACGCTTCATGCTTGCGATATGCTTGTTGCTTGCAGCATGTTGAGCAACGGCACGTCGTTTCTCACTGGGTGTCGGCATTTCACATGCTTTGCAAAAAAAAAAAAAAAGAAAGAAAACTTCCATAAGCTGAAAAAGCATCCCCAAACTGTGAAACCCATCCTATGCAACAAAACGCTCTTGACGTCCTCTCCATCGGCAATGCGAAATGAAGACCGCAGCAAACGTAACGCGGTCCGTTTATGCAGATTGTGCGCCGAGGCTTGCGCGTGAGTGCGAACCGTCTCGGTTTCCGGTGTGATCACCATATTCCCCCCCCCCCCCCCCCCCCCCCCGACTACTCCGCCTGCGCAGTTCGCACGTCGTGCGGAAAGCCGGCTTCACTTATGTTGAGCGAGTCGTCTGCTGGATGGGTTCTTTTCGGTGTGTACGAGTGGCTCGCCTCATACTTTTTCGTCATATCAACTCCTCTCTCCGAGGCCGGCAGGCGAGACACTTTCCCCAAAACGTGTGCATAGCGCCAGCGCACACATAACCATGAACATATTTGATAGACTGTGCGCTAAAAAGACGTTCACAGGAAAACGGATTCCTGTGAACGTCTTTTTAGCGCAGAGCCTATCAAATATGAATATGTACCAACTAGCCCGTCAAAAAGCCTTACATAACCATGAAAAGACAGGCAAATCCCAGATTTCCGCATTTAGGCGTTTGTAGGTACTTCTATTCTAATTCCTGAAGTTGCGGGCACTAGCCATCAAATACGGGCTTCTGTATAGTGTTACGCGGGAGTCGCCACTTAGCGGCATTAAATGGCGTGAGTATCAGACGTCTCAAAAATCTGTGTAAGACGCAATGACCCTGGTAAGAGTACAGAATGCTGGTTATTTCAGTCACAATGCACAGCGGGTGTAAAGATTTGATTAAAAGGCAGCAAGCAATAAAGGGCCATCATGAAGAGCGAACACCGTCTGCCCCAAAATTGGACTCATATTAGTGCTACCACAACACCTAGCAACAGCTGACTAAAGGCCACTGGCCTCCCGTTCTTCCCATGAGGCAGACCCCTCTTCCCTTTATTGTCGTTTAACGAGTTCAAAAGCCACATTTGCGAAAGCACTTGCAGGCGCATTCAGGATGTGGAGATGTAACAGGCAGTCGTGGTCCTGTTTGAAAGCACTTCCGCAAGGCATTGAAAGCATCTGCGAGCATAAAAGTTAGACGGGAAGAGAGACGCTGAAAGGTCAGTCATGTGTCTAGTTGGATATCTTCTTCACCGATGCAGCCCAGACGGTTCGTACGTATGACACTTTGCATTACACAGCAGGCGACAAGAGCAATGAAAGAAGTGGCTACAAGCAACGCAACGCATACTTCCGAATAATGCCTTAGTATCCTACCCTTATAGCAGCAATTATTTTGCTTAAATTCATAGCGCCCACTTTTTTATTTTTTTTCTGGTCTTAACATGGCGCTACTCGAACTGTGGAACGCGCAGTATTTTATTTTTTATTTTTTGGTCACACATCAACTGAAGATGGAGCTTGCATGGGTTTTTACTAGAAGCTGCCCCACCATATTCACCTTTCAAAATCAATACGATACAAAAAAAAGACCCCCCTCCCCCGTTCCCCTGTTATACAAACAGAGTCAATATGTATACATCTCTTCGCCCTTCATTCGAAGTCCTATGTATAGGTTTTCAGCACAGTAGATCAGCCTGCTGTGATGGCCGAGGCTTGGAATCAATGTTATTCGTGTTAGCGCCGTATTTCTCATTTATATATAAAAAAAGAAGCGCATGAAACTGAAGCTGATTCAAAGAGGGTGGCAATATTGGTGCTGCAAATACAGGTGCAAACTAAATTGCGCTTGCGGCTGTCATTTACTGCGCCATCATGACACCATTCTTATTGCTAGAAATCTTGATCAGTGTGTCAACATTTAATTGGCTCGTTTACATTACCTGATATCTCGCATTTGTGTCGAGTTACCTAACAGGGTTGTTACAGAACGTCACCATGTAACTTTGCGTGAGCCTTTTTATTGCTGATTATAGTTCCCTAGCCCTTGTGTGATCTTTCCTTGCTCCCTAGGGAAGAAGAACCTGCAATATCATAGTTCCTGTAAATCATGCGGTCATTTATTGTGCCGCCTATTATCAATCCTGTGTTTGAAACAATAAAGCCCAACGTCGAGCGCTTGGCCGTTATTAATTGCCCTGGCAACGCTTCGTAGCTACACGAAAGGCTTGTAATTATGGATTTCCAACATATGGTGCCATCGCAACAAATACTTACTCTAGTCGTTAATACCGTCCACGTCACTTCAAGAACTTATTTTCAATCTTGGCAATTTAAAGACAAATGACATATGAACAGCGCGTGCTAGTATTGTAGCGTATGTTGGAAACGGCTGCTAACAGCTGCGGAGACATCGACAACTCGCTATGCATTGAGCCATTACTTAGTCGATCATTTCGCGAACCAGGGAGAGCTTATCACTGCCTTACTTCTGGGGTAAGCGCCCGTCATGTTTACCTCATACTAAGATTGATCGTTCTCTAAACCACTGTGGACAAGCAAACAGTTTCAATTAACACTTATAAAGCGCCAAGAGGAACACTAAATATGCGTCCTAGCTGTGCTTCGTGGTGCATTATGTCGCCAGTTATAGTGTATTTTATCCCCTTACGCGAAAAAGGAGTAGTCTGAGCCGCTGTCAGGCACCAATGTTTCATTTAATGTCCATATGAATAGTAAAAAAGTCACAAACACCGAAGTTCTTTTGAGAAAGTAGCTTTACTCCGAGTGCCTTTTTGCACAAGTTGAAAAGAGCTCGCGAAACCACTGTGGTGTCAGAGAGAGTTGCTACGCAAGAAAAACGATCACGACTGCTCCAGCACGAGCGTCCGGCGGCAGCGTATGCAGCAAATGTATGCTCCCATGCGCGAGTTTTTCAAACCAGGCGCTTATGCAAGAAATTGTTTTTCCGCGCGCGGTCCTTAACAATTTCACTTTTTTTACTCCCTTTGAATTATGGTGTCACGGGGGTGTTTGCCGTGACGCTCTGCAATTTTGAAATGAGAACCTTCCATTTTAGAACAATTGAGTTTTACATCGATTTTCAGCGACTAAAATTCAGTTAAGCTTAACAAATTAAGGCACTGATATCAACGCGTAAGTTCACTTGGTGACAGCAACCAATTCTGCTGGAGTTTTGTTTTTTACAAAATGCACGTCTTTTTTTTTTAATCGTTGGTTCAGTTTGCATCAAACACCCTCTGTTGTGCCCAGCAATTAAGTTTGTGTATTAAATACTTCTTGTGTACATTTTATATCGACGCGACAGTTCAACTATGTAAATAAGAAATAAGACACCACCATGTCAGAAAAGTGTGCAAATTCATTCCGGAAAATTTTTAGCTTCACGTACTCCCTTTCTACGAGTTCCCTGGCTTGCTACCGGTGAGTGATAGCGCTGGCGTACATTGTTCATTGCGGAAGAGCATAGAATTGGTTTGCAGTCAGTCGGCTGGCTTTTTTAAACATATGGACTCACCTATAATCACTCCAGCTCCGTGTAAATGCAGCATACAGAGTAAATTTAACGGACGTCCTTTGAGAATTTTTAAGTATGTAGATTTGCTCTCAAGCGAACTGCAGCGCCATGCAATAAAAAGTTAGGCAGGGTTTAACCACGGTTATACCGAATTTGTCAATAGCCCGGACCAAATCTGGAGGTCACCATCGTGTCGGACGCGCTCAATTATACAATGCAATACAATGCAATACAATACAATACAATACAATACAATACAATACAATACAATACAATACAATACAATACAATACAATACAATACAATACAATACAATACAATACAATACAATACAATACAATACAAATGTCTTTATTTCAACATCAGATGATGTTAGGTGGTGCACCCAAAAAGCCTCACATTGGCTTGCAAAGGAGTGCACCCCCTACCTTCAGAAAACAGCGGCAGCAACAGTGTACAGAAAACAGCAACAAAAGGCAATGAAGCTTACACCATAATTTGCTTAAAAAACATAGTTAAAGCATTGAGATGACACAAATGATACACAAAATAGAACTACTTAAACATACATTTTGCTGTAAGGAGGAGGCATACAATAAATATAAGGAGAACTGGACATTGATTTTGGTACAAATCGGCCAAAGTCAGTCTGTCAAAGTCAATCTGTTGCTGTGCTGTGCTTCTCAAGGTTAAACCAAGGTCAGACAGGCACGTAATGTTGAGCGAATTTTGCGTTGAGTAGAGCTACAGCTCTAAAAAGCGACTGCATGCGCCTTCCTCTTCCTGTCCCCTCCTTTCTTACGTAGATTATATTCCATAGGGCAGGGAGAAGCAGACAGAAGCTCCATAGGGCAGGGAGAAGCAGTCAGGAGGTTTCTCAGTAACACATGGCTTGTGTGCAGAAAATAGTACTCACTGCAATTCAATGCGCATTTCCACAAAACGGTTTGTCTGCATTCGCAGAAACGCCTTACGCGGGTATGAAACGGTGCTCAGTGAAATGCCTGCAATCAAATGATTCCTTCTTGGTCATCGACTCGATCGGTATTCAAGAAAGCGGTAGGGTTTCGATGCATTTAAACTGAGTAGACGTGCGAAAGTATGTGTTTAACCTGGTTAGCTCATGGTTTTGCTTTGCTGGGTCGCCGGCACGTCTGACGACGACATTAGACTCATGCTAAGCTCTGATCGAGGTTAAGCTGTTCTCATCTTTTTGCGCCGCAGATAGACGTGGATGAAGACGACGATGTGCAATGCACATCGCGAGAGTGCGTTGCAGTTTAACCCGAAGCGTGACCAGCTGAGGCGATAGCAAAGTGCTCTCGTGCAGTGGCCAGCGAAGCTGATTTGTTCGCGCCGCCGCGGGTTCGAAACCCAGTCGCGCCGCCGCGGTGGCTCAGCGGTTATGGTGCTCGGCTGCTGACCCAAAAGACGCGGGTTCGATCCCGGCCGCGGCGGCTAGAATTTCTTTGGAGGAGAAATTCTAGAGGCCCGTGTACTGTGCGATGTCAGTGCACGTTAAAGAACCCCAAGTGGTCGAAATTTCCGCAGCCCTCCACTACGGCGTCTCTCATAGCCTTAGTCGCTTTGGGACGTTAAACCCCATAAACTAAACTAAACCGAAACCCAGTCGCGTCATTATTGATTTTATTTCTGCACCCTCAAGGTCAGAGACGCCGCAAGAATCTTGGCTGGGATTATGTTAGACAACTTGAGATTCATGCGAATCCTTCAATTTACGTCACTGCATTTGGCGTGGGCTTTTGACGCAGTACATGTCATATATATGTTGTTTTCCTAGGAGCTGTCGACAAAGATAACTTGATCATGGCATTTTGTTTGTTAAGAGCATGACATTTCTGCATAGTGATCGTTTGACATGTGCTGACGCACCTGAAAGCGGCGGTGTAGTATCCGTAAGGAGCATCGAACTCCTCATGCATAGGCATCTGTTAGAAGAACAATAATGCGTCACAGTTTAGCTTCTTTTTATTTTCACCCCTTCCCCTCCCCTTTTTTCTCCTTTCTGAGATACTTTGCTGATGCCCGCGCAGCTGAACGACGTCTACCGTCAAGGACCGGCAATATGCTGAAGGATTGCGCATTGTCTTGACGCCAGTGGAAGCTGCTTGCCGGAGAGTAATCGCTCGGCATATGTCTGGTACGAGTCATTGCTCCTCGGAATTGTTTTTATAAATTTGTCTTTTCGTCGTTTTATGGCTTATTCTTAGCAAAGGGAATGGCTGATGTCCGGTATTGGCACTGTTGGGGCTGAAAAAGGCACCATCCTAACCTTTTGCCCCTTCTCTGACCTTTATTGTGTTTCTTTGAAAGCCGCGGAAGCATTAGCCGTGTGCATCTAGAAGGAAAAGATAGTCCTACCGTGTGGGCATGAACACGAGCAGCAATTACACCAAGGGCAGTGTAAAAATACGCTACAAAGCAGATAAGAACACAGCCGGCTTTATTAAAGGTGACTGTTTTGCCCTCAAAAGCAGGAACATGAACTTAGGTAGAATTTTTTTCATGGTCGTAAGCATTATTGACAGCGGTGCAAGTATGACTATAAGTTCGCGGTCAGAGATCTTGTTTTTACAGTTAAAATTGGCAAAGGTAAAGTTTTTTTTTAATTTAGAAACTGCATTACTTAAGCTATAGTGCAGTGAGAATTATCCTAACTTGTCTTGTTAAAATAACAGGAAACTGTAAGTTATCTCGCGGTTGACTGTCAAGCGCAATAAAGCGACTGCTGGGTTTTTGTGGGGCGTGTCACGTCATAAAAGATTATTAGCGGTGCTATACCACGCACGCTCTTAGATTACTAAAAACGTTGGTATTACCGTTGCGTCTGTGGGATGTATGAGCGAATAGGGAAGCGCAAAAAAAAACACAAAAGTTATGATTATGTCACAGATGGTCACATCTGTGCTGCAAGCAGAATGTCGAACCGCAATTTTTTCGGGTTCAGTTCGGATTCGAGCTCACGCCTTTCGGGTTGAGGTTGCGGTTCGGCTCCAGATAACCGATTCATAGGGGTTCATATAGATTTGGAAGAAAAAAATTATTGATGTAGAGTGATTTTCAATCTGTACTCTGTTGATGCCGTGTTTTTTTTTCTGCGTGACATCTGTATGCAAACTAAAAAGGGAAATTTAATTTATGCCCGGTGTTAAGGCTGCCCTTCTCAATTTAATGTCCAGCGCAAAAATTTTAGCAAAAATGATCGACGACGATAGCTTTAATTCAATCAAACTGAAAATTTTGGTTGACCTAGTATACGCTTTTGCGTATTTTCGATTCCAGCAGCATTTCTTTGTTTATTAGCCAGTTTGGTGCCTCCCTGCAGCATACTTTCACGCCGGCTTTCCAAGCGGCTTTCAGGATAGGAAGGACGTGTACCAGCCGAATAAGTACTGTAAGATGTGTTTTGGGGCTGACACGAACACAACAGCGCGCTAAGCAGCCAACAAAGAATATTTTTTTCTCTTAACCAGGAAAGGTGTCGGCGATGTAGTGACTTGCGAGGGTTTCGGCTGAGACAGTTTAGTTTGCACTTATCCAAAAAGGTGCCAAAGAAAGTTAAAATAATTCTATAGAGACAACAAATTTTAAATACTTCAATATTCTTAGTGTTATAAGAGAAATCAACGAATTTTCAAGTGTAAACGTGAAATGGCATTGATCCATCAGAAACAAGAATTTGGGCAATTTTTAAAGAGCCGAAAAGTGTTTTTACCTGCTAGGGAATAAAGCAGGCAGGACCCCCCGAGATATTCCCCAGCAGTATTTCAACTGATGTAGGAGGAAAGATACAATGTAGACAGCGTGCTAGAAAACCTAATACTCTCTATACGCAGTGCCTCATAACCTCAAGCATACTGGAAGCATGGGAAAATGTTATTCTCATAAAAATCCATAAGAAAGGGGATGCTAATAAATAAATCTGAGAGGCCGTTTAGCCTGCCGTTCGTTTCTTACAAGGAATTTAAGAGGTAATGATAAAAGAATCAGGCCACTCTTACACTTCAGACAAGAAAACAGGCGGATTCTGACAAAAGGTGCAAAAAATAGTTAATATTCTCATCATCAAGCAAGTGACAGAGAAATGGGCAGTATACAAACATCCTACTTACAAGACTTTCAGAGATTACTAAAAGTCAGTGGCAACATCAGCAGTGATGCATACATTGGGTAAACACAGTCTGCAAGAGGTAGAGGTCAAGGTGGTAGTATATACCAGCAGAGCCGTTAGTTTTCGGGTGAAACCCGATTTTACCCAATTTTTGTACCCAGAACACATTTCTTAAAAGTCGGATTAAAGCCGATTTCTCCCTGAAAATGCCCCTTCTAGGGAACAACGCAAAGGAATGAGCTGCTCGCTATGATAAACGCATATGAAGGAGCATAAAGAACGTACACACCGCACGAAAACTATTGGATATCCTGTGATTATTCCAGAGGAGTGTTAGTTCAACTGGTTATCTTAAACCTAATTTAACGCTTGTTATTCATGGCGCGACTTAATTTGAGGATATGTTCGCAAAGTAACTTCTAGAAGCACAAAGTCAAAACACGGGTACGCAACAGGCACTTATTCAGCATCGTATATCAAGCGCTAGCCAAGCCAACGAGGTGCTGCTCCGAGACTTTTGCTCGTTTAAAATAGCCTATGTGTTGTCTAATGAATGTTTTCGCAGTGTAGGAGATTAACAGTGTACGCAACAAAATAATTGTGATCATACAGGAGGAAAAAAAAAATCTGATTTCATGAACAGTTCTTTCCTGCGCCACCTGTCATTTCCTTGTTCGTGAAATATTCAGCGCAAAATTGGGCATTTTGTGTCCCGTGCAAAAATGAGCTCTTGCTGTAAATTGCCTTTGTTGCAAAAAAAAAAAGAAAGTTAACCCGGAAAAACCTCAATAACAAAAATATTTGCTGAGTAACCCCATTTCTACCGGAACTTGAAGAAAAACTATCGCCCAATTTTTAACCCTGTGCTGGAAAAAAAATAAAACCAAAAACCGAAGTATCCTATATATCAGCGACCTCGGAAAAAGTGATAAAGTGCCAAACAAGGAGAGTGTCTGGCAGGGTGACATAATCTGTCGATTGCTATTCACCGCGTGATTAGAAGAGGTGGTCGGATGGTTGAATAGGAAAATTTGGGATTCAAGGCAATGGAGAAAATCTTAGCGACCTTTCATTTATTGATGCCTACTAAGTAGCATATGCGAAGAATTGTATTTAATGGTCGAGGACCTGAACACTCCAAGTAGGACATTGGTCTAAAGTGATATTCAGCACTTGGAAGGGAACAGCAGTTGACCATAGCTACAGAGGTACTGGAAGTGGCAAAGAAGTACAGTCGGGGACAAAAGTCTGTGGACCACGTGTTCCTCAAACGAAGCCAATAGCTCTGCTATTAGCCGGCGGGTGGAGACCACACGTTTGTAGGTGAATGTCAAAATTTCCTTCTTTGATCTCCACAGGTCCGGTCTCCAGCCGCCGGCTAATAATAGAGCTATCGCCTTCGTTTGAGGAGCACATGGTGCACAGGCTTTTGTCCCCAACTATGCTTCTGTCGAGGCCAAAGAGTGACCGCACATCCAAAACGAGAGAGAAAAAGAATAAGGTGGACTGCGCTCGGCAGGTACCCTTGGGATATGAGCGGCAGAATTCTAATGTCCGTCAAGAGGAAACAGTATAATGGTTTCACATTGCCAGTGCTCCCGTGTGAAGCAGAAACTTGGAAAGGGCTTGAAATCAAATTCAAGGCAGCGCAGCGAGCTTCGAAAACGAAAATTACAGGGGTAAGTTAAGAGGCAGGAAGAGAGCAGGGTGGGTTAGAGGACAAATGTGATGAAATGATATCCTAGCTAAAATCAAGAGCAAATAATGGGCATGGGCGGGCATGTAATGCAGTGCACAGATACCTAATGGACCCTTAGGGCATTGGACTAGATTCCAAAACAAGGTAAACGTAGCGGGGGGGTGGCAGAGCTCAAGTAAGATTTACTGATAAGATTAGAAAGTTTATGGGGATAGGGTGACCGCAGCTGGCGTAGGCCAATGGGAGCGGCATATGTCCCGCTGTGAACATAACTAAGCTGGTGGTGATCGTGGTGATGATGAAGATGACAACGGCGACAACAACAAAGAGAGGAGGGAGTGCGCAGCATGCTGATTGCCAATAGCTGGTGTCTTCAAGTGCGGCAAGTTCAAGCTTGATGTCCGGGCACACTGCAACCTCACTCCTCGCGCACATTTATCCAGATCTTTACAACCCAAACTGTAAACACTGTGGCCAACGAGCCACCTACGATCACATCCTGTGGGACTGCAAAATAGAGCCACCTCCGGGTGATCTAGTTACCGCTCCTTCTCTCGAGCGGTGGGAGACCGTGCTGGCTATAGCTCTGACCCCAGAACGCAAGTTTTAGCGGTGGAGTGGGCTGACAAAGTCGCCGAGGGCTGCGTACTCTCGACTACTTAACGCGACCTCTTACCAACCTCTTTCCGGCGAATAAAATGTTTTACAATCAATCAATCAATCAATCAATCAATCAATCAATCAATCAATCAATCAATCAATCAATCAATCAATCAATCAATCAATCAATCAATCAATCAATCAATCAATCAATCAATCAATCAATTAACCTGTCCATATTTCGCGCTTTTAATACTTGCAAGAAAGTGTGAGTTAAAATAAACTGCACCCGCCACGGTGGCTCAGTGGTTACGGCGCTCGGCTGCTGCCCGAAAGACGCGGGTTCGATCCCGGCGGCGGCGGCTGAATTTCTATGAAGGCGAAATTCTAGAGGCCCGTGTGCTGTGCGATGTCAGTGCACGTTAAAGAACCCCAGGTGGTCGAAATTTCCGGAGCCCTTCACTACGGCGTCCCTCACAGCCTGAGTTGCTTTGGGACGTTAAACCCCAATAAACCAACCAAAAATAAACTGCTCTGTTCAGGTTTAGATAGGTGCACTAATTTGCCACGCGGCTTTACATAGCCCTAGCTTCGTTCCATACCCGCTAAACGCTTCATCGTATCAGTTTGATACCGTTTGCTTAATTTAGGTTGCACGCCCTAACATGGTGACAAGGTGCCAGAATGGTTTACTAGCTGCTTCGTGACTACCCTGTCTTTGAATCATTCTGAGAATATAGTGGAATGCTGAATCGTGTAATTTACAACACACATATTCTGACGACATGTCTGTTACCAAATCTTTTGTTGCTCGCTCAGTTACCGTCACCTAATTTTAGTTGCGAACATAAAAAGAATGAATGGCGAGTACGTCATCAAGGACCTTTAGCGTCCTCCGTGTTCGGTGACAAGACAGGATAACCTGCAGTTCTGAATAACCTGTCTGTTCTTACGCAGGGGCCTGTACCGCATCACCATTGTGGCAAGGAATAATAGCTCTAGGTTGCGTCACTTTCCCTCTTCAAACACAGTCGGGCCTATTTATAACGAACCTGATGGTCACGAGGATTCGGTTCGTTATATGCGATGTTCGTAGCATGTGGACTCTACGTATAGCAGCCAAAAATATTAAGTCCGCGAAAAGTGGCGTTTATTTCTTAAAAAACTGCGCTATGCGCGCCACTTGTTCAAAGCAGACCTCCGGGGCGGTCGTGTTCTCCTACCTGAGACCCTTGCTGCCAACAACGAACTTTCGGGACCGGATATAACTAATCGTGGTTCAAGTGTCTACGGGAGCTAGTGGCAGGTCGGCCGCATTAATCACATTCCTTGCGTACGGGGATTGCTGGGACTTGGCGTTGAACGGCTTCAACAGAGCACGCGACTATGCGATGACGTAGTCCGCAGGAGCGTAGTCATCCGAGGAAACATCTGGTCAGTTGTGCATCAACGAGGCATTGCCACAAATCTACACGCGTCTGATCATGTGTGTTTTCGACAGCTTCATCTATCGTTCTTAGACCCATCCAGCGATGAAAGGCCATCGGCGCTCGCTTAGCCGGTGTTGCTTACTGTTTCAATGCCGCTTTTTTGCAGTTGTAGGTCGACATGTTTTTTTTCTGAGGCGATGTCGCGAGTGCTGAGAGAAGCTCTTCGATCACCGCGTTTGCTGGAAGCACGACCTCTTCGACTTTGGGGGCGTTTACGGCGCCTCCTTTCGCTATAACCGAGTGTGCGGCCAATGCTGTGCCCTGTGTCTGAGATGAATTTCCATTTACCTAATGCATATTTTGATGGTAGCACCGAAATCGCTCGTAATAAACGAGCGTTCGTTATATCTGCTCGATATCCTTGGCAAGTTCTCGAAGGCACAATGCAAGATGCGTACTTCAATGTTTAGCGAACGGTCGCTAGCTACTTGCAAGCAGTCCCCTTATTTTTCAATCAGGGACGCTTCAAGTTCATCTTGGATGCGTTCGTTTCCGACACATTTATGTTAAATATCAGCCACAGGCTGCAGAAATCGGCCACTGTATGCTGCTTCTTCTGCAGTTTACAGACGGCTTTTTAAACGGATGCCAATGCGGCCAGCACGTTTTCTATGACCTTCCACTCTGCTTTCAACTAAAACTGTTCTTCGCGGCTGAAAAATTCCTCTCGCTGAATTCCTGAAGCTCTACCAGCCATTTAAGCATTGGCGCGCGCCGCGATGCATCGTGCCAAGCAAATCAAAACTCGCTTCTTCAAAGGGGCACTGTGGACAACTGCACTGAATTTTTGTTCTTAGTAAAAATTGATTGTTTGGCGCTTTGTGGCCGTGTCGGTGTAAAGGCGCACTTGTTGCTGTGAAAACTGGATTTAAAAGAACGTAAGATCTGTTTCTTGCTCCGCTCGATTCAAACGCGTGACGTGAAGACCGAAAAGGATTCAGTGATCACAGATTGGACGCACAAAAACTGTGGTGACGCGACCGCAGTTTGCTTGCAAAAATACCCGATGGTGCAGATGCCGCTATTTCATTTTTTTTTTTACTTTTCTAGCTTATAAAATGTCCTTTTCGGCGAGAGTAGCGCAGTTGTGGTTAGGATGCGGTAATTTATCTGAATAGGTGAACTTCCTTTTGTCCGCAGTGTATCTTTAAGGTAACCTTTCCAAGCAGGGACACTGCGGCTGCGAACTCAGTGGCGCTGCAGTGCCGACCCTGTGGACATTGCACTGAAATGCATAAACGTGTTCTCTGTTCGAACATTGTGCGGCGCTCATTCTTCAACCTTTCTGGCACCACTGGTTCTTCCGATTGGAAGCAAATATTTGTCTGCCTAAATGGTATATCAAGGCCTGAAAGAAGCCAATTCGCTAAATTTCTAACGCAAAGCATCAATGGTTACTTTTTTAAAGGCATGTAGGAAATCTTGTAAAAATGGCTGAAATACTCGAAAATTATAGCATCGAAACGCCAGGATTAGTCAGATGGAGGCCCGAAGGATCCTGGAATCACTTTATGTTTTGAATATGTCCATGACGCTAAAAAAAAACAGAAGGAAATATTGTCAGAATTGCTAGTGGCATATTCTATCTGTATGCAATCAAGCTCACTGCTTTTTGAAATATTATTTGTTCGCTAGTTGCTAGTTCGCTAGCTGGCATTAAAAAAACCCTTTTATTTGCCACATAAATGACGCTGAAATCATCTCGAACCAAAAGGTCACTGCTAGGTGCGGCGCACTCTCAGAACAAAGCTGCGAAGATGCTTTGCACATAACTGTGTACACAGCACCGTCAAAGGTTAAACTTTCTTCCGAAAGGAAGAGAGAAAGAACGGGTAATCCGAAAGCCATGGAGCCCAGAAATAAGGAGGCTGAACGGGTCAGTTGATTCAGGTTGTCTATCGAGCGCACAGCTCAAAAACAACTCGGAACTAAGCATACAGGCACAAGTCGAGGCTGTCTGTATGCAGCAAAGGGCCACACGTAAAGTTCTTATGTGCGGTAGAGGAGACCCTCTTGATCTATCTCTGTCTGTCACCTTGTACGGTTAAACCACAACACAGGAGCCCACATGCGCCGGGCTAGGAGTCACCAGCTATCGCAAAGTTGTTAGGTTGGCCAGTTGGTTCAGATTCATTATGGAGCATTGCGAGCAAAACGACAAAAAAAAACGACATATTTGGACATAAGACCACAAGACGAGTGCTGAAAGAAGTACTGGCCCGATAAGCGTTCGGGCGGTAAACCAAAGGCCATGATCCGTCTGCGAGATCTCGTGACAAGTGACGTAGGGAGAGAATTGGATTTAATGTCTTTGCTTTGTTCTTATCTGCTTTATTACTGCTCCAAGCCCGCAGTTTCCGCCTTTACGTGCTTCTTATCGTTGCCTGCAGCACCACATATCCGGATTCTTAAACAAACTGCTGCGATTTGTAGAACCATTACTTCGTGGCTTATGCCCGAGGCGACGAATGCCTTCGAAGGTAAATGTTGCCCAACGGGCTTGGGTCGTCGCACCTGTTATACAGATGGCTGGTATAGCCGGCTAAATCTTTAGCAGTCTCACGCGACCGCTCAATTTTCTGTGCTCCAGCGCCTTACGATGGAGCGAACCTGCGAAAGGGTCAAGGCTAAGCACCAGCTTACTCAGCCCGTAATTAATATTCACCTCTTCGCAACTTTGCTCCGTTATAAGGCGCTGGAGCATAGAAAAATGAGCGTTGGCGTAAGATAGGTAAACATCTGAACGGCTGTATGCATACTCGGTCAAATCTATTACTAGCTCGAGTGTTGCATTACTAAATCCACCCTGTAAAATGTTTCTCTTGGATGACCGCTGGCAGATTCCTGATATGAATTGACGGGTGAGGCGGCATTTGTAGGCCCCTTTCTTTTTCATATAATGTTTGAGGGGAGTACTTGCCTGATTGGATCAAAATTATTAGAAATCCGTACCATCTGCAGCTACGAAGAGCCAAAACAAGAGGCATACGCAGCAATGGTTCTGGTCCATCTCGCTTCCTCCTCTGAGTAAACTACCTCTCCTCCCATGCTAGACAAGTGGTTTACCCAGAGTAAGCGCGATTGCGCCACCAGAACCATTGCTGAGTACCCTGCTTGTGGTGACTCCCTGTAGCTGCAGACGATGATTTCTAACTCTAATCAGGCAGGTGCTCCACTCAAACATTATGTAAACAAGAAGGAACCGCCATTTGCCACCTCAGGCGTCAAATTACAGCATTAATATGCCAGCGGTTTAGCCTAGATAAGCCTTTTTTACAAGGTCGATTTAGCCATGCAACACTCGAGCCAATTAAATATTTCGCCTGGTGTATAGTACATGACACAGATATGAAAAAGCTTTTCTAGCGCAGTGGTTTACGAGTAAAAGCAGTTCGAACGATTTTAATAGAAATTCCTCCAAATGAACAGAAGGAGCAGATCCTAATAAACTCGAGGTTTGAATCCCTCTGAGGTAATACTTTTCAAAACGCCAAATGCTCACTGCGGAAGCGCAAAGGTTGATTCTTAGACTTCATTCTACTCTCATTTGTGTTATCTCGCAGACCAACTGCCATTTCCGCATTGTCTGTCACAGCTCTCGGTGGGTAAATCTGTCTTGTGAATAGTTAAATTTCGCCTGAAAAAAAAAAAGAAAATGTATGTTGTGTCACCCCAAAATTAAGCTGAGCTGTGTTCCGAACTGATTCGGAGCGGTTCCTCCAACTTTTTCAGGTTCGGGTTCAGTTCTAATATATATCGATAAAGTTGTGGGTTTAGTTCGGCTCCGGTTCTGGACAAAAAAAGAGGTGGAGTAGACGTGCCAAAGCAGGTGTCCATTCTTCAATTGGAGAGGACACTTAAGCTCCGCCTTACGAGTATGACACGATCGCTTTAGTGGGTTAATGCCCGTGTATGCAGAACTGGTCATTTTCTACTTCACATTCATAGATGCCGGCGAGTCCTCATATACCACTACCAGCGCAGTGGCGCAGCTGTCAAGTGATGCGCCACTGCACTGACAGGTTGCTCTTTCTATCCCGTCCACCGGTAGGAATTGTGCAACCCATGTTGCTCTTCCCGAGCAACCTCTCGAGATCAATCATTAATTTAACTGCCACCTGCCAGCGCAGGTTATGATGACGCCGCAAGGTTAAGGTGGCGCGACGCCCTCCTCCCATTGGCTACAGCTGGCGCGGCGCTCCTCCGAACTTGCCCGAGCTTCCTCCCATTGGTTGCGACTGGCGCGACGCTCCCCAGAAGCTCGGAATAGTTCGCAGCGCAAGACAAGAAGCGTAAGACAAGACAATACAAGATGGTAAGATTCTTGCTCGGGGTTTTGGTACGTCCGGATTAGTGCTTTCGCACTAATACGGGTTCTGTTCGGGTTTCTGGTTTAGTTTCGGTTCCGGTCCGACACCCAGGCTCGATTCAGCCGGTGTCGGCAAGCGGTCGCAACCTAAAATCAGTTAGTGTGCAGTGGACATCCATCGCTGCACTGCCTTATATTTTGTCTCACAGTCAGCCGCAACACTAATCAGCATGCGGCCCTCGCTATAGTGGGCGTAACGAACCCCTTGGAGCATCTACGTATGTAAGAGAACAAAAAGAAGTACTTTCGCAGTGCGAACTAGACGGTCTGAGATACACGGAAATCATCCAGGGCATTATTCCTGCCATGTCGAACAGCTGCAGAGGAAGTTAGAGTGACTTGCTGCATTTATAAAAATTTTAGTCAGAAGTGTTTGCTTCTGGACCAAGCTGTGTGGTTACTTATGCATCGCTAGGGTTCCGAATCTCTTGAAGGCGAGAAGAACTCTCTCCCTCATCCCTCCGATGCTTAGGACTTCCAAGGATGCTACTACAAGAGCCCCACCCCGCTGCTTAGAAGCAAACCCCCTAGGGCACTTTACTTTTGACAGTATATTGAGGCTGTACCCGTGAAAAGCAGCTACCGGAAGGAGCGCACTTCTATGCAAGAGATTGATAGTGCCAGATTTGAACACTGAACATCACACATGCCACTAATCTAACTGTGCCAAAAATTAGTACATGAGCGATTTATTTTCCAAAATTCCTTGCCGAATGGCACTCCACTGTCCGAACTGCGCTGCCACTTTACGGCTGAAAAGCGAAAGACGCCACGGTGCCCGCCATTGCAACCATCCATCCTTCCGCAAGCAATACCGGTGAAAAGCTTGCGGCTCAGTCGTTCTGTGCATATAATTCGAACAAACGCTGACCTCTAGCGGGGCTCCGGCACACTCTGTGTGCAGATCCAGCGTCCGCTGCAGGTCCACGGGTGGTGGACGCAGAAGCCGGGTGTGGAGAGGAGGGGAGGAAGAAGCCAGCGGAGGCAGAAGCCGCGCGGGGCGAAGGAGACAAATCGCGGTCGCAGAGTCGAAATCAATGTCAGCTGGGCGCACGAAAGGGAAGGCGTTGTGTGGCGCCGCGCGTCGCGCTTCTCCGCCGAGCCGGCATTCTATACAGGCGGACGCTCATAATTGGGGGGCCGGCCCCACGTGGCGCGTTGACGCTCGCGAACGTGGAAGCAGCTGCACTCGTGTCGCGCTGTCGAGGAAGTTGCCCAAGACTTAAATGGCTGCGAGAAGGGGAGCGCGCGGCGAGGGGATCTCCGGCGGTCGGCGCGCTGCCCGGAGAAGAGGCTCCTAATTGACAAATGGACTGTCACAAATGAAATCACTGTTGCTGCTCTTGTTGCTAAGGCGAGCCTCCGCTCCCTCGCGATGGACCGACGTCTCAGACGCGTGGCGATCGTCTTCCCGCTTGGCCCGTGGCACGCCAGCTCCTGCATCCGTCTACGCCGCGCGCCAGTGGCGGCTTGCCAGAAGCCGCAGTTTGACTATCCGCACTAGGGCGTTACTAGCCCCAGCGGATCACTAAATGGGACACCTTTTTTATTCGCCTTTTTTTTTTGGCAGTGTAGCTCAGTTACACCCTGCCGGACGCTTACAGATATACCACTCAGATTACAACACGTTTCGCGGTGTATCGTACGGATGTATGTAACGCTAATGCTAATATAGCCGCGAAGGGTGCACGTCCACGAGATGACTTGAAGAAATATATTGAGTGTTTTTAGCAAAACAGAGGCATGAAATCAATGGCTACCGCAAAACGCGTATCGCTTTCTCTCTCTCTCTATTTTTTTTTTTTTCCTTGTGCATACAATTCTCCTTCCTTACTCAGTTTGGATAACAACAGAAAAAAAACGATTTTGACGATTCTGTGCGTGCCAAGCATTTAATTCTTCGCAAAATCAATGGGAGCCGGCCGGGGGCTTAGAGCGGACGTCTTTGTCCGCATTTCCTAGGGTTTCTTAGTCCAAGTTCATCCTTTTGATAATGAATCTCTCGACTACTTTGTAGCGTCATTTAGTTTCCGGCAAAGCTATTTGTTCTTCCCTGCTGCGCAGCATCGACTGCCGAGGCGGGATTTTTCTTTGTCAGCCGGCAATGTCGACGCACGTTCCGCCCGGATCGTGCTTATGCATTTTACTTTAACGGTTCATTTCCTTAATAAGAACTTCACAATTATTTTGCCATTCCGAAAAATTGAGAGAAACGAAGCGCGTGGTGTTTTCGCTCCAACGGGTCCAGCAAAAAAGAAGAAAAAAAAAAAAGAAAGAAGAGAAAGAGCTGCTAAACTTGGAGCGAATTCGTTAAGTCTGTCTCTAAAGAAGCTCCAAGTTTCTAAATGAAGGGTTTTTCTTCCTCATTTTGTGCTTGGCCGTCTTTTCTAGCAGGCGCTTATTTTTTCTCCAATTACAGTCTTTCCAATTTTCCAAACTCCAGTCTGAATGGCGCCAGCGGATGGAACGCAACCTTCTTTCACATATTTGGTTCCTTTGTTTGGTGCTTAAATTCAGGTAGGGCCAAATCGCGCACGTTATAAAAATGATAGAACTCATTCTTTCCCCCCATTTTCTTCGGTAATGCTGAAAAGGACTGTCTGCATGACGCCTCTATCCGTGTGGACTATAGGCGCCTATACGAGACGATACGCAGCCAGACGAATTTCCGTGGCCCCCGCGTCGTTAGAAAAAAGCCAACATTGGGCGGCACGAAGGTTAAGAAACAGCCACGTGAATGAATACGCAAGTTAAACATTTAATGTGCGCTTAGCGAAATTACCATGACATAAGCGCACAATAAATTGTATATTTTCAGAAGCATGAAAGAAAAACAAGCCATGAGCAATACCTTCTCAGCACAGGCGAAAAATTTTCAAGGCTGCTCGAGTGTGATACGAAGGTATAAGATTGTTATTTTCAGTTTATATCTCCTTTGCGACCTGAGAAGCGTACTGCTATACCAAAATAGGCATAAAATGTTCAGACTAACAGTAACACTTCGGTATATTTTAATGCGGAGTGCATTTGAGAGCTGCTTCTCGACGTTTTTTGCCCACAGTTTTCAAGCAAAACATCCTCAAAGAGTTCGCATTTTGAACCCTTATAATTAATGTAGGAAAAAGACCTAGATAGTTGTAATTAGTATCTCCATAAAATAAAATGTTATTCCTATCTACAGATATAGTATCTAAATCGCTAATTACATTTGCATGGCTTTGAGGGGCTAATCAAAACTAGGCGTCAATATACTGTTTTCGAGCAAAAAGTATTCTCAGTTTGCCCACTCTGAGCCCTTATAAAAAACAAACAAAGAACTGCGCAACCTACGAGGTCGGAATTATCTCCGTAAAGCTAAATTTTATCCCTACGGAAATAATTTGCTTCTCGCTACTCACATCTGCAGTACTTTGAATGGGTAATTGAAACAGGGGGAAATTATCGCTGTAATCATCATCATCGCTAACGGCTCACCTGAACGAACTGGATTCTGAAGCAAGCTGATTCAGCTGGAACGAATCGGACTGCAAGTTTTCGTCTTTTTTGCTTTCTGACAGCACTGCCGGGAGAGAGACAGAACATTGTGATCTCTGTAGATGTCCTCAAGCCTGAAATGCAGGTTGCTTAGTTCTTCACGAGCTAGTAGTGACGTATAGCGAATCGGATTGATGAATCGGCATTTTTTTGACAATCTCTGTCAGGCCAGTGATACACATTCATAAACAAACGATTGCGCAGCAACAGGTCAGGTTCAAACTGTTCAAGTTGTACAGAAAACAGCATGTAACCTACCCCCGCGTTTTCAACAGTTCACTCACTGCTTCCTCCACCCACGTGAAAAATACTCCAAGGGTACGCCTCTTTTCTTCTTCATGAAAGGCTGCCACGACCTATACCCTGATACAACTTTAAGACACATCTTCCAGTCGCTTTGACAGTAAGCAATTTTTGTGCCCGAAAACCATCTCACTTCTTGCTCCTTTTTGTACCTCCTGCTTCCAGCTGAAACGCTGGCATTAATCAGACTCCAACGCAGCCTGCACGGGCCCAAGGTGGCACTCAATGCAGAGGGCAACCAAGAAGGCGTAGAGGGTGAGCAGTGACGCACGTTCTTCAGGAATTGACAAATCAGCCGACGGAGCAGAAGGCAGCGCCACGGATCCTCCTCCCACTCATCGGCGGTGCCCCCTTCGCGCCTCTGAAAGGAAACGGAACAGCGACCGAGAGCCCCCCTCGACGACTGACCCACGCGGAAACACGGAGGATGAAAAATGATTTCGGCCGGAACTTGAATTTTTAATCGAGCGGGTTTACGGCACATGAAAATAGGCAGCCGAGCTTGGCTCAAGGGGCAGCAGGGAGGCCCGCGGAGCGGTTCGTCCGAAGTGGTTTATGCCGGTTTGAGAAGAACGTTCGCCGGCGACGCTGGTTTTCAGGACGGCAACGGGGCGGTGCCCGCGGACATGACGAGCGGCTCCCGCCGACTGCCCTATTAACTTGCCGGCATTTCCATATTTCACCCATTTCATCCGGGGCTCAACCGATTCCCGCTGGCGCTCAACTGCTGGAGCGCTATAGAGACGTAGTGCGTAGATACACGTGGGCCCTCACCTCAACCGCTTTCTCCCGGCTGGTCGCTGGCGTCGAATGCTGCCTGTACACTTCCTTTGTTTTGTATTCTTATCTTAATCAGGAATCTTACATTGCGCGGCGCGAGGAAAATCAAGGAGGTTCCTATGACGGTACGCCTTATCAGACTTTATCGGGACGCCATATTTGTGCATGGTTAGCGCAACGCCTCTATGCGCATCACACAGAACGCGCCGGCACACTTGACCGGTTTTTTTTTGCTCCCCTGTAGGTGCGCTTCAAGTCCCAGGCGTGAGCCGCCACTCTTAAAAGCCGTGCATGATTAAATAAGCCACGAATCGTCGATAACCTTGCAGCACATTATCTACACATAGGCATAAAAATGAAGTGAGTTAACGTATCATTCTAATATTATCTATACGAGCTCAAGTAAAAGGGGTTCTGGGGCACATTTTGATGAACTGATCAACATCGCTCAGCACTACCTTGTGGTTTAAACCCCGAAGAACCCATGATTGGGCTAGGAGAGGTCTTGTGCCGCACCCCTATGTACACCTGCGGTAAATATTTGAATTCTGTCCTTTCGTCGTGAGTAGGCACCAGCATGAAATGATTTGCAGGACGAGAGTAGCACATGCTGGAAGCGGTGTTCGCATGCTTTGCACGTTCAGTCTCATCTTTCTCCCGTTTGCCTGTGTCCTCAAACGCTCCGGCACCGAACCTGCGTCGCAGTTCCAACTCAGGTGCTTGTTGGCTCTCGAATCTTCCCGCTCCATCAACCTGCCTTTTGCGCTGCTGCTGCTGGGCACATGGACACGCTGAACAATGATGAATGCGTAGAACATGGAACAAGATGAAGTGTGCCTTGAGGCGGGTGTTAATGACTTATTACTTGCCCCTTTCTGTGAGTTGTTTCACGCAGTCACTGCCAACGTCGTTAAAAAAAGTGGAGACGCCAAATTTTTCAGTGTTTCTTTTTGCACTAGAATGACGCGGACGGCATTATTAAACATGGATCACCTCGTGGAATTTGTCAGCGCTCAATAAATAATTTGTAATTGAATGTTTTTCCTCTGTAGCTTCAGTTTCGGTTTCAGTTGCCATAAAATGGTTACGGCGCCATGAATGAATATGAGATCACCCAAGGCATACAAAAACCGTGTTGTTTTAATTCTTTCCAACTCTTACTGTAAACCGCTGCAGAAGCCGGACCAGCAGCTGCTGAACAAAGAGTTGTTATATTGCAGTTTTTGAATGCCTCATGTGATCTGCGGCTTACTGGTGACGTCGCAACCGTCTTTCGAGTGCTGAAACCAAAACCAAAACTGAAACTGAATGGACTAATAAATTCAATTATAAGTTAGCTGCTCAGCGTAGGCCAAATTCATGTGGTGATACATGTTTACTAATGTCTTACGCATCATTCGAAAGTGCAAGTAGACCACAAAAATTTTGATGTCTCTACCTATTTAAACTTTAAAGCAGTGTAACCCTTTGCGGCCACTCATTGTCTAGCGAATGTCTCTCTCTTTGGTAGAAATTCCGGTTCTAAAGGATGTTATAAAGGGGCACTAAAGGCAACTCGACCCAATTTTTGTTCTTCGTGATTATCGATTCGATTCTACGCCTCTTTCTACGACGCCCCGGTGAAAAAACCGAGTGGGTTGCGAAACGTGTTTCTTAGAATTTGGTTGGTGTTCAATTCCTCATTTTCCTAATTCATTTTTCGGTATGTTGATGTTTATCCGACAGCAAAAGACGCATTTATTGATTACAAAATCCCATTTAAAAAATTGCCGTCATTGTATTCGCACACGTGACGTCTACACCGAATAATCCGTGAACACAATTTTTTAGTGAATGGCGGTGTAGCCTAACTCTGAGACCCGTGTGCAAAATATCATCGGAGAAACTAAGCTACGATTTAGAAGATTCGACGAGAGCCGTCACTGGTCGCAAATCAGACGTGGAGGCGGCGGCTGCTCAGCGCTGACGCGTCCTACCGCTGCTGGACGTCTTTCCCAGCACAAACCTCATCCGAGATGACACTTCAAGGTCCGCGCCCCTTCGGCCGAGAAGCCGTAGTCTGCGTGCATGCGTGCGTGTGTGTGGCTGCATGTGTGCGTGGGACTTTTCACAAGCCTGTTCAAAAGTTGGTTACAGATTTTCACGATTTCAGCTTTCAGGAACCTGTTGACGAACGATTCAAAAGCCGCCCAATTAGTCATAAGTAACTAACTATTTAGACAATAGTCCATGGTAGAGAGAGGGTAGGCAGATGGTTTCTTGACTCTCACAAAGTGAACCAGGGAAGAGAAAACCTCGGGGTACTTGCCAACGTTTCGACAAGAGGAATTGTCTTCGTCTGGGCTAAGTCTTCATCATTAGCCGTGTTGAAATAGGGTGTTCACTCCGAGGAGGAAGGCCCGGTGAGGTGGAGGAGTGGGTGAACTGCGGAGGGTGTTCGGATGGGGAGCGTGAACCTTCTCCAGGTAAGATGGCTACTAAAAAAGATGAGCTGGTTCACCTGCAAAACTGTGAAAGGAAATAGGCTAGTTCAGCAGAAAGGAATCGGGGGGTGTGGAGTGTGGAGAGGCAGCGAACCAATGATGAATGTTTTGCCCAGACGAAGACAGGTCCTTTTCTTGAAACGTTGGAAAGCGCCCTGAGGCTTTCCCATCCCTTTTCACTTTGTGATACTTAGATAATAGTTTGAATATTAAAGTTTATTTATTTTGTTTACAAGAAAGGAGGTATCTTGGGCAAAAAGCTGCGCAAGTAGCAGCTTGATGAGGCCCTAGCTCCAAAAATTGGCAGTCATCAGCGGGCGTCAGTTATACTAGAATGTGTTACATACAACACAAGAAAATAAACAAACAAACAATAAAAGCTCTCGCAGGAAAGGTAGACAAAATTAGTAATGCGTGAACTCATGTCACGGAGCAGAATACTGTTACATACATAAAAAGAGAAGTCGCATGTGGTTTGTTACGAAAGCAACACAACGCTAGTCGCCGAGCAATTTCGCGGAGCCGAGGAAAGGCCATACGGCGCATGCGCGAGGAGCAGTGACATCACACAGCGCACAGCTGGCGCACCACCGCCGTCGCTGCGCGGGTAACTCAGAGGTGTCGCCAGTGCCGCCGCCGCGCTCGCCAGTTGCGCATGCGCAGTAGCGGCGCATAGCTAACGTGTCGGGGCCGCCGCCGCTGCCGCGCGCTCTCCATCGCCTCTCTCCTCTCCGATGCGCAGTAGCGGCGCAGAGCTAGCGTGCCGAGGCCGCCGGCAAGCCAGCTGTGCGTTGTGACGTCACTTGCTCCTCGCGCATGCGCAGTATGGTCGTGCAAGAGCACGCGAAACGGTGAGACTGTGGGCAGTGTAGCTCACGCAACAATATATGGCTACCCCCAGATGTTGCTTTCGCAATCCTCCAGGTTTAACCAGAGCTAAACCACAGCCAATTTTTTAACGTTGGTTTGAATTTAACATGGAACAACGTACACAATAGGAACAAATTAGCAAGCTATGCAGGACAAACTATAAAATAGGGGGTTTCATTGAAAAGAGGCATAGGGAATGCACACAAAACAGACAACGTATTGAACACAGCATCAAATGATAATCCGTCTACATTAGTCCTTTCTGCTCTAATTTACTGAATAAAAAGACTCGTTTATATGCATGGTCATCGCAGCAAGAAGAACCTCCGGGCACCTGCGAAATTCTACGCACCATGGTTACTCGAAGGCCCTGGCTGGGCTCCGTATAACGACTGTCGCCGTAAAACTATGTCCACATAACTTCTGAAACCAGCCGGTGGTGGCGCGACACCTGTGCCTCAATTTTTGGGCCTTTTCCGGTCTATAAAAGTTCCGTTTTCAGTGAAAGTAACGTTTTTTTTTTCGCCAGAGTGCGGTAAACTTTACGCACAGGCCAAATTCAATTTGCGTTCACTGTCCATTTAATGCAGTCCAGTAGGCCCAGTGTTCTTTCGGCATCTGTCAACCACGTTATATTTGGGGTGACTCAAGCTCCGAACAAAGATTCATTTCTGTAGTGTAAAAAGGATATCTCGGACCGGAATTTGCGTCTTATTCGGCGTTGTTTCTGGCGTCAGTTTCACTTAGAATTCAGAACAATGTTCGACTCGAACTGCCGTGAATGGGAGCTAAAACCATTTCATGCTTAATCACACAGAGCGCGAGTGGTCCTTCAGAATGCTTGGCCATTGTGATAAACGACCTCTCTCGCGTTACAACGCCACGACGAATGCAGGAATTTCCAAGGAGTAATTCGCATTCGTTTTGTGGCAGTGTGACTCGTAGGAACATTATGCTCAACGAAAAACGTTGACAGGAGTCACAGGACAAAGAAAGGCGAGGACAGTACCGGTGCTGCATAACATAGCCTCAGCTGTACACAAAAAATAGAGGCGTATGAAAGTACAGAAAAGAAAGCAAATGTAGCTCTTCTAGCTATTTTTCTTAACCAGTACTGATTTTATTATGTCAGAAATAAACACCCCTCGGTATTACGAGCACTCAGTCCTGTACTCACGGTTGCTGTCGACTGCTGCAACTTGCCTCTAGTTCAGGCCCGTCGTTCCTCTTCAGGATAAAAAAACGTAGGTGTGAGGGGATTAAATACCCCTCCTCTTTTCACAAACAGCATTCGCTTCCGGTGCTCAGCATCGGCGCTTGGCAGCGTCTTATTTCCACCGGAAGACATCACGCCGCCATGGTAGTTCATTATAGTGTCTAGCTTATACCCCTGTCACACGGGCACGTTAAAGTCCTTTAAGGTAATGTTTCTTTATATTAAGGGAGTTGCGCGAGATGTCACACGGAAAAGTTAAAGGACGTTTCGCTAAAGCAAGCTTTATAATAAGGGAGCGCGGCGATCTCCCTCAGCGAGCTAAAGGAGCATCCTGTTCCCAGTGAGCAACACAATATTTCTCATGGTCAGCATCAATAAACGTTTGGTATATTTAAAAACATGTTAGAACTGCGGAAATTTGGCACGATGTCACCGCAGACACTGGCGGATAGGCGCATGAATAACAAAACAAGCAAAGTGGTCCATGGTGGCTGGGATAGACGCGAACAAGGCTACATTTACCTAAAACACGTCGTTTTATAAATTGTGCTACTGGGCCGCTGCCTGAGTTTGCAAAAAAAAAAACATTCTGGGTGCAAAAATAACTAATACAAAAATAAAAATGCTAACTAAACATAATTTTTTGCCGCAAACATGCAAACAAAACCGAAAGTGTTGGCCCCCTGGTGGCACGAGAAGAAAGCAGCTAAAGGTCGGCTCTGCGCCGTGTAGCACCGACACCGGTACTTAAGATAATGCTACCTTTACCGGCTCGCTCGCCTTTATAATAAAGGAGCTTTATGGAGCCTGTGTGACAGGGGTATTACACTTGTCCCAATTCTTAGCGGATTTCGGTGACAAATTTGTCCGCAACCATCGCAGCCTTTTGATGTGTACTCAAAATGTGTTTTTAACGTAGTAATGTGTACACCCAAACAATTGGCTTGTATTGCGCATAAATTTTCCTCAGGCAACACAGCTCCCACCAACAATGTCATCATTCGCAAATGGCGTCAGTTTTTCTCATGTAAAAGCGCGTAGGGAAAATGGCTAAGTTGGGCGAATGACATTTGATGAAAATGGCAATACCTTTGGAATGTTACAAGAGTATTGGTAGCCTAAAATCGTCAAGGCATTTAGTGATCATCAGTAAAATGTACGAGCCTATACTTAGATAAGTAATCAGGTTAACGGCGGTCACTGACGCGATGTAGCACCGGCTTCGGCAGCAGAACACTCAAATTTGAGGTCGGTCACACCTCTCAGTTATTAAGTGAAAACTAAATTTCACTAGCTGAGCAAAAGGAATTATCCTGGTTGACTAGGGTGAACTTGAGCACCTTCTCTGTTTTGTTTTGTTTTTTTGCCACCTGATATTGAGCGTTAGCTTAGTTTTTGTTAGGTTTTTTCTCGGAGCCTTTTGAAAAAAAAAAAGACACAATAATCAGTACAACAGTTTAGGAAAACGTATGGAAATAGCTACTGCACACCATTTTCTACAGCATAATTACTGCTTCGAATCTCAAAACTTCAGCGTGCCGCGAGCCCAGAAGAGATCAGCAGATCAGCGCAAAAATGAGATGAAACCAAATGCAGTTGCTCTTGAAAAAAAAAAGTCAATCTTTTTGGCAAGATAGACATTGAAGAATTTGAATATGTGGGCTTCATTCAGTCCATGCACTGCCGCGAAGATTCTCCCTCGTTCAGCACCTACATTGATACTGTGAGATTGAGAACGCCGTGTACTAATTTTCTGCGTACTGCACGCGAGCTGATTTGTTTCTTCGATATTCTGGCCCCATGGCTAATTGATCGAAACTAGTAAGCGTTCAATAACTACCAAGACTGTATTCTCCAAACTTCCCTGACTCGGTTGCTGTAATCATTGGACGATTATGAATGGCAAACCGTTGTGAGAATGGCCCTCGCTCACCGGATAATTGTTACTTTCCCGTCTATTGCCATGTCTGGTGGCTACTTTATTTCTTTTTCAGGATGTATAAAGAAAAAGAAGAGTCCGATTACCAGGCGATCAATGCTCCCACGCTGAATATACGAGTATGGTGAAAGCACCTTTTGAGAACCGTTTCCGTTCTTTAGCGGTTCACACTGAGCGCTGAATAGTGTCACATTTCGTGTATATTGCTCCTATAGAAAGTGAGCCTTATTCATTAAGCACTTTTAATTTTTTTTAAATTTCTACTCGTGGGACTGCGCAATATTGTTGGCATTCATTTGGCGCATGAGCTAATTTGTGTGTATTCAAGATCTAGTTTCCAAAAAGTGGCACTCTTCTGATCGTTCATGCAGCTTTTGTTTTTGTTAAAATGATGGCGAAAGCGTCGGTTGCGGGAATCTATGAAGCGAAAGAAGAAAATGGCGTTTTGTTGCGACAACGAATATTTACAAGGACAAAAGCAGAAGTGCGAACTGCTTCAGGGGCTTAATTGTTTCATAGGAAATTTCATTCAGCGCAGACACCGAGAAAGAAAGGAATGAAACCGGGGTAGAAGAGGGCACTACGCTGTAGGACCAGTGACAAGAAACCAAGTAGTGAAAACTGCACAGACATCAAGGTAATATGTTTCTGATGTAGTGAACCGGATAATTAATCAGGAGCATAAAAAAAAGAGAAGTACCAAAGTGACAACTCCTGAAAAATAAATTCGTTTGCCGAGTAGAAGATTGTTTTGAATCCGCGAAATCAAACAATGCTTTGAACGGAGCAGTATCCCAACTATTCTTAAACTAACCTTGCCCGCCATAACGTGTACTATTAACCGCGGCTTGTGCACAGTAATGGAGGCCAACTGAGCGCGCAGCCCACTATGCATTACAGGAAATAGTTCTCCGAAAATGCTTTTTTTTTTTTGTCTGAAATCATAAGCCGCTTTTCTTGTGCGGGCATCAATTATCGCGGTATAGTACAGGCACTAGCAGCAACAAACGTGTACAACTGCAGCCATGAAGGCCTTAATTTCTACGCGGCCTTGGCTCAGTGGCCTTGGTTGAAACGTGCTTGACGGTCGCTGCACTCACAAGGGCAGAATATTCATCTATGTTCTAAGCTGTACAAGAACTGCAGATTGGGCTAGCTGGTGTAGATTCATAATGGTGGTTCAACAGCGCAAACACACAGATACCAAGAAAGAGACAAGACACACACACCAGTTCAACAGCGCAAACACACAGAGACCAAGAAAGAGACAAGACACACACACCAGTTCAACAGCGCAAACACACACGACCAAGAAAGAGACAAGACACAAACACCAGCGCTGGTGTGTGTGTCTTGTCTCTTTCTTGGTCTGTGTGTGTTTGCGCTGTTGAACCACCATTATGGTCTAAGCTTCAGGCTTGGACCACGTTAAATTGCGTTTTTTTTTCCTTTTCAAAATTCCCGCTATTCTGTAAGCGTTTTTTTTTTTTCTGACGACACTAAGTGCACGTGATCGTATCTCGCCAACTTAAAAATCTAGAAATAAAATATGTGGATGCGAATTAAATCATAACGTGTTCCTGGTCCTGTGTCGTTTTTTTTTTTTTTCGATTCGAAGGCTTGCCATGTGACATAAAGAAGACTGCTGATAAGCTAAAATAGGTCGTGGAGGCTTTTCTTTTCCAGAAACCTGAGCAGGTACTGACTGAACAAATGAATTTAGACGAAGCATTTTTTAAGAAATATTTTTCTAGTTAAAGCGGTAGCTGTAATGCGCGTCGTTCCGTCCCACACCAGTGCCGAAGCTATGGGAGCACACCTCCCACAGCGAAGCGCTGTGGAAGCTGCGAGGGCGAAAGGCGCGACCACCGGTGCAGGCAGCTCGTGCCTCGTGCAACCCTTGTCGCCATTGGTGTGGTGGTAAGACGCAAGCAAACGCTACTAAACGTCTCTCCGACGCTGCACGTAGGCCGGAGGTCAGAGCCCGAAAACATGCGGCAGGTCGAACACAGAGAGCATGTGCTCGGGACGCTGCCTGCAAACGCACGGCCCTATAACACCTGCAAGTCTCTGCCCACGCATTTCAAAGCTAAAGCTGCTTCTTTTGCGAAACGCTGCAAAATGCGGGAAACACTGCGGCTTGCCGGAGCGGCCTCGCTCTGCCGAAGTCACAGACTTTGGCCGTTTGCGTAGGAGTTCTAATTTGAGGAAAACAAAGGCGTGGTAGCAGTCTTAGAGTGGTTGCGCATCCCCCCCTCCCTACCCCCCCCCCCCCCCCCCCCCCCCCCCGAAAAAAAAAGGAAGGGATTAAGGAGCTATTATCCAATACGTAAGAAGTGGCAGCTATCCATGGTAAAAGGGTGAAGAGATGAATGGGACAAAGGATCGCGGAAAACGCACAGCCCTGGGGGTCGTATCTTGCCACTATTCTTTTCTACAAAAATTCCTTTGCCTCCTTTCCATTGGTCAGTGTCTCTTTTGATACCGGAGCCGGAGAGTGACATTCCTTGCCAGCTATCAGCAACGCAGCATACATTCCCATGCCAGCCACATCGTTCCCTTCGCAACGAAACCCGTTTGGACGCCTTGGTTCGGCCACTCGTCGCAATGTGGCGCCACTAATGTGCAGCGGTGACTTACGTCATAGTGCCAGCAGCTGGCACGAGTGCCGAACGCAAGGGGGTAAAGCACAGAGAGAAGATTATACTCATCCCCGGTGACGTCATAGTACTGACATAGACACTTGCGGAAAAAGCGAAATGAAAAAAAAATTTACTCGCTGCATGAAGAAATGTTGAAATTTGTTTAGACAAAAGATTTTCGCGCTTCTGAGTACGTTGCAGATATGCTGTTTATTGCTGTCATCTTGGTACCGGTTACTATCCCCTGAACTGAAAAGATCGATTAGTACATCTTGTACGTCGTTCGCAGAGCAAACGGCTGGTCATCAAGATGCGTTGCCAGAATGGTTGCACCATAGTTAGCACCGTAGTTTCCCATACATGCCAAGAAGGAAAGGTGGTGACACTGCCCTTCATCCTCCAAATGCATGCCGGGAAGATAAGGTTTCGCATTTGGTCTTGGCTAGTGTGAGGCCGCAATCATGGATTCAGTCCATAACAATACCACTCTTCTCGAGGCAAACCTCGAAGAAATGCTTTGAAAGTTTCCATACCAGCCTAACAATGAGCTTTAAATTACCTTAAGTTTATTGAAAAGGTGAAAAACGCGCATAATATAATCTGCACGCAGAGGAGAGCATCTCGGCGCAGTTACCGATTCCGAGACAGAAAACATGTTTATGGTCCATCACTAGCCAATCAAATGCGCAACCTCATCGTTCCAGCATGCGCTTGGTGTATGGAGCGCTCTTTAAGAAACTTGCATAAATGACGGCGCCACTTTTCACGCTAGGTAGTTTTGGAAAACTACGGTTAGCAAGAACGCGGAGAGTGTGCCCATAGCATTCGCACTAGAGTCAGTATGTTAACTTTATGGCCAAATCCTCCTTTATAAAGAACCGCCTCGCGAAGAAAAAGAAGGAAAAAACTATACGCTCATTGCCCATGCTATGTCGCTAGTTGTATGGCTCTCTGTCACTTCGGCTGCACGCATGGAACCGGCACGAAGGCTAGCAAATGGGAAAGTGGAAGAAAGGGGACGAGGGACAGGGAAGGGAGGGGGAGGGTATTATCTCCAAACACCAGCTAAACTTGCTGGCATCCAAATTAAGGCAGCGTTGATATTAGCCCTGCCCAAGTATAACATTCGAATTATTTTCACCGGACTCTGCTCCATCGTTATCCTCCGCCGCGCCAACCGTCTGACCCAGCGCCGGCGGTGACAAGGGCATGCCGGTGCCGCGCTTCGGGTCGAAGAGCGAAATGAAATAGATTTGGAACAGGTGCTACTCCTAGATGACATGGCAAACCGCCAGGCACTCAAGACAAATTCAGAAGAGGTTGCGAATGATGCACTAATGAACTTCAGTTTGGGCGAAACAGGCACACGCGTGAAAGGTAAAAATTAAGTTAACGTAACGCGTCAACTTTGAAGGATTAAAATCGACTCATTAAGCACCAGTGCACCAAAGCTTGCGGAATGTCGGCACACTTAAAAAAATAATAATAATTGAACCCGTGAAGCATACTCAAGCTGAAGGTGCCTTTCCAGTGACACTCTTGCTTTTTTCTAGATGATTTGAAAAAGAGTGCGCTGAGGACATCAGTACATTTAATGCACCCTTCAATGGTGCTCAGGCTCAGGTCCAAGGGTATTGAGCTTCCATTGATAGCAAGGGTGTGTTAGCGTGTGAGAGTGGTGGCTTTCTGAACAGTTCTAAACAGTTGTGCAGCTGTCCGTGAAACGTGTATATGACAAGGTGCGAATTAAGGCGATTTTCTGGTAAAGGATGCTTGCAGCTTGATGTCTGCAGCTGAGGTCCTCACTAGCGCCATCGCTGTTTTATGCAATTATCTTATATAAAAAGTTCAGTGCCACTGGCTTCAACAGGGGAACCAGAGAGTTCTGTGAGTAAATAACAGGCGCATTTCTGTTGTGGCCCTCTTTGTGGTATGATAGGTTGTGCAGGTGACGTGCAGGTAGGTTTTAAAAGACAAGTACCCGGTTATTATTGTGACTGTGATAACCTAACCGCAAAACAAGTGCCCATTGAGACATGCTGTGGCTAAACACTATTTAGCAATACCAGCGGTTTTTAAAAATTGCATGAACGACAACTGTTCACCAGCACAAACAAGGTGGGCAGAGAGGGGGGGCGGGGGAGTAGCCTGTGCTTAGCCAAAGTTTCGACAAGGGCACTTGTCTTCTTCTGGGCGAAGTTTCGACAAATCCTCTTGTCGAAACATTGGCTAAGCACACTGAGCCACTATACATTTTCCCTTGTTGACTTTGTGCTGTCAAGAAATCCGTCTTCCTGCCCTTAAATTAATTTGTAAATTTAAGCAAATGTAATTGGAACACCTATTTATGCGCATTTCAGTCAACCTCAGACTTATTTTATGGGGGTGTTAGAGTGTGAGTTGTATAGAAAGCAAGACGCCCTTAAAGGCGCGTGTTTCTTTACAGTGTATGGTCTTTGTGGAACTGGGCATGCACGGGTAAGTGCCCTCCGCTGGCTGCAGCTGCTTGTGCTGCCATCCACTGCACTCCAAAACAAGTGAAAATCAAGACTGCCTGGATTCCAGGGGTAGTCTGCTGCTACACGTACAGCTCCAAAGATATGACACAACTTCATTGTCGTTCGTTAAAACCCGGGTGAAAATATTGTGGCCGGTAATGAATAGCGAGAGGGACAGAGATGGAAAGAAAAGTGATAAAGTAGTCAAAGCGTCCGGTTTCCTTCCCCTCACATCGAAGAGGGGGGAAGACAGATGATGTAAAGAATACGAAATTTTAGCAGAGCGGTTAATCACACTATTTTGTACAAAAAAAAAGACTTCATGTTCTAATGCACGATTTTTTTTTCATTTCCTCCTCTCTGTATTACGTGAGTACAAAAAGGAAAGACAGCGGAGAAGACAAAATGTTAAGTACCTTCAAAACACAGGAGACTGAAAGTTCCCTCTTTACTAGCCGTATAATAAGCATTACCGCAGCCGTGGAACGCGTCTCCAAAACGAATAAATTTATGACCAAATCCCTCACGACTTAATAACAATACAAGAAGAGAATTAAAGTAGGCGCAAATCAACGTTTGCAGCAGCGGTTTTTCTCTCTATAATGTGTAGCTTGAAAATTAAAGAAATAAGTTATATTACTATTAAGAAGTATATTAGCGTATTTAGCTTCATACAAACAGACAACGCAGAATAAAATGCGCACCGTAGTCTGATTCCATTTTGCAGCCTTAATTGTTTTTATACTTGGATTTTTGTTCTTGGTTCCTATTCACAGAAATAAACGATTCAGACATCCGTTTGTAGTAGCTTTAAAACTCTCGCCCCCTTTTTCTCAACAGCGAACTACTGCGCTCACTTAAGTGATCAGGGGCGAACAGATCAATGCCGACATCTGTTACAGGCGAGCGTACACACGACACTCATTCAAACCATGCGAGCTATCTCTAGCAAACCTGCTTGCGACAACAGTTGGCGCGACGCACGATTTGCATAACCTGGCCTCTGAGGGCAATGACGCTGCTCTAGTGTCCTGCCTTTCGAGCCGGAGCACTAAAGACCTTGCCGGCGGGCCGCTCTCGCATTGGCTCGTACTTTGCAGCGACTCGTTCATTGGTTGTGCCGGCGCGTTCCCTTCGCCACGTCCGGTTATTACTAAGAAGGAAGGCAGCGGGCAGATAAGGAGACACAGCGAGACGAAAACGGCGAATTCATTACGCGAGATCCGTGTACACCCGCTCATTTGGCCGGATAACCATCGCGAATTTGCTGAAAACCCCACCGTCCCTTTGTCTCCCCTGGCCGGAAAGGCTTGAGCGGGCCCGGCAGGCGAGAGAGGTCCGCCGAGGGGGGTCTGTTCTTTTCTCTCTCTTTCACCTTCCTTTCGGCACTCACGTACGAGGGAAAGAAATATATTAATTATTCGTCCGGCTGAAAACTAAGAAAGTTCCTTCTAGCGTGACGGCAAAGAGCTCGCGTATCCAGAATTGTAATATTCACGGAATGCTCGCTTTTCTTTCTGGGCTCCGTCCGCTTATCCCCCTTGTTGGTCCAGGCCGGCGCGAGCCTTCCCCGGCGCCAGCTGTTGTTGCCGCTGTCGCCGGCCGCGAGACCGCGCGCGAGGGGGAAGGGGGAGTCCACTCCTTTGCGGCCACGCCGCGCGACTTCCCGGCAAGGCTTTATTGTTTCGCGGTGACCGATAGAAATCTGGCGGGATCGCGCAGGGAAGACCTGCAGCGACGTTAATGGCGCGGCGACCGTTTGTGTTGTTTTATCGTGTGATACCGCGATAAGGCCCTGCGAGGGGCGTGTTGTGCGAGGATGCTGGCTTTGTTTCGCCTGCGATGGGCGTGATTTACACGCCAGACAAGGCGGCCGGCTCTCCACGCAATAATGCTCATCAACGCCTTCCTTTGTGTTCCGAGCCGCTGCTCTTGGCAGTGCGAATGGATTGTCTTTCAGCGGGGCTCACACCTTCCGGAGCTCCGCGAGGCCAGTGCTGGTCTACCGCGAAGATATCCTCCCAGATCGGCCACTGAATGATCAGCGGCGCTTGGTCCCTCCTGCAGCGCAGACTCGTGGAAGCGTTAGGCGGCTCGTTCTCACGATTACGGCCTCTGTGTGTCGGTCACATACCGAGGCTACAGGGATACCTCGTTAGCCGTTTTCTTTTTCTTTTTGGAACAAAATTCATGCCCCATCACGAGATATTTCTTCTTTTGCTCTCAGTTGGTACGCACGCGTACTTGACAACCAGGACAAAGCTTCATTCTGGGGTACAGCATAAGAGAGAATTATTATGCGAAGAAGGAACTAGCCACCTGTTCCGTAACAGTAGACCGCCGTCCAAGTATAACTTTCCCGTTTGCATGCCCTGTGCACAAGAAGAAGCACAACCATTCTTACGAGGCTTAACTTAAAACGATAAAGGGTAACGGGGGTACTGAGAAAATTTCTACGCCACTATTCACTGACGGATTGTGAATAACTATTCCAATTACAGCTTCTAAAGGTTCTGTTCTGGTATTACACGCAAGCAGGTCCTGGACGATGTAGGTCACTTTGTGTTGCTGTGTTCATGTGCTTTTGATATGGAGCCAGGACAATTTCAGCTCTCAGAAATCAGTGCCCGCGCGACTTTCATCTCTGGAAATGAAAACAAATCACATGGTGTTTAAGTCCGTGCTGAAGAAAGGCAAGCGAATTCACTGTTCCCTGTCCAGGAAATCAGTTAAGACTTGACCTCGAGCTCTAAAACGCGTAACAGAGTTCTTATCTCACTACGAGAGCCCTCGCCAATGGTTAGTATTCTTTGCCTTTGAAGTATCCCTCCGAAACCTACAAGCTGTAGCTCGCCGCGGATGCCATAAACAGTTGGTAGTGGAAATTCTCCATCACAGTGCCTCCAGCAAGGAACACCATATGCTGTACGAGTGGCTTCGGGGCACTACTGAATCACAAGAAGCCACTGCGCGAACGAGACCACCGTCAAGTATCCATCCCGACCTGAAGAGTGGGCGCAGCGAGTAGCGTGAGATTTCACGCTTGTCTCACAAAAATCGGTACAGGTTTTCAATTCAGCACTGCATTCTCCGGATGTCACCTACAGCCCCATTGTCCTCCTTGCTATGTCACTAGTTGTAGCAACTCTGCTACGTCGTCTGTTGTACCCAATGGTAAAAAGACAGTCCTGCCTGTGGTACCCGTGGCTACAATGAGACGAACAGCCATGTAGTTTTTGCATGCCCTTAGTTCAGAGAGAAAAGACAAACGCCGTGCTGTGCACTACATCACTTTGATCCTTGTCCAGTTAAGGAGGTCGAAAGCCCCAGATGGTTGCGGGAGTGTTCGTTAGCCCTGAAGACTTGCAAGACACTGTTTCGGTTCCTGAGGGCGCCATCACGTGCGACAAGTCGAGACAGTGCCGCATGTTTCCCAAGTCCCTTAATCACGTCCTTGAGTCCTTCAGCCCTTCGTCCCTCTTCTTCGCGTTGCCCATGAAACCGCCTCTGTTCGCTCCCTCGGTGCAAGGTAGATAACCGGAATCCTCTTCTGGTGGACTTCCTCGCCTTTCTTGTTCTCTCTTTGTCTTTCTTGCACTAGAAATGGACGCTCATTGTTCGTGTGGATGGACACAACTGGCGCACGTTTTCAGTACTTTTGTTGGTGTAGTGGTTCAACTCAAAATACAGTGAACCAAGTGCGCAAGGTGTGCATTGGAAAACTCACGGACAAATGCTTTCTCTTTTGGAAACAGCACAGTGATAAACTGCACCGACCACCACCATTTCGCATTGAAAATGGCAGCAAAGCAATGAGCTCAACAGAATACGAGATAGCGATCCAGAAGGAGAAATAGCGCAATATCCACAGGCAACTTCCTTGAAGTACCCGGCAGAAAACAGAAGGAGAAAGTAAATAGCACTTTTTCATAATATTTAGTTTTTTTTCCTAAATGATTTCAATAACTTTTCACGAAAATGTGGTTGCTGCAGTGCTACGTAGATGTGCGGCCAAAGAATTACGGAGCCCGCTTCTGCGTTTGAAAATGTATCACGCGTTCCGTAGGGAAGATAGGATGGTTTCTTCGATTCATACGGCAGCGCACCAGCAGCATGTGCTACCATGTGTAAAAAGTACTTCCTGATTCTTTTTAGGTAAGGCATGACATGAGTTTGGTCGCCGAAGTATGCTCCGTAATATTATGGCCAGGAATGTATACGCCCCCTTACGCTGAGGTAGGGGTAACGTGCAGACCTAGTAGGGGCGTTATAGGAAAGCAAAACTTAAACCTCTGCAAATAACGAGAAAGTTGCGTAAGCAATTACCGGCATTTCGAGCCTAGTTTTGCCATTACTGCCGTAAAGTCGAGCTTTTCTAACCAACCTCAAGTGATGGCGAAAGATTCACCTCGCAGTTTCGGAAATGAGCTAAAAAAATTGGCTGTGGTTTGACCAATAGCCATCCCGAGTAGAACTGCGGAAGCAACGGCGCGGCAATCGCAGCGGTGGCGGCATCTCAGGGGGCACTTTGACTGTCTAAAGTGCGTAGAGGCGAAAGCGTTTTCCGCACCACTTTGACTGCCCCTGTGGCCCTGGTGACGTCACCACTGGATGACGTCGCACATAATGAAGTACTAATTACTAAGCAATGACAAATCACTAATTAATAGCTAATTACTGATTAATGACTAAATACTAATTAACTGCTGATTAATGACGCTTAAGCTTCGCCTTTAGGAGTGGAACGCGACAGCGTGTTGTAGCGTTGCCAGGGAGTCCATGGAACGCTACCACCCGTTCGGCGCGATGCCTTGCCCTTTGAACGCAACGCTTTTTGAGGAAAGGAAATGACGCAGTAATTCTCTGTCATCTCGGTGGACACCTCAACCGCACCGTACAAAAAGGGAGGAAGTCGGAGTGAAAGAAGAAAGAGGGGCCGTAATGAAGGAAATGAAAATTGTATTTGAGGAAAGGAAATTACGCAGTAACTGTATCACATATCTCGGTAGACACCCGTCATCCGTTTGTAGAGGAAGGGAAGAAGTGGGAGTGAAAGAAGAAAGAGAGGCCGTAAAAATGAAATATTGTATTTGAGGAAAGGAAATTACGCAGTAACTGTCTCACACTCGCTCCTCGCGCATGCGCAGTTGGGGCTCTCCGGGGCTCCGCGAAATCGCTCACACCTAGCGTAGTGTTGCTTCGGCAACAAAATAAGCTATTGGCTGGTGTGAGTATTTCTGAACTTCTAAGAAGTCTGTAATCTGCAAGCGGTTCGCTATGCGTACCGTGCGCTTGCCCTAATGCGTTTGACCGGCGCCCGATGGCAGCCAAGAGCCGCCAAATGCAGCAAAAGCAAGCCATAGACGTTCAACATGCGTTAACCACGGCTCCGGTGTCTTGCAGAGTACAGCCCCGTAAGTTTCAAGTGTTCCTCAGTGAGTGTTGGCAGTTCACTGTGTAAGGGCGAAAAGCGCGAACCTCTTTCTCGTTACACTACAGACGTATTGGTGTAACAAAGTCAAGTAAGCAGTACTGTAGTGTACAATGCTGCCAGATGCCAGTTAGTTTTAACACTCAGGCATTGCTCAGACATTGTATATACCGCTGAAAGATGGCACTTGCGCTGTTGTTGCGCTGCACCATGGAGATCATTGCAGTGGTTGCGAGCGCCCTCACGACATAGCCTGAATATCTACCCTTCAACGCGTTCAACTCGGCTGCCTCAGCGACCAAGCGCAAAAACGTAATTTAAAAACCTTCGTCTACGGCGAATAAGTGACAACAATATCTGCACCATACCTAAGCCTTGACCCCCCCCCCCCCCCCCCCTTTCCTCCCTCTTTGAAAAGTGCGCTTATTCTCCACATCACATATGCATGACGGCTCAGTCCCACATGGTTACCAGTATGTCTGGAGAGCAGAAGAGTTTGTGGTTACGGCATAATATTCCAATGGGGATGCCATTCACTACGTTGACTTCGAAGAAAGTCATTCGTATAGCTGCCGCTATAAAATTAAAGCCAGACCTAGTGGTGCTTCTTCAATATCTTTTTTTTTTCAGCCAAGTGTGGCGTATTAAGAAAAATTGTTATCAAAACATGAGCAGTAAACAGTGCACTTTTATTTTTTGCTTTATAACTTCTTTTTAATATACTTATAAAGGTCCTTAGTCCAGCTGACCGCTGTTAGCAGGTCACTGTGCGTCAAGCATAACTTAGACACGCCAGTCCTTCCTAGCAAATATGTAGCTCCCGTTTTTCGTGTTTCCGACGACAGGAATTGCTCGGCTAAATAATCCCCTGCTATGTTCTGACAGCACAAACCGTGATTCTCATGCAATCAGCACCATTAACGAAGCCAGTGCTGGAACCTTGGAGTCTCGCATACTGCTTCGGAAACAGCCTCGTACGTGGTAAACGTTTTTTGTCGGCTAGTAATGCGATATTAAATTCACTACGTGAGCCGTCATGTGTTGTTGCGTTGTATTTAAATAGTTTACATTCGGAGCGCGCGGTATTTTGCGCAACGGCGCTTGGTTACTAGAAGGCCACTAAGACAGATCGAGAAGCACGTATACGCGCTGTTGATAACGGGTAGGCAGAGTACACACTTAAAGAACGTGTGAGATGATTTGTTTTTCAATTTTCTATTGCATCTGCGATCTCTGCCATTATTAGCGCAATAAATACAGTAACGATTTTTCTTGCTTCCTCTCTTACTATTATTAACACTAAAAGTAACGATCTAGCGTACGTATGATAGTGTTTCTGAAATTTCAGGGGGCCATAATGATAAAATAGGCGCTTCTTTTTTGCGGTGTCTTAAAACTACGGGATATGCACCAATGGGAAAGTATATCCGATAAAACTACAGTCACGCCAATGCTACGCTGGATTTAAATGAGCCATCGTGGTCGCGCAAAGCCTGCGCAGCAGCCTGCCGGTTTGGCTGTATCAAATGTAGCTTGATCCTTACGACCATCAATTTTTTTCCGTAAGCATTTTTTTTTTATGCGAGAATAAGACTTTCAAGTTTTTCTTTCTTTGTACACTTTGCTTCAAGGACCTACGAGCTCAAGCAAGGAGGATAAAGTTCTTGAGCTTCGGCCTGAATCCTAGCAACCAGAATCATTGGTTGCTTGGTTTCAGATGAGGTCGTGAATGTTTCCTCTAAAGCACTCTGCTGACCCCACCAGTTCGCTTCAATGACGTTTGAGTTGGCCATGTCGTCAGACAATGACTTGTTTCCAACGTAATCATGAGAAAATGAAATTTTGCGCAGTCTGCTTACGACAATCATGTTATAAGTAAACTGGGCATCGTGGGGAGATTTTATGCGTACTTTGTGATCGTGAGTTAAAGGCACAAAGCGCCCAGTCATCGTTTACTACTTATCCTTCCGCACTAAGCTTTTGTAAGAAAATCTCGAGAAAGGCAATCGCAAGAACTTGGCACGCTGGTGTAATCAGCTCTGTAACTGACGGCGACCTTCCTCTAGTTATTTACGACGTTGGCGAAGCAAAGGCCGCCACGTGCCTGGCACCAGCCGCCTCCCTCTGACAGCAAGCGCGGAAGATGATGGCAGCGGGAACACCGTCCGGTCCGTTCGAGGAAATGCGAATAGCGGCGCTTCATTTACGACCCGAATCCAGCCGCCACTGCTGAAGCCGGCTGTGCTGCAGTACACGACGCCCTACGAGCGACGTTGGCCTCGAGGTGAGGACTCCGGTCCCGTCCTGCGATTCGTCTAAATGCTAAACGACGCCACCTGCAACGTGTGTGCGTGCGTGTTTGTACACGCACATACACACAACAGGGAACCCGCTGCTCTCACCGGAGAGCGTCCGGGCTGCGCGAACGGATTACTGTATACAAACATGGGCGCGGAAAGCACGTTTCGCGGGGGGCCCCCGACCACGTGGGAGGTCCGCCAGCACGCGGGGAGCAGCACGGCCGGGCGCGGCTCCGCGGTCAGCGCGGCAGACGCGCGGCGCCGAAATGGGATTGAGAGAAATCCTGTAAGAAGAGGATGCCCGGTTCGGGGTGACACGGAAGGCGCTCTTCGCTGCCCGGCGTGACGTGGCCCCTGCACGAGGCAGCGCGACGCTGCGCAACGTAGCGTCCTGCGTACCTGGGGTTCAGTTCCTGTCGGCGATCGCGACCGCCTTGCCGTGTAGTGTGCACGTGCTTACTGGCAACCGTGCGGGCCTCGGCGTAGACAGATGCCTCGACTCGCCCTCGCTGCCACAAGTTAGGGAAGCGTCTGGAAGAAAGGAAAGAGGGGAAACACCTTTTTTTTTTGTAAACTTAATCACAATTACTTCATGCAGGAAAATGGGCAATTTCCTCACTGGCGTCCCAGAACCCTCCTCGCAGCGCCGCCTCTCCTCCTCCGCTCTTTTCTCCCTTCTCCTCTTTTTTTCTTTCACGGCTGTTGCGCTCTTCGGTCTATTCCTCCGGCGAGTCTGCCTCCGCGCACCGCCGCCGCGAATCTGCGCGTCTTCTGGACCTGGTCAGCGCGCCTCTCAATGTGCTGACGCATGAACACGTAGGTGGTGGTGGAAACGTTTATTGCCAATGATGTAAATCGTAGGGGGCGCCTGGTTTGCCGCAAAAGTTTGCATGATTACGAGCATTGGTCTGGGTATCGGGCATGCAGCAGCAGTATTGGATATTGAGCAGTCCGGGTTTGTAGTTGTCGCCAATGTGCAGCCTGCGCGCTATGGTGAGGGACGGAGCGGGGGGTGCGTATTCCCTTCTTTTGTCTCGGTAATACGAGAGAATATCACGGAAGGAGACCAGGTAGTGCATTCCCTGCTCACGACAGTATGAGGCATTAAAGGCTTTCGCCTTAATAAAGCGATTCTGCTCGTATTGTCTTTCACAGCTGTTCTGCTCCTGGCGGGCTTCTAGGGCGGCCGGCTCGCGATTTTCGCGTTGCCCTTCGAGCCATTTGTGTGGCCGGCACGTTCCCCGCGCAAAGAAGGCGACTGCGCACGTACTTAAAATGGCGTTAAAGGGCGATTCACACGACGGTCTGTTCGCCCGCGGCCCGCGCACTACCTGGTCTCCTTCCGTGATATTCTCTCGTATTACCGAGACAAAAGAAGGTAATACGCACCCCCCGCTCCGTCCCTCACCATAGCGCAGGCTGCACATTGGCGACAACTACAAACCCGGACTGCTCAGTAACCCAATACTGCTGCATGCCCGATACCCAGACCAATTCTCGTAATCATGCAAACTTTTGCGGCAAACCAGGCGCCCCCTACGATTTACATCATTGGCAATAAACGTTTCCACCACCACCTACGTGTTCATGCGTCAGCACATTGAGAGGCGCGCTGACCAGGCCGCGGTTCAGAAGACGCGCAGATTCGCGGCGGCGGTGCGCGGAGGCAGACTCGCCGGAGGAATAGACCGAAGAGCGCAACAGCCGTGAAAGAAAAAAAGAGGAGAAGGGAGAAAAGAGCGGAGGAGGAGAGGCGGCGCTGCGAGGAGGGTTCTGGGACGCCAGTGAGGAAATTGCCGGAAAATGTATCTACATAACTGAGACGTGGGTACTCTGTTAAGAGTCGCCAATTATGGAATTGTCAACAGAAGTTGTTCGGATCTTTTTTTTAAGAGGAAAAGATGACTGCTTTATTTAACCGTATTGTCTGAAATTTTATGAAGGGGGAGCAAACGATCAAATTTTCAGATTTTATCATTGGCACTTTTTACTTCCCATAAAAGGTTATAAGTAATTAGGAGTCGTCACGTGAATTAATAAGCATAATTTGGCCTTTTAGAGCCCTTATGACTGCCAAACAAGCAAACGAAACCACATTTTGCCGAAATTCTAGAAAAACGTTCAGGCGTGCATTTTAAAAACAATTTTCTGTGCTCATTTCGCAACCCTTGCTTCAGATTACGACGAGTGGCTTGTGGCAAAAGTATCCGAAAGGCTCCAAAAGGCTCCAAAACGTCCGAAAAGGCGGTGTCACATTAGATTTAAAAAAAAAAAAAAAGAAAGTGGGACAAAACCAGTTCTATGTGCAAATGGAGACGGAGGGCCCTAGGGAATTAATGAAACCTTGTTTCTGTCCATATACATTAACGAAACGATAGAGATGGGAAAATCTTACACTGTTTACGCGCGTTTAAAAATTCAGCCAAAGTTAGCTGGTGTAAACTTAGTTTAAATCTTTGCCGCTTTAACCCGTTCCTTAATGCCTTCCATCACGACGCGGTCGAAGTGTCCAGCAACCGTAAGGTAGCTACCGTGCCTCTGCTTTCCTTATATTTACATATCGCCCGTACACGCAGACGCGCACTCTCTGTGACTTCGGCAGAGCGAAGACGCTCATGCCGTGAGCTGGGCTAAGAATCAAGATTGAAGCGTCACCAGCGCGGACAGGTTGAAGTTTCCGCATTACGCAGCATGGCGTAAACGCTGTTAATTTTTTTTTTCTGTGAAATGTATGGCAACAGACATGTGATTTTTCTTTTGGCCCCGCACTTGCGGGCAGCGTTCAGAGCGCGTGCTCTTTGTGTGCAACCGTCGCATGTTCGCATGCTTTCACATCACGGCTACGTGCAGAGCCGAAGGGGCGTCTTGCGACAGCGCGTCCCGCCTGATGACGACGAAGGCTGCACGCAGCGCAAGGCTCAGGGTGCGTGCAGGGATGGTCAGGTGATAGCGGTTCGAGCGGTTTTTTTTTTTAGGGGTAGTCCCATTGTCAAAGAAGATTGCCGTATTCGTTGGACTTCAAGATATTAAACGTTCTTTTTTAGACTCTAACTTTATAATAAACGCAGATAATTAAATTCCGTAAACTGCATATCATGGAGTGCTTATAGCAATCCAGATCCTTCATTCAGCTCTACCTAGTGTTATAATGTCCCAAATAAGACGAAGAACACTGGTAACCTCAGCAGCACTTTCGTCGGGGTGCTCTTCGGAAAGACGATTTTCCCATGTTTACCGGTCTAAAAAGCGCAGTTTGTAAAGTTCCCACATTGGACTTCAGTGCCAAGTTATGGAGTTGTAGAAATAAAATTTGGCGATTTTTAAACGTAAACATTTCCTCAATTTTCTGCTGGAAAAATTTCAACCTTAATCAAAACCGTGCTCTCCTACAAATTGTAGCCTTCTCCTTTCCAATACAACAAATTTTGCGCAGCGAAGATTCAGCAGTTGCTAAACGAGAATATCTGTGATTCGGATATGTATGCTCATTTCATTGTTTTATTTTGACAAACCGGTATGTACAAAGCAAGAATAACAGTCAGACGGAATTTGCAAAATACTGCCATGGTAAATTAGGCAAAAGGCTTTAGTCGACTCCTAAGGAGGTCTTGCCTCCAAATAGATTGCACCACTTAATGTACTGCCGGCCGTTCGCGCGACAAACAAGCAAACCAAAGTTATCACTTTCACAGTACACTTGGACAGCATAAACACTGTTGAATGCGACGCCAATTGATCCATCCAGTATATACAACACCATATACACCTACAAGAAAGGGCTGTGTGCACGTTACAAAGCCGTATCATTCAGTCAATTATATGCAACAACACTGCAATAAATTACAAAGAGAGTCAGCATACTTATTACAACAAAGTCAGATTTTATGATTATCTAGCAATGATTGTTTTATTTGTGTTTTATTGTTCTTGTTACTTAGTGATTTAACAATGGAAGCCATTCCAACTAATTCCGTAAACAAATTTAACAGTGTAGGAATAAGGTAGATAATTGCTTGAATCCTTTAAGATGTTATGACCCTTTTTGCATTCTACGCTTCCTTCCTAAGCTGCTAGACATAACCAGAACGTTGATAACCAGAAAAAAATCCAGGTTCATCACGTTTTAGTTCTCGAAATGTTCGCAGTGCTAACTGTTGGATGAATATACTAGTAACTGTGGGAATTTTGTTTCTGTAGGAAAGTCCTTGTGTATATTTATTAATCCATAAGTCTTCTATAAATCTAATTGCTTTCTCTTACATAATATGAAGCCGTTCCATACTACTTCGATACTACTAGTGGCCCAGACTAATATGCAGTAATGTAGCGTTGAGTAAATCGTTGCGTAGTATTACTATCGTTGAGGCACGTGGGTAATATACACCTGAATCTGTTTAGAACACCCAGAGGTTTCGATATGTCAGTGCAGATGCTGTCAACATGTTGTATACAGTTTAGGATTTCATGAAGAAAGAAGCCTAAGAAATTTTCTTGGTGACTTTAAGTATCATTTTTTACTGAAATCCTAGTTAGACAAGGACCAACTACATAATGTTTAGCTTTAAATATGGAATAGCTTGTTTTACTTGTGTTGAGCCCTAACCGATTGTGAAGTCACAAGATGTTACTGAGAAAACTGGAGTTGACCTTCACACAAAGCCTCGACAGGTTCTAGGACGGGCAAATCTTAAGGTGCAAACGCACAGGAGAAGCACGGAGCGTGGCGCGAAGTTATTCCGTGTTCATGTTACTCGCAAAACTATAATCAGAAGACGGCACTTAGTGGTCAGCTGATAATAAAGAGACGAATTTCAGCCGGTTTGTTGAAATCCAAAAGAAGCAACGCAATGCACTAGTTTCGTTGAATACTGCGAAACTTATGAGCGATTTCCCTTCTTTCAATCGGTTTCGAACAAAACCATTCAAATCCGTAGTATAGCAGCGTTATTTCAACAGCGCACGCATTACGTCTCATGCTATCGGTCATTGCTCTGGAGTAGTCAGGTGACCCGGGTGCACTGGCTATCAGAGCGAGCAAGTGGCCGCGCTTCTATAGCTTGTCGTGCGCCCTACGAGCCTTAATTAAGTCTCTGAATATGAAGCTCGGCGTGCAGAAAAAAAATAAGAGAAACAAATTAGCCCTGGTTTGCAGTTTTCGTTAGAGCCTCCGGCACTGGCAGGCGCTAGATGCTAGACTTTTCTGTAACGCCCGACTGCGCGCAGCGGAAATCTCCCGTTACTCGATATCGCATCTTTTACTCTTCCAACGGAAATTTCCTTTTAGAAGAACTGCTGCTACAAGGGTCGGTTTCAACCACCTTATATGCCTTTAGTAGCCATATATTAGTCGTAAAGCCTCGGGGTGTATAATAAAACATTGTGCAGAATTCTCATGAGACGCTTATCATTCTATGTTAACCCTATATATAAATAGCATAGGCAATTGCAGATCCTGTCAGCGCGCGCAGTTAGGCTATTTAGAAGAACACATTACTTATTTTTATCAACCGATGTTTGTCTGGCTTTATGAGCAAATAACAAGAAAATAAAAAGAGTTAAGGCGTCAGCAACGCCTAAGAATACCTAGGAACTTGGGTAAGGTAAAACAAAACAAGTCAGGAGAAGGTTATGACAAACACGCATAATGCAAATATAAACCACCAACAAAATTGTAGAAACCATTTAAATACATAACCTAGAAAAAGTGCTGCCAAAACACGAGATTTTAAGGCATATCAATGGATTCGTTAATTGCCTGAAGCCTTCCAACTAGCACTTTAATATTTCATTTCAAGAAATATAAGGCTTTCAGGAATTTACTTGCAGAAACGAATAGCATAATGGGGCCTATAGTTATATTTTCAGGCAATAGGCCGGATGTGACGCTTCTTCGCGAGCCAGTCTATCTGTCTGTAACCCAGACTGCCGTGCGGCTAGTTGGTGAAGGGAAGGGGAAAAGACAACAGTAACTGATGGCACGTCAGGGGTGCAGTCTTGCCTTCTTCAAGGAGACGGCAAGCTCTCCGAGGAGGGAACAATGAGTTTGATTCGTGGCTCTACCACGAACGCTGAAGCCGCTAGGGAGAAATAATTTAAGTTTTGCTATGCAGATGGCGTAAGCTACCAGGGCTCACTCTAATTACAACGATGCTGAAAGCAGCCAGGTGCTTAAGGAGTCAAGGGGAGGGGCGACGAAAGGAGGGTGAGGGTAATAGGAAGAAGCAATGGGAAGAAGTTAGATCTGCGTCGCAGTTGAAGAAGATACACTAAGTGTCTGCAGCCGCCATGATCTCATTTAAGCGCTAGTGCGCAGAACGAGGGGGAACTGAATAGAAGGAGAGGTGCGCTGAGAAGGGCGTGCTTCTCGCGCTGTGTAAGAATAAAATGACTTACAATATTCTCTTACGCTGTCCTTGGTTTCAACACCTTTTCTTTCAACTCCTTCGGATATCTGCTTAAACTTTCCGCACGGTGCCTACTCGAACGACACCCGCACGACGTGCAGAAGTTCCACTTCGTGTTTGACCATCCCGTTTACACACTGTAAAGTTCATGCGTTGAAACGAAGCCATGATTCCATGATTCATGCAGCGATTTGGTTTCTAGTCGCCCAAGCCTCTTTAGAGCGAAGGACTCGATATCGCTGCGGGCGCGCTGACGAGTTCCAGCCGCTCATGTGCCCTTGAAATAGACAGCTGGAGAGGTCAGCCTGGCCAAATGCTTTGCATGCTGCTGCAGATGAAAAACGAAAAGGAGGCGCTGACGCATGCACAGACACGCACGCACACGCTTGAGAACACGTGCGGAAATGCAACAGACGAAAAAAATGTGCACACCCGAAGTTATCTATAGCATGTCATTGAGTCCTGTAACCCTGAGAAACGTTACAACCATTTCTGTTACGAGGAAAGTGCTCGCTGATGGACCATGAATGTACCACGTGGCAAACCAGGATTCGTGGCTGTAACGCAGCCGTTACAGATCGCTTGCTGTGCGAGGAAGGGCTGTGAGCACGAATCGCATGATGTATGTCTTCAGAAATATTGCAAGTCGGGTTCATTAGTATGAATGATCCCTTAAGTTTGAAAGTAGGGAATGATTGCAAGCAAGATAAAGCATGATTTATACAAAGCGTACTATGTCGCACCTGCCAATGCCTCACAGTCTGCGAATGCCACATTGAGGGGCAAAAGTTATGTAAATGTTCGTACTCACGCTTTGCACAAAGTCAAATTTGAACGCTACTACCCTTCGGCATCGTAGACACGCGGGCTGCTGTGGACCTGAAAATATATATATATATATACACTGGCTCACTTAATTCCCCTTTTTTTCCTTCAAAATGTCATTGCTGTACTGCACTCCACACTACCTCGACGGGAGTCCACTACCAGTACTATATCGTTCATTATGTCCGGAGGCATCTCAATCACGCAGCATTTGGTGGGTATGCGGCAGCGACAGACGCCCTCGCAATGGCCTGATCATTGAGAGCGTAAGAAAACTCAATGAGGTAAGTCTTGCGCGTCAACGATACCACGGCAGCCTTTTTTGCGTTCTAATTCAGCTTATTTACCAAACACCACTTGTCCACAGAGTTAACATCCTCTTGGATTAAGCTGTAGTCAAAAGGGGAGCAGATTATGTGGAATATTTTTAGGTCATCAGCATATTGGGGCATCTGAGAGTGAGAAACAATTCGTATAGTCACTGATGAAGAGATTTAATAGCAGAGGCCCCTAACTGGATCCCTGGCGAACCCCAGATGCCACACTGAAGGGAAGAGACTTTTGTCCATCGTAGCAAACTCGGCTTTGACTGCCTTATAGGCAGCTAGCAAACCAGCTGCAAGATGACTTGCAAAGACCATAGTTCAACAGTTTTTAAATATGGATGCAGTGGTCTACTTCATCATAGGCCTTGCTGCAAACAAAATAAACAGCGTCAACCTGCTCTCAGCAGGAGACTGCAGGAGCAACGCAACTGAAAAAACTGACAAGGTTTCTTTCAGCGGAAAGACTTGTTCGGAAGCTATGCTGATAGTTATTTAAGTGACTTTTGAATACAAATGACAAAAAAGTAACATGCCACACACAGCTGGCACAAGAGGTTCAGAAACCGACAATACAGTGTGGCTACTATTGTTTGTTAGTAGCATGTCCAAAGCATTGCCTCATGGGTTGATAGGCAAGTCTGCAGGCTCGAGGCCCGATGCACCAATAAAATTTAAACAAATGATTAGCTTTGGCAGACAAGCGAGCGTCATTTTAGAACAAGCCCTCATCCTTCCTGCAAAGACCAGAAACATTGAAGTCGCCAAAAAGTGCGATGTGGTAGCGCTCCGGATCAAGGCCATCGCCAAGAGGGGCGAGGATCCGCTCTAATGCATCGGCACCAAGAGACGGTTTTAGGTAGCATAAGCCGACAAGGAAGTGTTTTGTGGCTTTAAATTTACTGAAGTCAAGAGGCATTCGTCGTGCAATTCGCGGTCATGGCAGCGAAATGAATGGAGGGATTTTTTGATAGCGAGGAGAAAAGCGCCACCATAGCACTGGTCAGTTTGTTCGTAATTTCTATCAAAGCGATAAACTTCTAAATCATTATGAAAATAGAAAGTAGATTTCATCATTAAGCCAAGACTCAGTTATATAGATCGTATGTTGGTTATTGAGGGAGGCATTCTAGAAAAAAAAACTATTTTCGATGTATACTTACAACGAACGCCGTGACACCATGTGGTCCAAATATATTTCATCGGGATTTGAAATCTTTCAGGCGAAACCTGCTGTGCTCACTGGGACTCTAACACCTTTGACAATTAACTGTTTCTACCATTCGTTGTTATTGTCATAGCCTTCACCGTTTTAATTGCTCTTTTGTTACTGTCTTTTATTGTTCCTTTAAGGCGAGTACCTTACTAGCCCCATTACTAAAAAGCCGGCGGCGTGTATTAATGGGTCGGTGTATTAGTGTGTTAGTGTGCGTATTCACAGATAGTACAGAAAATCCCAGCGATGGCAAGAAAACAGGGTGACGTCATCAAGTGGCTATCGGACGCACACAGCAAGCCAAGCGCCGCAATTTCAGACAGTCATATAAATTTGATTCGTTTTATGAACCCTCCCCTGGCTGACCTTAATGTGGTGACAGTATTCCCGACTACAACCGTATCAAAATTGTGAGAAACAGTTCGTCGTAGAACGTTCCGGGTGGTGTCATACGATTTCTCTTTGCATATAGCTTGCATGTTCTAGTCAAGTTGGAGGCTAGCTTTCGACAGGGATTCGAACCTACGACATATGCGCCTTCAACTGTATGGCTTCCCAGACTCTTTACGTCTTCTCTTAAGGCGCGGTTGAGGTGTCCACCGAGATGTGAGACAGTTACCCCTTACAAAAATGAGCGTTGAATTTCTGGTGTCATGTTCATGCATTCCTTGTGACACATTAGAGAGTCACCACGAAGTCAGGTATTGATCTCTTTCAACAATAAAAATTCTCGGAGACTCTTTTGCAATAAAAATTCAGGGGGCACTTTGACTGTCTAAAGTGGGTAGAGGCGGAAGCGTTTTCCGCACCACTTTGACTGCTTCTGTGGCACTGGTGGCGTCACATATAATTGAGTACTAATTACTAAGTGATGACAAATCACTAATTAATGGTTAATTACTGATTAATGCCTGGATATTAATTAACTGTTAATTAATGACGCTTAAGCTTCGCCTTTAGGAGTGGAACGCGACAGCGCGTTGTAGCGCTGCCAGGGAGTCCACGGAACGCCACCACCCGTTCGGCCCGATGCCTTGCCCTTTGAACGCAACGCTTTTTGAGGAAAGGAAATGGCGCAGTAATTCTCTGTCATCTCGGTGGACACCTGAACCGCACCGTAGAGGAAGGGAGGAAGTGGGAGTGAAAGAAGATAGATAAAGAGGAGCCGTAATTAAGAAAATGAAAATTGTATTTGAGGAAAGGAAATTGCGCAGTAACTGTCTCACAAAATTCAGGGGGGCACTTTTTTGACCTAAAGTGTGGTCACTGATGTGTGGTGAAGATGTTAAGCTTCGCCCCTAAGGGTGGAACGCGACAGCGTCTTCCAACGCTTCCAGGGAGTCCATAGAACGCCATCGCCCATTCGGTTCTACGCCTCGCTCGTCGGTAAATTGGTTTTTGAGGAAAGGAAATGTATCTGTCTCTCATTTGTCGGTGGACACCTAAACCTCGCCGGAAGGGAATGGAGGAGGATGAGAGTGAGTGAAGACAACTTATTAACTAGACGCGCCTTTGTTCATTCCAAACCATCGAGCTGGCATGGCGGAGTGGATAGCATGCTCGTCTCTCACGCCGAAGACCGGGGTTCGATTCCTGAGCTCGACCAATTTCTTAATCGGTTTTATTTATTTATATGGCCTGACTAGAAAAGCTAATTAGGCTAATTGGGTAATTAAGCAATTAACTAAGCTCCGTCCTACTTACTTGGAGCATCACTATACGATCCCTTCAATTGGTTGCATGGTTACTAGCCAAAGTACAATTGGCCCCGTTTGAAAATCGCGCACTGTGTCGTCACGACCGTTTCCACCAATTGAAAAGCGTGACATTTTCTGTCGACAACTGCTGCTTACAACGATGAGACATTAAAGGCTTCCGCCTTAATACGGAAGTTTTCTTTGTCATTGGCGATCAGCAATTTGAGTGACTCAAATACCACAACAGTTGTTCAGGAATCCTAACACTTTTGAAGCGGAAAATAAGAAAAAATCGCTTGTTGTGTTTTACTGCCATTCCCGTTAAGGGATGGATAACTAAGTGTTTTGGTTTTCCTGTAGTCTTTTTTTTTTTCCACTAGTGAACGCGGTAGCGGCCATGCCTCTAGCACTCAGTGAAAGATTGTTCGTTCCACAGCGATACTCTGACCGAATCGTAGCAGTGTTTCTACACGCTTCGGCAGCGTCTAGGGTAGTGTTAGTGCAAAATCACTAATCGGGAGGTTCATAGCCTAGCAAAATCGTCTAGTGCATTCCCGAGAAGTTTGCCTGCAAGGTACACGCGCCATCAGCCACAATAGAAATAAGTTGGCCACCTCGATGGAAGAAGAGGAGAAATAAGGGGTCATTATATGTGCCATGTTTTAAGAGGAAGAAGAAGAAGAAGAGCCGTATTTACTGACAACAGCAACAAAAGTAAAAAAAAAAGGTCAGTGGGGCAATTTCCCTCTGCTCCACGAACGATGGATTGCCTTCGAAGCGACAGCAGGATCATCTTCACAAGCCGTTCCCGAGCGCAGAGAAGCAACAAACATATTATACAGCGCTGTCACCGGCATGCAGTCCAGTAAAGCTATTATGCCACCATTGGACACTCAGCTGCGGAGGAAGCCTAGCCGGAGAATAAAGTTTCATTTGAAGTTTAAAGGGTCAGTCTACTCACCGAGATGAGTGTATAAATAATGGCATATTCTGGTAGTTGGCACCCTATAACATCAATAACGAGGGGTCTGAGCCCGGTTTAGGCAGGAATTTATATTTTATTTCGGCGTTAAAAGTCGCGTAAAAAAGCATGGTGGCGACCCCAAACGTTCATTTTGTTCAAGAAAGTGGTAGTCTTTTTTTGTACAAGCATAAGTGAATATACTACATACCATTTGTATGCCCCAATGTCAGAGAAACGCACGTTTTGTTCTAGTAAACTGTAGAAGGCGTACCGCTCGCCTTTTTCTGTAAATCACATGAATATTTATAGTTACACGTACGCAAAACGCAGGCACATTCCCACTTTTAGTTCAGCCTATGCTAGCAGAGACGCAAAAATAAACTCAGCCTATAGTGGCGCCATCTGGTCGTCAGGACGGGAACCATTGCTGTAAACAAACCGACTCTCCACTTAAGCCTATGGGCGGCAGAATCGTCACTCTAATTATTAAAATAAAGCAAATTTATCTCTTATATGTTTTCTTGTAGGCGAGATGAGACGAAGCGAAAGACAGGCGCCCCATTTATGGCCAGTGAACGCACTGAAAAAGGCAGCAACAACGAGAATTCAGTCCGAAGCGAGGGTCCGGCTTCGACGGGCGCCGCCATGTTTGTCGCCGCGCGGCGGAAATATAGCTGGTTGCCAGATGAGACTACCATCTCATACAGATGTGTTCCCACATTAATAAATTCTATTTTAAAATGTTCTACCGCACTCCTTGGCACCACAGCTGGCTAAACGGTAATTTGAGTAAAGAGCTATCGGTTGCCGCAAAGAAAATATGGTCGATAAAATTCAGTAGACTGACCCTTTAAACGTTTGGGGTCGCCACCATGCTTTTTTACGCGACTTTTAACGCCGAAATAAAATATAAATTCCTGCCTAAACCGGGCGCAGACCCCTCGTTATTGATGTTATAGGGTGCCAACTACCAGAATATGCCATTATTTATACACTCATCTCGGTGAGTAGACTGTCGCCGTCCTGGGCGACGGCAGGAAAAAACAAGCCAACGAAACAAGTACATAAATGAGTCTAGTGTCACAACCTCGCATGCGCACAAAAGACACACAACAAACAAGGCCACAGTAGTCCCCAACGTCCTTGCACTCGGTTAGTTATCAAAACACATCCCTCAGTTTCAGGTACTGCACTATGGAGCGCCAGCAGTCTACATTAAGTGCATCAAACTGTGTGCTGCCATCGCCAGCTTCGCAGATAACCATCGCGCGCACAACACCGGCATAGTTGTCATCCAGATAGCACCTTGCCTTCTTCATGTCCTTGGACACCTGGAGCGGGGAGTTTCGAGACAGCGACACTATGTGTTCTCGCAGCGACGCGGTACCGCACAGTTCGTCGAAGGCAGGTGCGCACTGATGTTTTGACGTAGCTTCTGGCCGTCCATCAAGGCTCATAAAAAATTTCGCTGCCTTGTTCAGCAGGCCCTGGTTCTGCTCTTGAGCATCGTCAATGGCCGCACAAGCCCACGCCACGGCTTTACAGGCAGAACACCTTACGCTCACCCTCGATAGGAAGACATTATTGGAGATCATCTCTTCAACCACTCCAAGGACCGTGTCGGACATGTTTCCAGTGCTCTCGATGCGCAGCTCAACGAGGCTTCTCTTGAATTGGCCAACTAGGACCGAAAGCAACTGAGCAGTCTTCAAGGACAGTCGAGAGGTGACCAATGTAATTTTCCTTAGGCGTGGGGTGCATAGCAGGGCATTGAAGATCTCGGTCATCATTGGGGCTCTCTCCTCGCTCTCACTGTAAGCCCTGTGCTTGTCTAAGTAGAAGCTCTTGAGGCACCCACATGTCGCACAGAGCGCACTGGTGATAGCCGCTTGTGTCGTGTCATCACTGCCAGTGGCAACGCCCTCGTAGTCAACGTGTAGTGAGCGCAGTGAATTATTCAAGGCCAACGAGGCATACACAGAGCACAGGACGTTGCCAGCAATCCCTCTGTGGCAGATATTTACCTTTGTAGCTCGTCCGAGGGCCTGTGCCAGGGTTTCGGGCACTAACGAGGGCTGGTCAACAAACCGGCAAAATTGGACGCAGCCAGGACACTCTAGTGTGAGCAGCTAAAGAGTGGAATTTTTCTCTTGCAGGATTCGCGATGTGCTGCTGATCTGCGGCAGAACGAGGCTTCACAGTGTAGTGTTGAAAGGAAGTGCCTCGCACAACCTGCTGACAGCTGCTGCATCAAGGGAAAAGTTGTGCAGATTGAGGAGCTCCAAAGTGCAGTTCCCTGATAATGCCTCCGCAATACATCTAGTCCCTTTGCTATTAAAGCTGCAATTTAGAAACTACAGTGTTTGAAGTGAGTGATGGCCAAACGTGAGTGATGGCCAAGCAAGAACTTTGCCAGTGCCTCCCCCACTGTGTCACTAATTGATGTCGTTTCCAGAGCCAAGTGCTGAAAAGACAGAATGCCTTCTAACGCATCAGAGTTGTCAAACAGTAAACACAACCTCGCCGTCCACTTAAGTGTTCGCAGCTCATACCTGTTTCGCATAGACCCAGCAAGGAGAGCTTCCGCAGAAACCTGCTGCTCTTGAAGGCCTCTGCCATGGCTTCGCAGGCGGGAGACTCCCTGCTGTCCTGGAGGGCCAATCCTCGAGCCATTCGCATGAGATTAGGGCTAAGAGCAGGGTGCTTGCAGATTCCCGAGACAGATGGTTGCCGATCAGCTTGACGATACGGAGAGTCCGCCTGTTTCCCCCCAGCACATCGGCTACCATCGGTGCCAGGCCGTCGCTGATGCGAAGGTTGGTGAGGTCAAGCTCACGCAGGCATTTCGGAGGGCCAAAGGCTTGGAGAAATCTGCTGTCGAGTAGAAGTCTACGGCAGGCACGAAGCACGATGCTTTGCAAGTTGTTCGCTGGTCCAACGACGACAGATGAGATAAAGGAGAGCTGGTCAATGTGTTTTCGGTCGTACACACGCACTTCGCGGATGCAGGGATGTTGTCTGGGAAGCCAGGCGATGAGGAAGGCGCCGTCGTTTTCATTGCCGGAACCAGAATACCTCTCCCACTGGTCATCTCGGTCGTCGTAATAATGCAGGCAGAGAACGGTTCAAACTCTGTCAACAGAAGCCTCGTCGCCCGCAACCCTGTTCCACGAGGCCAAGTTGTCAATAAGCTAGCATTCTTTGAGCTCGCCCGCGGAGCAGGATCGTTCGCTGTGAAGGCCACGTAGCAAGTGTCCAAGTCTCCAACGCCAATGGTAGTAGTTACTCGCAATGTCCATGGCAGAATCACCGTTTCAGCTCGCCCGAAAAAATTCCTTTGGTGCCGTAATACCGAATGAAGCAGGTATATTTCTACCGCAGTGGTCTAACCTGTGCTTGGACGAAGCGTTGGTGCTCACGCTCCCATGCATCTTACCAGGACATTCTCGGCACACGAGTCCTTGCTTTTGGTCCGGATCTTCGGATGCGGCCGTGGCGATTCCACTCGTAGCATGCTACATGATCAACCGAGGTGGGGTTCGCCGAGGCCACAGCCTTTGAGAATTAAACGAAGGAACGCAGCCTAGCACGGTTTCGAACACGAGGGCGCACGAGAGCCTCCAGCGCCTTCGTCTTCTTCTTAGCAAATGGCGCCATCTGTTGCGACTTTCCCGGATTCCATGCTTAGATGCCACACAGGCTGCACCAGCAGTATTTAAATATAGGTCTCTTGAACTCAGTGACGTGCTCTTTGGAATTGTTGCCTGTGAGGAATATCGACAAACAGCTACTTCCTGAGTATTCAAGTTTGGCTCCTCACTGTATTTAGAGATTTCTGTAGCCAACCATTAGTCATAGCCATATCGTTGTATAGCTTTTCGGGAAGGTGATTGTCGTAGTTGCTGCAACGCAAGAAATTCTGGCCCTCCACAAGCGCCACACAGACATCGCGGGTCTGAGTAACGCACGCACCACTGCTATACTGTAGCAACGGCCAGTGGGACAATGAGAGTGTCCAGAACCAATCATCACAAAAGCATTCATTAAGAACACACTGGAACCACAGTGGCCAATTCGTTTTAGAAAGCCATTAGGAATTCATTAGGAAAATCACCAGAAAATCATGAGAAAAGCATAGATCGTAATGTCAAAAGTTACTAGTGTCTAAGGAGAGTCATTAGATGTTTTCTTAAGAGACTGCACTGTGGTTTTAAAATTTCGACGCAACCGTTCGTCGTACATCGTTGCCAGTGGTGTCACACGCTTTCTCGCTGCATATATCATACGCTTCTTAGGTTGGAGGCAAGCTCACGGGAGGTATTCGAACTGAGTGTCCGAGTGTTCCCATCGAACCGTCGTGGATTCAGCATTTGCGGAGTCAGCGTTCGGAGGCGCGTCTTCATTTCATTTCTCATTGCTCAACCCGCGTCGAGGTTGACGCTCCCGATGACGCACTAATGCTTTCGCCCCCACAGCACGTAAGCAGCCTTAAGTACCCCGGAATTTTTTTTTTTCATCATTTTTCTTTTCCGTTTTACTGCCCTGAGTGCACCACGTAAAAGGTCTATTTTAGTGGGCAAGTCACAATAAATAATTAAATAAATATGATGCAGTAGAATCAACTAGTTTGGCATTTCATACCTGGGGGTAATGTTGCCCTCATCAAACAAACTCCTTACTTTTAGCGCATACATATATATTGGCTGAACGATGAATTTCCCGCATTTAGGTTTAATATTGCTTACGATGCCTGAAAGCTAGAACTATTGCTCGATAATTATGCGTCAGAACTGTCCAAACATATCGAACACTTGAAAACAAAACACTTGGAAAAGTTTGCGCAAATATACAGGCAAAAAATTCTGCGCAATACCCGAAACAGCGAGGACAAAGAAGAGAAAACTGAGGAAAATAAACCACTTGCCAAACGCTTCGCATCTTAAACAAATGATAATAAAAATTAACCCACGATTCTGAAGTGAATGCACATAAACAACACATATCGAGGTACGAAAAATGGCCATACATAATTTTCCCTGTTTGTTGAGGAATTCAATTTTAGATATTTTTTTTTCTTTTTATTAAGAATACGTCTGTCATCATGGAAAATGCAGTGCATATTTTTTGGTCTGTGTTATCGCGTCGGTGCAAAACTGTTGGACGCAATTATAATTGCCTGTCTCACAACTTTCTCGCAGTGCATTGAAAGGTATGAGCCCGAGGCGACGGCTTCCACAAATCTGCTGTTCGCATGCGTTCGCGCGCGAGTCTGCACAAAGCGTTGGATACCGATGGCTCGCGCTCATGCTTTTCACTCTGCGGTCAACCAGCAGTGTGATGGAATATATGCATTATTTATTGAGAATTATGAGATGTTCAGGCATTAGATTTGTTCTGCGACATGAAATTCACTGGCATTTTCTTTCGAATTAAAACGCCTACGCCGCTGCGACCTGTTAGAGTCAGGGGCATTGTCAGCCACCGCTGGCCCCAAGCTTTTTTCCTTGCCCAGGCTCGCTATACAGTCTGCCAAAATGTCTTAAGAAATTAAAAATTAATGAACACATAGTTCAAAAGTTAATGCTCGTGAATTTCGAAAGAGCAATAGCATGCAGTCGATATATACATATGCCATGACGAGTTGTCGTACGACGCTTGCCGATGTGACGTCCATGTGCAGAAAATTGAGAAGAATGACCCGCCTTGCCATTTTAAACAGGCCTCGCGACTTTCCTTTGCTAAATGCGTAAAAGAACGCGATGTGCAAAAATGAATCTTTTGGTTATTTTTCATTTGTTCATCAGGCCTTGACTTACGCATTTAATTCTGCCTTTCTGTCCTGTTTTCTCATCGCATGTGCCCTGTTGTAAATTCATCCCCGAAGGTCAATAATTTTTTTTTTCTCCCAGTGCACCGGCAGATGCTTACATTCCTTTTTGTTTTTACGGCCATGCATTATCTGCGCTGGAGGAAATGTTGCCGCTTACACGTGCTGTGTGCATAGTGCCGCGACACTTAGCAAAAAATCATTTCTTGGCTTTCTCTGCGTATGTTGGCATTTTCCCGGCAACAAAAGACGCACTTATTGCTGAGAAAATTTCGTTTAGCAATTTTGCCGCCATCTATTCGAACACCGATTCGAACATCTACACCGAAAAGGACTCCGTGATCAGCGCTTGTAAGTGAATGGCGATGTAGCCTATCCTCAGGAATCCGCGACCAAAATTCTTTGCAGACGCACCGCAGTTTACTTCCGAAATCGGCCGACGATGGCAGCACCTGTCTTTTTGGTCTTTTTTATCTTTTAAAATCTCTGTTTTCAGTTAGAGTGTCTTTTTTTGATTAGAACGCGATAATCTATCAATACAGGTCAAATTTAATTAGTTCTCAGTGCTTCTTTAACCTCACCAAGACAAAGTTGTGTAAAGCTATGCAGAAACTGCCCCAACAGGCTTCCTGCTGTTTTCTACCTCAGTTCATGGCCTAACCTCCGCATTACAGAACGTTACTTTGAATATTTGCTGTCCAATAAACGCCGTCCTCTTTTCATTTGTTCTACTTGTACTGAACATCCTTTGTCACTGGTGTCATTATGGTGCGTTGTTTTGCTTAGCCTGTCTGATAATCAGAGCCCTTCGTCTTCGGGTAGAAGGCTACTTTAGAACGGTCTCCATAGTTGTGTGGCGGTGAGGCAACTCTTTCACATTCTTTCGACCCCTTTTTATTCCTTGTCACTCAAGGCACGGCTCCAATTTCAGATGAGGTTCAACAGCACGTGTCAAAAGCTGCTTTTCATGAGCATTGGCTGACATCATTCATAAATGGCACCTCTTTGCTATATCTCCCTGCTCTAAAGCTGGTGCCAATTCCAAACGTTAGCTGTGACACTGGACGAATGTCATCGCAGTATACGGAAAGGCTCGGCGGTTCCAGAATATGCATGGAACGGGTATGGGTGTTGATGATGTTGTCAATGAAAGCATAATAAAGCTAATGGAATCAGAAAAAGAAGAAATATTTAAGTTTACAAATTTCTCCAGCTTTTATACTTGTTTTTGAAAATCAAGTACTTTATTTCCTACAGTGAAATGAGTCGGCATGGCTAATTTTTACACCGCAACACAACCAGAATCCAAAAGTGTCTTCATCTAAAAACAGTCATACCTTAGGTTGTCAACGAGAGAAAAACGAAAATCTGACCCCCCTCCCCTTCCCGAAGTTTAAGAATATAGAACCCGAAAATCAATGCTGCCAGTTACATTTAATGTCAGGATCCTTAACTGAACTTTTAGTTGTACCAAATCTTCAAGGAGACCAGAGCGGCACTGCGCCGGTCTCATTACCCTTGTCCAATTATATAAATGCAAAAACGATGGTTATATCGAGCGATGCGGTGAAGTACCTCGATTCTGTTTCCTTTCTGTACGTGGGGTATTGAAAATAACGCCTCTTTAGTGTTATGAATCTCCACCACGGAAAGAAAAGAATGGGCCCTTGTTTCACAATACTCTCCTCCGTTTCAGATACACTTCCTGAAGCTGACGTTCTAGAGAGCTAGCTTAATCTCACGTTAACAGCAATGTGCCCTACATTTGGTCAATTGTATTAGGATCTAAAGCTGTCCGCATTTCATTTATATTTACACAAAAAACAACTGTTTTTATTTAGAGAAAGAAGCAATGATCGCTACTGTGTCTATACATACAGTCATTGATGGAGGCTAGAATTATCAGCTCAGCCAAACACTCAGCTACCAACGATAAAACTTGGAATCATCCAATGACGCGCGCTTACACTACTGCTTTGAGAAATTGTCATTGGCAGGCTTTCATTCAGATTGAAGAATGGGATGGCAAGAAAAGTTCGTCAGTTTCTCACGCGACGGTCCATTAGGTAAATCTTCAAACTCTATCGCCAATACAATGTGGTTTTCAACGACTAATATGTGCGTAGTGACTACGGCGTGTAAAACCAGGAGTACAAGACAGATTTGAAGGTTCTCAAGCCACACATATTAGCAGCATCGAAAAGTTGCAGTTGGTGTCTGAGTTCGGAGGGGCGGCACAGCTTCCTTTCGGCATTAAAAGTGAAGGAAAATTGAATGTGGCAGTCAGTGGTTGGCGCAACAACCGAGTGCACTCTGCCGCACGCGGTGATCCGATAAGCAGCGGACAATTGCGGCACATGATCATTTTACCGTTCCTGGATCACAAATGCACGACCCTTTGAGTGCGGCCAAAGGCTCTGAATGGAAGTTGCTCCGCCACGAAAAGCTTCTCGAGATTTCTGATGCTGCCGAGCGACGTGTCCCGCGCAATCACGGATGGGACAGGCGCTCCTTGGGAGCGAACGGCCATTGTTGCGTTCGGCGCAGGGACGACCATCGTCACGTTTCTCACCTACACATGCTGTCCGGGGCCGCTTCCCGCCCTTTCTTCTCCTTTTCTCTTTCTCTCCCCCTCCTTCTGTTTTCTTCTTTCTTTTCTTTCCTTGAAACGCACAATAACGCTGCTAAGCAGTACTTTCAAACGCCGCGGCCGCCGAGGAGTGTTCATTAGTTAAGCAAAAACAAAAAAGAAAGCGGAGGCTTCTTTCTTGTGCCAGGCGGGCGCCGTAATGATTCGCGGGCCGTCCGCCTATCGCGGCGGCTCTCCGGAGGCAGGCCTCAGATTACTGCATCCGCACTTTGGGAGTGTGCTCGGCGATGCGACTTCTTTCTGGCCGGAACAAGCGCCAGACACGCCGCCCACAGACGTATACACAATTCCGTGACGGGCCTTGCCTTTCTACGGCGGGAAATTATCTCTCGAACGTGCCAAAGGGAGCACTTTTGAACGGAACGGCGCCCGCCGGTCACGTCTCCGAGAAGGTACATTTGCTCTGTCAGGCGTCGCTCAGCCCGCGAGCCAGACGGAATACGGCGTGCGCGATTTAATGTATCGAAACTGCCGTCGTAGCAGTTTTGCGTATGGCGGCTTCCCTCGCCGGCCCCTGCCTGCCACCCAAGTTCCTGCTCCGAATGGCCCTCTCCGTTCCCGGTGATTTTCCTCCGCCGCCGGATCGCGTGCGTTTGCCGCGGCCATTTGAAAGAAAGAGTAATTAATAAAATGCGTTTTATTCCGCCCTTTTGTTACTTTTTAGTGCTTTTATCGCGGCGCGCGGTTCTCTACATGCTGGCTAGGCCATAACGCTGCGAAGAAATTACAGTTCGCGCTTTCGTTATTTCACTGCTCGAGAAATATTTGCCCTCGTATAAATTACATTCTTTGAAACTTGCTCCGGTAAAAATTAGTGGCAACAATGCGTACCTCCGACTTGTTTTCACAAATGCGCATGAGCTTGAAATCTCTACGGCTAAATGCCGAATTCTTAAAATTCTTGAGTGTCCTCACTCGGCATCACATTTACAGTAAGCACCAAGAAAATTTAAATTCTCTGGCTCTCTTTTCTTCGCCGTCCCCGTTCCATTTCCCCAATTTTTTTTCCCGCTTTTGAAACATTAATAAAGAACGGCCCGGGCACAGCGCACAGGCCGAGAGCACAGAGCCAGCATAGGTCACAGAGCACAGAGCACAAAAACCTATAACACGCGAGCCGGTGAGGCACTTTGTTCCCTTCGTCTTCATTCACAATATCCGTTGCAATATATACACATCTGCTATCATCATAAAAAACAAACAAACTTGTTTTCGATTTTTACTCTGTATACCAACAAACGGCAAGAAAAGCTCGATGTTTATGTTTATAAAACAGCGTGAATCTATGAGGGAACTATCTTTGAGGTCGACTGATACGTGCAGAGACTAACTTAAGCCCCATATCTGATGCCTATGTGTAGTAATAATCGCATGAGAATTTGCGTGATTACCGGTAATGCAAGCGCAATTAAAAATCATATAGTATATTTGAAGCGTAAAAGGCTTTGTTTATGAATGGTGCCAGAAGGAGAAATCAGCAGCCCAGCGGAATACAATGTAACCCATTGTAACTCCATATCTGACACCTTGTGGCGGAAGATGCGCGAATCCCCAGCTTAAATTGGTCGCCTTTGTTTATCAGCCGCTGCTATCAACCCCTTTCATGAACGCACATGCTTTATTAACGACGACCTCGATGTATTGTCTCAAACGGTACATATGTTAACTTGGTCGGCGCAAAATTAAAAAAAAATCGATCGCCTAGACTTTTGTTTTCATCTAAATCCGCAATATTTTTATTGCTTGAAACATTCTACACATGACAGCGACAGAAAGGTTCGTACGCGTCAATTTAATGGCACAATAAATATAACAGAGACGGGGAGGTGCAATAAATTTTAATTACTGACAAAAAAAAAGCAGCTCTTGCGCCACGGGTCGTGATCCTGGGAGGGCTCCTAAACGCCCAGGAGCCCTCTGGCCTCCACTTCGCGCCGTGGCCCGGTGACCACCCTTGGGTGGTTCATCGGATCGGCGACAAAAAACACGGGGATGAAGAGGAGAACTAGGAGGAACTCGAAAACTAGAGAACGAAGATGATAACTAATGCTAAAGAGCCGACATCTGCAACGTTAACATCACAGGGATAATATCCCGAGGACGATTACAAAGTGGAATGCGGAAGTGGAACTTCTATTTTGAAGCAGGCTTACTGTGAATGTAAAAAAAAAACAACAGTAATTGCTACATGAACAGCGACAGGCGTCTTCGATGAATAAAAATACGAAAACAGCTGTAAACTGCTCTTGCTTGCGTTTCTTCCTTTTTTTTCGTTTTTGAAGGCAGCAAGAAAGTTTGGTTTATTGGGGTTTAACGTCCCAAAGTGACTGAGGCTATGAGGGACGCCGTAGTGAAGGGCTCCGGAGATTTCGACCACCTGGGGTCCTTTAACGTGCGATGACATCGCACAGTGCACTGGCCTCCATCGAAATTCAGCCGCCGCTGCCGGGATCGAACCCGCGTCTTTCGGACCAGCAACCGAGCGCCGTAACCACTGAGCCACGGTCAGCAAGAAAGTGTTTGAGTATGACGTCAGACTATTTTTCCCAAGCTATACACTAAACTGCTAATCTGTTTTTCACGAGCTCCCATAAGTCACGATGCTCTGTGACATTGTTCCGAAACGCTTAAGAGGCCCCAAAACAGCCTTGTGCGCTTTCCACTTGGTTCCCTCAGGTCTTTCGTGTCATCAGCGGTGTTTCTGTAGTCGACAACAACAATTTACTGCTATCTTCCGGCTAGCTTGCCCTGCAAGAAAATAAGATTAGCCCACTAGGGCAACTCGAAGTTTTACAAAAAATGCAGAATGGTATCGTAATTGGCCGAATGTTTGACGGATTGCACGTGCTGCACCACGCGTGCCTTCATAGCTTCCAGTACGCTAGCATGGCTGAAAGGAGGGATAACTCCTAAGAGATAGAGGAACGGCAGCTTTGCCTGCGAGGTTTTAGGGGCCCTTTAAGAAAGCTTTGAGCTTTTAAGAGCACAGAGCAGGGAACAAAAGAGCAGATGACGCAGACTGAGGCCAAAAGGACGCAAGCAGGTGAATTCGGGGGCACGCACCTCACGGTGCACGTGTTGATACGGGCAGGGTTACCGTTAAGCAGCAACCGCAAAACGAGGCAATGCAGCAACTGGTTTGTCTCAAGAACATGGGAGAGAAACACAACCCATCTCCGAATAGGTGGCACTACCGATCTAACGAAGAGAGCGCATGGTGGTTGACGATGAATATATTGAGACTCCAGGCAGATATTTCCCTGACAAGAAACGTTATCACACTTGTGTGAGAGTCGCGATACAATAAATTGCAACCAAAGCTACACGCGACAAGTGAAACTGTCTGTGAAATTTCTAAATTATCGATAACGTGAATTGGGTGGTTCTGGGCGTATTACCAGTGCTGTTAGTTACTGCTTATTAATCAAATCATTACTTCCTGATGTCTCGGACTTATAGTTTAATTAACTGAGTCGTTTTTTCCCACACAAGATTTACTGTTGGAAGAATTTTTTGCTATAAATGAATGCTTTCTTATGTACTTCTACTACAGTGTTTACGTCTGATTAACAGGAAACAATAAACAACTATCCCGGCACTCCGATCCTTTTCAAATATTACATGCAGTGTACCAGCTAAAAGGCGCCACGCTTTCACTGGTGCCCTTGACAGAAATGCATGAGACGCCAACGGCGTCCAAATTAGGATTCGCCACTCTAGTTATTTACGACTGCGGGTGTCTTAACTTCCAGTGTGGCAGCGACTTTTGATGTAGGACGCCAGGCATGATATTAGCTTGAAAACGAGGTGTCGAGTGGCATGGGTTGCTAAGATTGATGACGACTGTTTTATCTCTGGTAACTCGCACATTGTTTATTGCGCATTACTATTCCAAGGATTCTGGCTAGAGCTGATGTGTGGACTCTTGTTCTCAACTAACACAATAGGAAAAATTCCTGGTCTTTCTTTCTGCACCACATGTGGAGGAACCGCCTGCACGTGAACCCTGATGGCCCTATCCCATTCGCCACGACCCTCGACGCCACGCTCAACAGGGCGGAGAGAGTTCATCGTCACCTTAAGGGCATCTCACCTTGCGGTATTTTACCGATGCTCGAATTTACAAAAATGTATGCAACTCTTTAAATCATTGCTCAAGACTCTATCTAAAAGTATGCCATATTTTGTGGTCAAAAAATACTGCTGCAGAGCATTCAGTCAGTCAGTATCTGGCACCAATCGCCCAGAAAACAGCACAGAAGAAAATTGCATCAGCAGTCAAAGGAATTTGCCAGCGCAAATCGTAGAACAGCAACGCAAATTCGGTTGCAACCAGGCGCCCGCAGCATCACTGGCAACCATCGCTCCAACAAGGCTGCTCGATCAGGGAAACAACTGTGTGTCATCTCTCTCTCGGAAGGGCGGTGGCTGCAAGAAAGCTCCTCAAGCTTCCGCACGGCCTCGCCGTTATCGGGGTAAAACATACCGAACTTTACACACAGCCGGCTGCACTCCCTTCCCATCACTACGCACTTCCGCCTGGTCTCTTCCGGCGTGAAGCCATCCTTCTGTATCTGGCTCGGTTGGCAGTGCCCTTGTAAGAGCTGAATGTCTGCGTAACTGCACATACCAAGAACATCGCCTTCGAGTCCTTTGAACGAAATCAACAGGCATATATTTTGTGCCTCGTTCCTCACTAGAATGAAGCGTCCACAAACGGCTGCTAATAATCCTAATTATTTCGCCTCAGCTACTCAGAATAACATCTTTACAAGTGTATTCGATAAGACACGTACGAACCGACAAGGAGATGGAGCAAAATTGAGGCGGCTGACACTGTAGCGTTCCGAGCTCAACCCCACCACCCAACAATCGTGTCATAAAGAAGCTCACGCTTATTGTTTTTTCAACCCGGCTGTTAATCCACCGCCTCAGAAGACCGCTTTCCTTTCACTCCATAGTGTCGAGTAACAACTGGTTATCTGCAAGACGAAGGTAATAAAAAGGCATAGGCACCAGCAGCGGAAGCAAGAAACTTAATGTGAGGGGGCGCGAACACGTGAACTGAAAAAGCTCGGCGAGTAAGTAACCGCATCCCTCGTAAAAGCAATGGCTGATCTATCTTCGTCCGTGTGGGAATCAAAGTTCGACATACCTTCGCATCGAGGACTCATGTGGTGTAAGGCACGCATTCACCAGATTTTCTGTTTCTAGGTGCGCTGGATTTCGTAGGGCGCTAACGAGCATGTCAGGCCGTCAGTCTGGCTGGGTATTTTATACGTACAGCGAGCTTCTGAAGCACTATTCAGTTGTTTTTCAACTGGAGCAATCACAAGACCATGCGCTTCTTTTGCTAGTTCTTGAAGCCTTCTGGCCTGGGTGATCAGCTTTACGGAAGACACGTAGCAACACCGAAGGATTTTATGGTAATTGCAGCTTTGCAGATTTTGCAGCTCCTTGAATTTAGCGAAGCGGCTGTTCAGTTTCGAATATTACAACCGACAAAGCATCGAAATGATCAGCTGTGCGTAAAGACCTGCGTCGAGATGTTGTTCTACAAATTTTTGAGTCGTTGCGTAACCAACTTGTCAGCTAGTTCGTCCTTCAACCATACTATAAAATCTTCTTTTTAGCCTTCTTGTTAATATTTCAAGCTATTGGGCTGATGTAGGTATCTGTAAGGTATGCAGGATGTGTCTGCTCATATCTGCATGTTGTTAATAGCGTGCATTTTGTAATAAGCGATGACACACAGAAACAAAGAAAACATTTTTTTGCCTATCTAAACTACAGCAACATGGGAAAAAAGCGGCTTCTTTTACTTGCCGGCTTCTCGAGAAACGAAAGTATGTGTATGATTACGTTCGGCATTAGCAACGAAAAAAGATGAGACAACGTCCGTGTAGAATTACTGCTGAAAAAAGAAAATTGACTGGACGGCGTTCATACTACTCGTTTTAAGCATATTCGTCATTTAATACGAACATCTATAACGTCCGAGATTATGCAAAGAACTGCGTCACGTAATTCTGGCGCGCGTGCCTTCCTTTCTTCCCAGACCATCGTTGTCCAATCTACGCCGGAGTCACTATTTCTTTGGCGTTTTCTGTGTTTGTGGGCTTTAGCCGAGGTTCCGTTGAAAATTGTCCGAAAACGAAGGCGAGCTTTCCCGACAAAAGAATGGGTTGACATAGTAGATGCGCATGAAGAGAAAAGCCGAGGGGAAACAGAAGAAACCGATAGCAGAAGGGCGGAGAGAAAAGCATAAAAAGCGCGAGAAATTCTCCGAGCATATATTGCCAACTTATCTCGCTCGCACAGAAGAGGGACGGCTATAATTTGTCGCTTAATCACGGCGCCATTTTTGACCCTGCCGACGTTACGGTGGTTCTTTTGCTCCCTCCTCTTTGGCGTATTCTATCGGAGAGAGCCCACTACGCCGAGCAACAAGGCGCCATCTAGACAGCCGACCGACATTGTCACGTTGGAAGCGCTGGCTCGATTAAAAATAAAACGAGAAAAAAAAAACACGGGTGAATTGTACGGCGAAAGGAAGGAAAGGAACCCAAGTTCGAGCATATACGAAAAAGAGGAGCGAACGTTGGAGGAGGGGAGATAAAAAAAAGGGGGGGGGGGGGGGGAAGTCCCGTCATAAGACGCAGTAATTTGAACATCGGCCCCGCGTTTATCAGTAGCCTTAAGCTCTTCTTTAGCCTTGGCGTAGCTCGGCCCTCTTTAAAGGACTGCTCGGAGAGCAAACTGCGTAGCGATGGAATGACTAAACTGCCAGCCCCCGAGGAAGAGTGAAAGCTCGGGAGAGGCGTTGGAGAAACGCAAGCAAAATTAAGGGCTTAAAATAGGCGCTGTCCCTCTCCATCCTCGCGCTTCTCGCGAGGCGCCGACCACGCTCTGGCCCGCCGTCGATGTGCATGTGCCGAAGCGGCATATCTGAGAAGACATCTCAACGAGCCGAGCAAGTTTGCTAGAAAGCGCGATGATTACAGTGTTCCTAAGCGTCCATTTGCATACTCAAGACGCTGCTACTTTCCCTTCGCACGTTTCTTTTTCTTCCAGTGGTGCCACCCCTTGGTAACCGCCGCCCTTCTTCACCATAAGTTCTCTTCGCTTTATTTTCTTGCTGAAGTTGATCGCTTGCCTTGCGTGTAATCTGTCTCAGAGTCGATGTTCTAAAGCAAACGTGTCAATCGGGCAGACAAGTGCACACACTCAACATTTTTGCGTGGCTTGTTTACTGTTTATAAATCACCGAGACCACTGCAGCTCTGAACACGCCTTTATGCCCTGTTGGATAATTATTGAACTTGAATTCAAGCCATGCTGCCAGTATCCGAGCTCATATCTACGTGCACTTTAAAGCAAAATTCCGCCCATACCAAGGTCGATCTCCTTGAGACGTATAGCGCATAAGACACTTCAGGCCTATGAAGCGGTAGTGGCGATGGTAGTAGCCATAGGCTGGCACAGGGTGGGGAAAGGGGCAGTGTACCCCCTAAATGGCATGGAAAAAGGGGGCGCATGTTTTGTCCCGCGTTTTTCCCTGCTACAGAGAAGAGATGAGCAGGCGATACAGTGAACTTTGCCCGCTCCCTTATGGAGAAGCCTGACCACACCTATGGTGATAACCAGTAATGGACCATAAGCAGCTATAGCTTTGTGACCACCAGAATTTCGTCCGATCATTAATAACTTGAAAGCCGTTGCGTTTGCAGTGTCAATGATTTGTCATATTAAGTGTTAGAAGAAATTTCACGAGCAGGCGTGAGATAAACACCGCATCAACACCGGCCAGAATATCGCTTTGGTCAGAAATATCCTTCAACTAGAGCCCTATTTCATTGAACTACGATATCTGGGGAAAGCTTAGATGAGCACAGCGGTCCAACATGCATTACCCAGTGGCTTTGTGCAGTCCAATAAGCAAGATAATGCTAAAAGGTGCATAATCAACAAAAGGTGGTGTCAGACATCGCAAGCAGCTAAAACCTAAATGATTCCTGTGGATATCTTCGTAGGACGTCCCAGAACAAAATGACATCGTTGCAAGCAATAAAACAGTGTTTTCTGTGTGCATCGTAAAAAGGGTGGTGAAAAGCGCCGCTTGGGCGTCAGTAGTGGGAAGCACCCTAAAAAACAACCACGATTTTTTTGCGGGAAACCACATCTAATAACAGGTTAGATTCGGAAAAATCGACGGTGGGAAATTTTATTGCCTGAATGAACAATAAATCTGCCAATTGAAAAAAGGTATGCAATGTTTGTTTTCATGCATTTTAGAGCATCAAATTTATGCTTGCTTATGATAAACTAATTCTCATTCTTCACGCGGCTACATTACATCAAGGTTCCCACCGAATATAGAAACTTCGATATCGTCTTCCCATTTTCAGTCCTTCCCGCCTGACAACCATTTGAGGCGTGTCAATGCCGGTGCACTGACCCTGGTGCATATGTGCAGGAGGCAGTCAGTTTCTATCTTTTCCTGTGTTTCTACGACAGCTCTCATGATATTATTGAAACATTAGCTTGGACTTTTTTTTTTTTTTTCAAATTTTGCGGCACGCGCTTTTTGGAGGGTGAAGGTTGGGGGAGCGACAATTACAACAAGTTCTTGAGAAGTTGGTTATGCCGGATGAGAATCAGGATAGGAAAGGTACGAATACATACAAGCTCACCTGCAATCCACCCGATCACCTCCGTATACGAGACGTAGAAATGCCCGCACTGACCAGAGAAATTTTCCTTGCCTCCGCCCAAACACCCAGTACAAGGTCCTCCGATAACGCTCCAAGCCTCACTGATGAGGCAAAACGCGTCCAATCAAATGGAGCCACTGCTGCATGAAAGCCACCAGTTGTTGTCTATGCCGACGGCTTAATTGCTTGGCGACGCTGTATGCTACGTGGAGTAATAACAGTGATGTTCGGATCGATCTTTTGGTGACGGCTGTGCTTAATGCCTGAATGACCCTAACGTCTCGCTCTCGTTTTTGTGTCAGCATGCTCGTTTCCGTGCAACCAGCAGTGTACTGGGGTTCACTTGAGTACGAAATGGGGTCCTTTTTTTCGTACCTATGAATGCAGGCTCAGCGGCTTCCAGAGACAAATATTGGTAGAAGCTTCAGCGCAACAGGCATTCCAGAATTTCCAACGATTTAAAACCACAAAACATGCACCACACTTGAGAAGACTCTTCACAGATTTGGCGAATGACTTCACGGACTGCCATATCGTTTTGTGGCCAAGAACGTATAGTGGCGAATGATCTAGTGAGCGGGTATAATAATAGTCACTACTAATCAGGTGGTTATGCAAATGCGTCCGCTTAAATCTGGACATATCAGTACAGTGGCAAAATGTATGCAAGAGTAAATTACTTGAGTCCGGCATTTGATTTCTCAATTTTATTTTAGTATTTCAGGAATTAATACGCTCATCCAAGGCTTGGCCACCGCCCACGGTTGCTTGATGGGAACATACGGGGGAGCAAAAGCTGACGGTATAAGGCAGCCGTGGCATCTGATCGCCCTTGAAAAACTGCTGTCAGAGCATTCATCGAGAAGCGAAGACAGAAGCTGGAGGCGGTGTCGGGTCAGCAGTCCTAAGAGCGCTCGAAGTGGCTCACACAACACAGATATCGGGCAGGCAGGGCGTGTAGGCAGATAGCATGTGCTCTTGATGTGTTTTGGCAGTTAGGTTTTGTAATGAGTACTTACGATCCATGCGACATGAAAACCTTTCCAGCGAATTAACATCAATGCTATTTCCTCCACCACTTTCCCGCCTTGTGTACTTCGGGCATTAAGGGAATAAAGTGTTGGCGAAAAAGACTGCACACTAGCGTGTGTCCCGTCTGTTTCTCTGTCTATGTGGTCCGCTGTTTTAGTCGCTCTAGTTAACGTGCCGCAGCCAGCGTCCCAGCACCAACTAGCCCAACTTTCTTGTTTAATCAGATCATAATATGCCAACTTCTCCTCGCACAAAATCACTATTGTTTATCTAAGCAGTCAAACTTTGCCGGACATAGCTTCGACAGACTACTGCCAAAATATTTAAGCTGCAGAGGCATGTCTTCAGCCGCTAGCACGCTTGTGAGAAAGTTTACTTGAACAAGCTTGCTTTTGTCGCATGGATACGCGGTACTTGCGTCAGTCGAACGCGATGTATCCACTTGAAATATAGAAAATGCCCGGTACCCTTTCACGTGGCCTGTTTTTGCCCTCGGAAACAAAAGCGTAATTCTGGCCACCCTCCTAAGCCTCCTTTGTTTATCTTTCATCAACTGCGGGGAAAAAAATGTCAGCTGTACACTAAAATACAGCTGTATGAGTCATGTGCGGCACAGCTTCAACAAACTTCCTTTCTCTGAAGACAATTGCGGGATCCTGCCTGGGCTATTAGTCATTCTCAAAAGACGAACTGGCTGCAAGAAAACAACTTGCTAGTTCTGTGTCGGGGCCGCTTGGAGCGCTAGGTGATACAGATAGCGTAAAGCTAGCTACGATCATAACAAATCAGTCATTGTTGTCAGAGCGCCATTCACAGAGAAAATACCACGGAAATATAAGGCAGCGGGAAATGTGGTCAAGGCACTGCAATTATTATGGCAGACGTAAAAGAAAAGATAGTGCTAAGTGTCCTAGGTCGAATGCGTTCGTATTCGATATGTGACGTAATATTGTCCGCCATGCTGTGGATCCTTTCTCATTATTCTTCGCCATGTGGTCGGGCCTAATTAAGTGCGCCATTATGATTCGGTCCTGCGCGTAATGTGATCAAAACTTTGACACATCTAGGTGATTTTGCCTTCTTAGGCTGCCAAGGTGCCTTCCGACACTATAAGCAGTCGCCTATGTTAACAGACTGACTTCCCAGTCTCGTAGTCGGCATGCAGTGCCTGGCGATGAAGGAATAAAAGATTTAAGGTTAAGCTGACAGCCCCGCTTTTTGTGCGCGTTTTGCAACGTACTTAGAGCGCTGCATCGGGCTTAGTATTTTCTTTAAGGCCATGCTCGGACAAGCAGCCCGCAGCGCAGAGTCCGCCATATGCCAGGTGTCGCGAGTCATCGGCCGACCGAGCGCGCCGAAAACGGAACGCGTGGCGCGCCGACACGAGGCCTGCACCAGCAGCCTGTAGCGCGCCGGCCGTGTTTCCGCGCCATGAGCGAGGACGAGCATATGCGCGGCGGCGTGGGCTTGCCCGGATACCCAGCGGAAGAATAGGCCGAGAGGATGTTGCCGGGGCATCGTTCATTTGCACCATTAGCGGTTGATTGCAGGAATCTCAGGAAGTGTGGGGCCTCATTGTCGATGATTAAGGCTTCCTGTCCCGGTCTCCGCGAGCTGGGGAGAAGGACACCCGCGGCCGGAGCTCAAATGACGCCAGAATCTGCCGCGAGCAGAAAGGCAGGAAAAGTGAGTTCCGTTTGCCGCGTCTGCCTCGGAGAAAAACTGGCCGGACGCCTGCGCCTGCGTGGCGGCATGCTCGTATCTTCACGGCGCCGTTACGTGCGATCAGTCGCTTCCTCACCCAGGAAACAGCGCCCAACCTCGCAACGGTGCACGGCGCCCAGCCCCGGCGCCTCACGGCGGCTGTGTCGGAGGTGCGTTTGCGTTGGCTGCCGCAGAGCTACCCCAGCCACATCACGTTCAGATGCCTCAGCGGTTCTCGTCCCCATTTTTACCAAATTTCTATGGTAGTAAATCGACTGCTCGACCCCGAATAAATGCTCGACATAGCTTCAAGAAAGCGCGCAATTGTCTTTTGTTTGTGACGACGTAGAAAGTGCGCTCTACTGGTGGAGCGGTCTGCAGCAGCCGCGGCAGTAATGCAAGTCGATGAACACGATATAACCAACAGCGTGGTATGCAGGTTGGTCGTCCCCACCAGCAACTTGGCCAAATGATTGGCTCTATCTAGCTCTGAGCTGCATCAAGTAATATTCTAGTTTTATTTTTTTTTTATTTTTTAGGGCTTGTGTCGAAACGTTGCTCATGTGATTTGAGGTTTCCCTCCATCGCCTTGTTAAAGTTCGGGCTTGGAAAATCCATCTTTCCTCTTTTCAGCAAGCCGTAGCTCGTCAGAAGATAACGGACGAAGACACGACGTTGACACTCAGGCGTATTGTGTCTTGCTGCGCTGCGGCTTCGCGAAAATGATCGCTCTCCAGTTTCAGCTTAAGTTAACTATGTTTCCTGTTCTCTTCTGCCTTAAATCAAGGGACTGTCTACTCATTCCCATTCACCACAGAGAAGTTCAACGGCTGCAAAAAAAAGAACGGGGGGGGGGGGGGGGGGGGGGGGAGACAATGCTTCTTCCTAAACACAGTGAACTAAAAGAACGGGCAGCAGAGCGTCTTCTAAAATTTATTTCTTCGAACTAAGTGCTAGAAACGGTCGCTGTCACTAAATGTGGGCTAACTCGTTGGTAGAAAGCTGAACGCGGATGCTGTCAATGTGGACCACGCACTCGCAGCTACGGTTATACGAGAGCTTGAAACGACAGCTTGCTTGCATGCGTTTCCTCGCGGAATCAAAAAAAAAAATGAAAGACAACCCTGGGAGGAAGAGCAGAGGTAGACAATGCTACTACACATATAGGAACATGACGGGCTAGCTCTATAAATCGAGCAGGCAGAGGTCAATGACACACCCTTGACGACTCGCAGCTGCACTTCGAATGACTGATCGCAAACGCTATAAAGGACGCGACGTCTTGCATGGCGCGCACAGTACACAGAAGGGAACATGTTCGTGACAGCCCAGCGATACATGCTTATCTTGCGGCAGAAGGATTGAAACACGGGTAAATTTAGCCGCATCCCGATAACCGCAAGGAAAACATACGGCTCATACGCGTGGCGAACGCCGATTTTCAGAATTCAAAAGCACGTTTTGAATTGCATAAAGCATAGACTATCTCTATCACCTCTTAATAAATACTGTCGTACTGACACGCAGAGGCAGATGCTTGCGAGTTGAAAAAGATGAAAAAAAAAAAACATTTTGCGGCTAAAGTATATATCCCAATACAATCGATCCCACTTATAACGAACCTGACGGTCACGCGGATAGCCTTCGTTGTATCTGAAGGTGGCAGTAAGTGGACTTGCCCTATTACAGCCAAAAAATATGAAGTAAGACAAAAGAAGCGTCTATTCTTTAAAACGTCCGTGTTGGACGCCTTTCTAAGCTCTGCTGCGCGGTCATGTGCTCCTGGTTGTGACATTTTCTGCGGACAAGCCGCTTTAGGGAAGCGATAATACCAACAGCCGTTCACGGCTACTGGTGGTCGGGCCCGCATACTTGCCTTCGATCCTCGACAGAGATGCAGCGGTAAAGCGCACGTGCGAGCAAGTATGCGTCACCCTTGTGTAAAACTCTCGAGCTGAGCTCTAAATAAGGCGACACCTTGCCTAAGCTGCTAGGCTCTTGAAGCAACGTTGGCGCGGAGTTAGAGGCGCATAGATATACAGAACAGTTGGGAAGTAGCACTTTTCATTGATACGCATTGATCTTTCGCCCTTTATCTGTCTCTCATCAGCTACTCTCTGATTTCAGTTTTCATTGATTAGTGCGCACTGCTTGACAGCTCAAAACAAGGGTGACGCAGGCTGGCGTCTGCGCACTGCCTGCCGGCGGCAGCAGCGGAGAAGGCGGATATCCGACTGCGCAGGCGATGTACGCCACGTGACAGAATGGGCCAGCCATTCACATCTCGCGACTGGTATTCAAACCTCTCAAATCGCTGTCATTGGTTGATCACCGCCGGCTTGTTTGGCGCTTACCGCGCTTCTGCTTCCGCTTCAGGCGCTTTTGATCAGCCAGCACACACGTATGCACCATTGACCTTGTAGCCTGTCGGCGCGTGCTTGGCTGGCGGTGAAGTGCCGTTTGAACGCTGGCCTTTTTATTGTTTCTTTGGGGATCCACACTTTCTTTTAGCGGTGGGGAGGTTGGCTGGATTGGTCTGTTGGATCGGTTGGTCGGATCGGACGCTGTGCGGTCTCCGTGCCGGTGGGAAGCGCGCATATTTCGACTGCAGGGACGAGTTTGCGGCGGCTCCTTGTTCGTTATAACCGAGTGGTGCAGCCACGGCTGTTCGTTTTATCTAAGACGCAGTGCCATAGCCCTAATACATAGTTTGACGGTAGCTTCACGCTCGTTCGTAATAAGCGCGCGTTCGTTATAAGCCGGCCGTTATAAGTCGGCTCGATTGTATCTTACATCTTATATGCTACATTCACTTCTAAATAACTATGAAGTCAATGAAGCAATATACACGCCTGCTCTAATCATGATATTCAAATAATACATTCCTCAATGTGTGACACGTGTGTAACGCGTTTTGTTTTGCTTATTTATTTCGTATGTGTGCAGGCGTGTGATTAATTTTTCGCGCTTAGCCTTGTGCGAAAACCTCGATCATTACCTATCGGGTTCTGCCGAAACTGCAAGGTTAACGCGTGTCAATAAAACTGCCCAAGGGCAACTTTTTTCCCCAGCCCAGTTCTTCCACCCCTGCGCCGACTGTGATATTGTGCGCCATACGAGATCTGTTGCGCCATCCTAATAAAAATCCCTAAAACTGTGCCAACGTACGCCAAAATTAATGTCTCGGCGATGATTAAATTGCCAAGCCTCCTGACAGGCTGTAGAGAGGGGACGCGTCTGGCACGATCTGTCGCGGTGTAGCCGTTGCCGCACAAACGTCTCCAGGGAAAGAAACGGAGTCTATCGGACCACTGAAATATTCGAGTTTAGCGACCCGTTGGTTTGTAGGAAAATTAAAGCGAGAAAAATAACCGGGAAACTTTGTCACCGCCGGTCGCCAGATGTTCGTTAGTACACATCCGCTTGACACGTTCGTGCATATCCTTTGAATGACGCAGTAATCGGTAGACCTCGTCGTTGCTCGCCGGCGCATATCACCCTGAAACCATAGGGGACTAAGGAGAGCGGACGACAGAATTAGAAAACTCGGGGGCAGCCCGCATAACGCCACCTCGTGCAGCGCTTCCCGCGTGCCGTTCGTCGCTGGCGGCATAGTTTCGTTTTCGCGTTTTCGATTGCGTTCTCTTGCCTTACTGCGCCGACGGAGCTTCATCAAAAACCTTGAAAAATTCGCGCTGCCTACAAGCGTTTGATTCGTCGGGGCAGTAGGAGCGTGTTGGAAGACGCCGAACACAGTAGAGCGCAGTCAAGTTTTAATGGGCATTACTAAGTTCCTTGGGATCTTTAGCCATTCTTTAAGGTTTGTTGGTGCATAGAAAAGAAATTTAAAGAATACAACTTTCAAATGGCATGTGCACTGCATGCGACCTGCACTGTGCTGCGTAATTTGTTGCCCCGAGGAGGAAGCTAAAGCCAGCGCAAATGAAACCAGGAGCCGAGTTCTCAACGCTCTTCGCGCGTTAAGAACGGAGCGCCATTTCCGGCACTTTTAGTATACCGTACCCCAGACTATCACGATTGCCGAAACAATGGGCGCAATCATCAGACACGAGACATTTTTAGCCATAGTTCGTCCCTGACTCGCTGCCTCGAGTTGTAGCTACTGCTTTGTATTGCTGCCGGCTTTTAATTAAAAAGAACAAGGCGATTTTCATGGGCCAGAGCTCACAACCTGGCTATGAACCACACCGTAGTTGAGGGCTGCGAAATAACTTCTACCACCTGTTTGTTTTTTGTTCTTTCAAGGTGTACCGAAATTTCTGTAACCGGGTGTTTTTGCATTTCGCCTTCACTGGAATGCAAACTTGCACAAAGAACACCGCAGCCACCGAGTTATCATGGCCGGTCGGCCCGCATGTAGTACAAACAGCGGGACGCGTGTGTTGATCCGTCTCAGCCATGGCTTGATGCTGGCTGTCACCGTAAACTTCTACGCGCGCAAAGTGCTGTTCCTACAGTGGCATCTGAAAGCGCTATCCTGAACTGCACAATTGAGAGGTACGCCGAGATGACTGGGCGCAGAATATGAGAATCCATGCCTAATGACAGCATTCTGAACAGGAGTTTGAACGCCACTGGCCCGACCCACGAAATTCCGACTAGTGCGCGAAGCATATTTGGTGTTCCGGTGTGCAGAGCCCAATACAGGCGTTTATCTACGAGCCCAATGAGGACCCTGTGCTGCTTGACAGCTTCCAAAAACTGTACGATCATGAAAAAGCAGAGGTTCTTAAGCTGCTTCGAGTAAAGGGCAGAACAGCAGTTTATGCGTGAGACAAAATCACCCCCTTCGCTTTGCAAAGCAGCCTTCTTGCAAGGTAGTTTGCCTGAGAGTTTGCCTCAGTTGCCTGAATATTATCGACAAACATATCAATACCGGCTAAGTGGTACAGACTCCAAGGCTGATCTGCCCAATGTTCAGCACTCTGCCCTGCACCACTCCGCATGTTTCGATATTCACTGATCTTCGCTTTGTTGTTCCAATGAAGCCTTCTGTTTTCCTGTCGTTTGTGAACTGCTGAATTCATCGCAACAACGAGTCGCAAATGCCGAGCTCAAATAGACTACGGAATGTGCAACCATGAGAGGGTCAAAGCTCTCTTCTAATGCCGAAAAAGATCGCGCTGCTTGTTTCTGTCAGCAAGGAGATGCTCCACTTATGTCACATTATCCAGTATTACACGTATGCCGCATCACTGCTTTCGGAAACTCAACAAATTCAGACAGCTCCGCTCGCTATATTGCACCATAGCTAAACCCTCGTGTCAAGCATCTTCATTGCTCCCACGGGCAGCTCGTCAGCCTCGCCGTGGAACATACCAAGGCACACGGGTTTCTTTTCAGATTCCAGTGCCGAGATAACTCGAGCAGTGTTCCACGAGTCTGTGCAGCTTACTTCATCCCAACTTCCTTCAGTATCGCAAGGAGCGCTCTAATACGCCATAAATTTCATTACAATCTCAAGCAATACTCTCTTCCAACAGGAAGGAAAGAATTTTAGCCAACGAGCTCAGCCGAGCTGAGTCTTCTAAATCATGAAAAGACAGACTTAAAAATTATGGAAGCTGTGCGGCTTTCCTATCGCCAGACATTGTACGACAGGCTCCGTGCGCACGTGGCATTGAAGCAGTACCGCTTGCGACAGTGGCGGTTTTCAATGTTTCCTGTTACGTTAAAGGCTACCGCTGCGAAACACTGTTTTGCGCGAGGCTTGTTGCGGAACCAAAAATGTGACGATATACGTCATTGTCTTGCCAGCAGTGCTGGCTTTATATTGGTGTCCAGTGTTAGCAGCATAAACCTTACAGATGCCTGCTCCACTGCCGTCATGCCTTCGGCACCTGGCGAAGCCCAAGGCAGGCCCTTTTTTTTTGTTCTTGTACTCGACGTCATTAAAGCTACTCAGGACTCTGTGAAGTGCAAAGACCGGTGCTGTAACTGTACGTATTTCCCGCTAACGAAATTTTTCACAATTTCACAAACGATTTCAAGGTGGCGATGTACCGGAATAGAAGCCAGCACTGATTTCCTTTTGTGTCCCTAGATATTCAAGTTTTGCAGCATACATCAAAGTGCCTCGCTGAGTTAGCAGCTCATAAATCTTGTTGACGGCGAATCACGGTCTTCGAAAGCCAGTAGCAAGAGTGAGAAGACGTAATTAATGCTTGTATGACTGGGGCGCGCAAATCCAACCTAACTTTAGGGGAAATTGTCGAGGAGACAACGTGCCGCAAAGGTCACTCAATGAGCCAACATTCGCAGTAATCGATGCATGACAGAGTAAAGCTTTTTTCAATACCCTTCGGAGTCCAACTGCCTTCTCGGCGTTCTCCGTTTAATTCTTGCTATCTTCAGTAAGAACCGTTGGACTAAGTCTTTTTCAGACAGAAAACAGGTGATGTGAGATTTCTGACTTCAGCATACTGGCCTGCTCGTTTTCCATGCACTTGCAAAAACGTTTCCTCTTTGTGTACGAGGCGTAACGCCATATTTCCTCAATGCGCAAATGTGGACAGTTTACAAGCATAATATAACTGTTCTTCAGCGTGCTTTCGACGTCCTTCTTTCGCCTGACATCACTGGCAAGATGTTGAGTACAAAAGTGATGTTTGTACAGCTTTGTTATCGATAACCATATACGCTGAAATGCGAACAAGTTGCACTTCTAAGCGGAGCACACAACGGGCTCGCAGCGCTCAGCCATCTTAAGTGTTGTAAGCAAGTGACCTTTTCCTGCGCACTTAGACATAAAACCAAAGGTCCACGTATGCATGAAAGCATGCGCGCACACTTCAGGAGGTTTTCGACAGCTTTTCGTTTCTGCTTTCCTCTTTACGTCTTGAGACATTCTATGTGCAAATCAACCTTCACTCCTTTCTCTTGGCGAGCTTCAATTCGAGTAAACTGGGACTTGCTGCTCAATTTTATTACACTCTAAACACGAAAACGATTGTATGGGACTAAAAACGGAGTAAGCTCTCCTCTGGCGCACTCCCTTCCTCTAGCGCGCAAAGGAAGTGTGCTAGAGGAGAGCTCACTCCGTTTTTAGTCCTTTCTGTTTAGAGTATACGACATTTTGGGGCTGCCCTGCGTTTCATGTGCGGGGTGCCGGGATTCAAATCGACTGTCGTCAACTAGAGCCACCTTTGGCCACGTGGAAAACTTTCGCTCGCCGAATCGCCACCGGAAATCTTGGCGGGAATGAGCTCATCACGATTTCCTGTGCTTAGTGAAGTCCTTGGTAATGACATTGCTGTATTTGCTACTCTTCTTTCGTTGTTTTGACGGAACTTCAAATGCGACTCCTGAGGATATAATTTCTCTCTTGCACTAACAGTCGAGCCGCTCGCTTTTGTTTTGTCCGTCCGTTCGTTTTTTTTTTTTTCGATGTTTTCCGCAGGAGCATAATGCAGAAAACCACAACTTCGGGGAAGCCACAAAGTTCTTAAAGAGGCGCATTCCCCAGTATATTCGGCTCGAAAAGATGCTTTCTTTTTTTTCTTTTAATTAACAAACTTGTAATTAATGAACGAATTTTTCACAGGCTCCACAGTGGTTGAACTGTGACGTCGAACGTGATGGTTCATGAGATCGCGTCATGATTGGGCTGCCTGCCTATAACGACACAACTGGGAGCTTAATTTCTGTCATTTTCATGCGTTTAATACTTTCTATACTGCATTACTCAGACAAAACTTTGCAAGCAAACCTCTCCAAGAAAAAAAGTACTTCGCTTCATTCTGTTTAATACCCCTTTACATCCTCTCACTTCTTCCAGGCAATTCAGGGGCCTCAGCCAATCAGCCTGTTCTCTAAAAAATCGATGACACTTGCATAAAGCCGAAAGCGCGTAGACAACCAGCAAAGGTACTTGGCGTTTACGCAGCTTTCCTTTCAACAAAGAGCCGTTTTATATCTAATCCGTGAGCTTTACAGCCTTGAAAGGTGATGTAGCGCACTGAACCGACTACGTATTGGAATTTAGAGACTTCTAAGATAAGTTTATGTGGTCTTTTCGCCGCGCAAATGGCCGTGCCACTACTCTTTGATGCATTGTTGGAGTATTGGCAAAGCTTAGGCACATCGGTGTTTTTGCCTTGAAAGATTCCAACAATAACCATGAAAATAAGCTCATGGAGCTATAGCACAGCCTAATTAATTAATTTAAACCGTTTTTACCATCAGTAATGCTGTAGCCATATGCGGCATCGAAACTAGAATAAAAAATCCTGCGTGGCAAATTCTTGCATTCTCCCGCTGCTTTGACATTTTACTTAGAGGCGCATGTTTGCCGCATTTATTGCGAAAGCTAAATATTATTGAAAAGGAAATTTTTCTTCCTTTATGTATAGATGTTAATGGGCGAGTTATAGGCGCCGAGCTGCCTTATGTTACTAAAGAGTTCTTTAAAGGCCGCTGTTAGCGCCACGCACGAGGCATGCCTGGCATTTTCCCTTATTTTCCGCTGCTATTATTAAGAACTTTGGAGCACAGGTGCTTCGTTACGGTAACTAATTTTTCCTAGAAATATAGTAATCATCACAATTCTTCTGTTGCAACGGGGCATGTTCTGATATATATAACTGGCGTTCTACAAGTTAGAAGCTTAAGTATCGTACCACAGACAGCTGGTTTTGAAATGTTGCGCGCATACTGCGGCGACCTTTAATACATTTTAATAAACGTGCTTGCGAGCTAGTTGGTTCATATCCAGGAAATTAAAGCTGTGCAAACAAGGCAGGGGCAAAAACACGCACACACACACACGGAAACAACGCCATGAGCGCAGCCTCAGTCGTGTTTGCGCAGTTTTTTTACTTTCCTGCGCTTTTCTAGGCAATAGCTAAGAGCGACACATTCTTTCTCACTCATTCGATTTCGCTTTGCACCGTGTTGCAGGTCGCTCGGTGGCATTGGTTGAAGCGAAAGACAACATAACGCGCTGCTTCTGGATCGATTTTTTTTTATCCAAAATGCAACAGCGTTGCCAGTATTTATCATAGCATGGAGAATGCGTACGGAAACTGTGCACCGCCATATACTGCTGGTAAACGATGGGCAGCTTTGTTGAAGCACGATAGAGAATCTTTGAAACATGATCCGCGGGCCGTTCAGCCAGTTTGAGTCGTCAGTGGAGGAAATGCATCGCAAAGTGGAAAACATGGCTAAGGCCAACAATCGTGTGGCAGTTGTTCAGGTTGCTCGCGCACTGGGCATTAGTATTTGGTCTGTGGAGAAATGTTTTGTAAGGATATTTAGGCATGTAAAGTTGTATTTGCGATAATCGCCCAAAACATTGACACCTGAAATAAAGAAAAACGGAGAGCAATATCAAAACTGCTAGCCACAATAAACGCTGTTGAGAGCTGTTTTTACCTGCAGTTGGTGACAGGCAATGAAACTTGAGCGTAGCACTAGGACCCTGGGAGAAAGTAAGCACTTGGAAGCACACGAATTTGTCTCCGCCCGTCAAACTGAATACAGTCTCGGTGGGGAAGACCGTGGCTGTAATTTCTAGGAAAAGGTGGCGTTCTGCTAATTTATTACCAACCATCCATAAGAAGGATGACAGAGGCCTATTATAACCAAGTTGTGTTTCGACTGAGTGAGGCCATTAAAGAAATTCGCCGAGGAATTTTGAGGAAAAGAAATTTTGCTGCTCCGTTTCAATTCCTCAGCCCACACATCCCACGTAATGTCGGACATTGTACTGTAATGCAGGTTAGAAGTCACAAGCCGGCCGCCTATTCATCGGACCTTGCCCCCTGTGTCCTCTTAGCGTTCTTAAAGGGCCACTGACCAGGGTCCGGACATTTTTGAAAAACAAGCCCACTGCATAGATGAGGCATCGAAGATAACCTCTGCAAAATACTAGAGCCATGCGCGCCCCGAAAAGCTGCAAAAATTCAAATCAAAGCCCGTTCGTTCTTTCCTTCAACAAAAACGTCCCCGCCCCACTACTCTGAACCCCGTTGACGTCATGAGGGTTACTTTCGCTAAAGGCACTCCATTGGTGCATCGTTCTGACTGACGGGAGAAGGTTGGGCGTAGCCTTGGCGTCGCGTCATCTGCACAACGCTTTCCGCAGCGCCTTCTGTTTTGCACATGCCTACAAACCCGCATGAAGGAACAAAAAAAAAACTGCGGAGGGAGCGTACGGCGACAGCCTTGAACCCTAGCCATAAAAAGTAAAAAATAGTAGAACTGAGTGAGTTGGTTCACCCCCTCCCCCCCCCCCCCCCCCCCCCCCCCCCCCGCCGTGATCACGTCACGAGACGCTCTGCGTGCGCGCTCCCTTCTCAGTTTTTTCCTTCTATGCAAGCCCCCCAAAACAAGGTTTTAATTACTAGTGCAGCAGAGCCTTTCCCTCGCTCGCCCACTTGACCGCTCCGCAAACACACCGCTTATCCTTCGTGCATCTTGCGTACGCCTCGACTCCAATGAATGACATGGGCTTTGGAGCGGAGAAAAGACACAAACACACAGAACACAAACACACATGGAGAAAAGCAAACGGTCGGTTGCCGTGTCCACGCTTCGCCGTGTGTTTCGAACACAACTGACTTCCGCCCCTCCGCTCGTGAAACGGTGGGGAGGCCTAAAAAAAATGAAAAGGTGGCTCGCTAACTGGGAATGACAAACAGATGTATGAAAGGATGCGCTCGCTAACAAGTCTAGCGGCGAAACACCGCGAGGAGACCCAAAGAGCAAAACAGAGAGGGTGTTAGGAAACCCGCAGCGCCCCCCCCTCTCCTCGAACAGACCCAGTAGCAAAAAGCAAGAAAAGAATTCTCTTGAAGGCGGGGCCATGACGTAGGCATGTGACGCACTCCACAGACACCACGCCTCCGGCTTACATCGGAGAAGGAAGGGGCGATTTTGCCTTGCCGAGCCTACTCGACGAGGAGCGAGAGAGAAAAATTTCGAGGAGGGAACAGAAGGAGAGGAGTCTCGCTCCAAGAGCGGTAGAGAGTGTTTGCGACCCGAGGGTGGTCAGTGGCCCTTTAAGGAGCACCTTCTAGAAGACAGATTTCGCCAGTGTGTGAAGTGTGTTGACGGTCAGTGGGGCGGCACTCGGGAATAATTGGGTCAAAAAAAAAAAAGAAACCTACATCGTGTTTACGATTCTCGGTAATACGAATGAACAGCACAGCTTAGTGGAGATAGCATTCGTCGACAGGTGCGCTATGTTGCCTTTGCTCACCGGTTGCAAGCACGACGCACACATGCAGACCCCTTTAGCATGTCGTGTACCATGGCACCGTTACCGGAACACCGGGAGCTCGCCCAGCGCCACTACGTACGCGCTGATTGGTCCCTATGGGGCAGGCGCGTGCGCAGCTGCCGAGTACCTAGCGCCATCTGGCGCCCCCTAGACGATCTGCGCATGCGCACTGACGACGCGCAGTGGCCCGGTACTCCGGTAACAATGACGGTAGCACGGTACTTGGTAGGCTAAATGTGTTTACTGTCTCAAGTTAGCACCTACGAAAGCCACATTCAATGCGCCGTCTGTCCAATCCCAGCCTCTGCCCTTCGTGCTTCATCGTTCTCCTCTCTCCTTCTCACCTCCCCATCCGCTTTCCCGCTGATCCTCTTCCAGGCTCCAATGGTGTAAACGCAACGGTGGCTAATTCAAACGGCAGTTTGGTTTGCGCAGTTCCAGCGGCCGGGCCTCTTCACATTCGTGACGACGCGTTTTTTACCGTGTTTGTCATTTCTTTTCGGCACTGCTTGCTTTATAGATCGAAAGACCTGCCACCACTGAGCAATAACTGTCGTGCACCGAAGTGCACAGCGAAGATTGGTCGTGTACTCTCAGTCCTATAGGTAGGTTAGGTCACGCAGTAGCTACGTTCAAAAGAAGGGATGATTAAGCACTTCAGGTCATGTGTTTAGATTAAGAGGGCAGGGTACACAGCCAACGAAGAGGAGCACAAGGAACAGCAAAAAAAACACAGTGCTGTCTCTCAAAAGAATAATTAGCGGCGAACGAGAAGCATATATATGCTCTCAGACGTGCGCATTGCAAGCACACACCGTACAAGGAGAGCTACAAAAAGTGTCACAACTTTATCTAAAAAACGCGAAAGAAACATCTTTTCGGCGTTGTACAAGACAAGTGAGGTATCGCTGTGGTCCATCGCTTTTTTTTGTATAGTACGCTTCTAATGTTTCATGTGTTGCTTAGCGTGCTCCTGTTCAGGACCTTCACGTCAGAAAATCGCGGTGTACAAGCTTTGCGAGTACTGCACTGCTCAGTACGATTGGCACCGTCATCGTTCTCCAGACCTTTTGCGTGCTGCCTGAGCCGTTCGTTAACATAACGCCCCGTCTGGCCGATGTACGACTTACTACATACGGGGATTTCGTAAATTATGCCAATGGCATATTCCCCAAAACTTTTTCTGCGCCTTTGTTTACAGCCCGACTTTTCGTTTTCGACAACGTTGCGTCGTTCCAACGGGGCAAGCTTCCTAGAGGCTGAAAACCCACCGGCACATTGTACCGGTTAGACACCTTTTTGAGGCCATGGGAAATTTCGTATATGCAAGGCCTTTCTTTACCCTGCAGAAGTCTTGTTGCTTCCTTTTTGGCTCCGGGCTTCGTCTTCTTGAGAAGCGTTTCAGTCACTGCCATTACCACTGACCCAGGGTAGTCAGATGCATCGAGCCTTGCCAAGTGATTATGAAACTCCCTTTCCTATCATATACATGCGGCTCCCGGTGTGCAGACTACAGGCAGTGGTTAGCAATTCCCCTTTTCACTATTTTTGATTGGATTAATTACAGGACAGAAGTTCCTTTTGGGCTCGGGGTGAATCTTAAATCTACAGTACCAACTAGCCCAACAAATAACTCTTTTGAAGTATTTAAGCCGGTCCCTGCATTCTCTCTGGCATGTGCTAGCAATTTCGCTATAGCTTCAGCACTTGAGCGGCGCTGGTCACGCAGGTCGCAACAGCGAAACAGGCTTATCTCGCGAGAGATGAGGAAGCCGCTCTTACCTTGGCCCTTCCCCTCAGTTATCCTCTTCGCTATCTCACAGGGGACACCGGCAACGCCACCAAGGAATGGACGCTTAACAGCTGCGCTGTGAAATCGAGCTGCGTTTTTGGTCTTACAACTCCTGCTCCGGTGTTTTGATGAGAAATTATTGAACGCTCCTGGTAAATAGATAGATACATCGGTCAATGAGTACCCTTCAGAGGCTTCGGACGCAAACGCCGCGCGCACTAAGTATAGCGCTCGCCATATCCCCTCGCTCTCGACCCCTTCTCACAGCCTTCCAGCTTGAGCATCAGTTGAGTGCTGACAGCTCGTTCTTGGCAGTTATCGACGAGCAAGTGGCGTCGGAAACGGAACATGATTGAGATATCAAATTCAAATGACGCGCGATCTTCTAAAATTTAAGAGGCGCACTGTGCCTTAGTGCGTGTATCTTCGCCTGCCACACTGGTGCACCAGCGTACTGAGCTCATGATTTTTCAGTACCACGAACGCCAGAACAATCACACCTTGAAATTACGACTTGATTGCTCGACATTTTCTAGCGGTGCGTTTCGTGGTGAATACCAGGGCGCATGAGGCCAGCAACAGGCAACGGCGTATTTGACTTTCGCTAGAATCAGCGGAGCCTCGGTCGCAACATACTAGCTGGTGTACAAGCGCCACAAGGAAACAGTGCTGTAGCCACTGGCCAGCATGAAGCAGAAGGATACGATGCCACCGAACGAGCCTGCACAATTTGTTACAGACAGCATAAATCCGAGAAATTGGCTCTTTATAGAATTTCGGCATCAAGAACACGCACGTACCTGAGCTCTTGTCGGCCTTCCAGCGCGAACAGGCGCGATCAGCTAGCCCGATTACTATAGTTCAGAAGGAAAGAATATCGTAGTGGGCCGCTGTCTAAAGCAGGACAGGTGCAGAATTCAGCACGGGCTTTCATTTATCATGCCCACAAATTATCTCGGGATCATCGTGCATAGAAATATTCGGCCGTTTTCAGCATACGGCTGGACGTCAAAAGATGGCAATTGGAACATATCTTGCCAGTTCAAGCCTTGCGGCTGTATAACAAAAACAACGTGCTTCACACATGGTCTAATGCATTAATCTATAGTACCAATTACAATGTGTTTTTTTCTGACATTGTTCTCCGTAAAGTTAAAAGTATCAGTTGGTCAATCGATGAACGCGTATGCATGCAGTACAGAGGCGGCGCGTCACAGACGCGTCGCAACTCAAACGCGGGCTACCTATGAGCGGTCTTGACACCCTCCAGGAAAAGAATTGAAGGGGAAACTTCAGCTCCGCCTTAAGGGTATGATACATAGCTAATGATAACGGTAATAGCTAATGCAGAATTGGTTTTTCTCTACTTTACATTCATAGGTCGTCGGGAGTCCTCATACCACTTCTGGCGCAGTGCATGGTGCAGCGCTTAAATGATGCACCGCTGCCCTGGGATGGCGGGTGCTGCCACCGGTGGGACGTGTGCGATCCAGATTGTTAATTAGCACCCTCGCGTGACAAGTCATTAATTTAACCGCCGCCTGTCGCGATGCCCAGTTTGCTCACAATCCGGTGGGCTGGTTGTGATGATGCCGCAAGGTCACGTGACCTAGGTGGCCCTCCTGCCTCCTAGGTTGCTTCTGTGGGGATTTTCGTGGATTTTTCGCTCATGGTCAACAACGCCGAATTTTCTGCGACATGAGCTACTTGACACTGTCGCTTTAAAATCGCTGAGTACTGTGGGCTTTCCAGCAATATTTAACGAACTTTCTGTGACTGACTTAGCTCAAAGCATACATAAGAGCGTCGGCCGTAAAAATTCAACTACTAGCCGCCTGCCTCCAATATATTATGAACGAGTGCAGTGCTATTGCCAAAAAATGCATTCGAGCAATGGCAACTCGTCTCAGGTGCAACGAACAACTGTGGCCACGCCACTTGGTTATAGCTAATGAGGAGGCGCCGTGAACTCACCCCAGTGACTAAAAAACTCGCGTTTCCAGCTTAGCACGGAGTCTAAAGAGCGTCTCTCAACCACCCCGACACCGCCCAGAAAGAACATGTCCACACAGAAAAGCAAGAAATAGGCGGCATTGAAACTGCAGTTAACCGCCGGCCAAGTGCGCGCCGACGGCCTAAAAGATGACTCAAGCTTGCGTGTGCGCCCGCTGGGAGAAGATCCGAGATGGAAGCAGAAGTACACTGGGCGTGAGACAATGGCAGCGTCGAAAGTGAAGCTAGTGTGCATGGTTGTGTATGAACTAGCGGCAGCGATTTGAAGAGTTTGAATGCCTTTCTGGACATGCCGGTCACGTGATGTGGGTAGCCTGCCCAGTAGGCTTTACCTTTTGGACTGCTACCAAGTGCAGGCAGAGCCAGATGGCAGACAGTGCAGCTGATACATTTTTTGCGCACGTGCTCTCCGCTACTTTCGTCGTTGCATGGGCCCAGGAAAGATCGATGAAGGTGTCGGAAACACCATGATCAGATGCAGGTAGATTTGTCGCAACGCGTCGTTAATGCATAGTTGGCCGGATGTTGCCTCGGATGACTACGTTCATGCGGATATCGCAATGCACTGCTCTGGCGAAGCCGTTGTGCGCAAAGGACGAGCAGTCCCTTAGCGTTAGGAATCTGATCAGTGTGGCCGAACTGCCACCAGCTGCCATGGAACTCTTCAAAAAAGCAGATTTTTGGCAGCAAGGATTTCAGCGAAGAGGATCATGACCGCCCTGGTGAGCCTGGAAAGTGCCATGGTAGGGCCTGCTTTGAAGAAATAGACGCGAATGATGCAGTTTTTAAGGAGTGAACACCACTTTTGGGGGACCTAGTATTTTTGGCTGTAACGCAAGGAGTTCGCTTACTATGAACATTAGATACAACGATCGCAATCCGCGTGACCGTAAGGTTCACCAGTTCTCTAATCTCTAACAGTTATCTCAAAACTATCTTCCATCTTTTCTCGTCGTGGGATCCCAGTTGAAGAGTGCACTAATAATGGGCCCCACTTCATGTCATTTGCAAGATACTGTAAATATATCACATCTAGTCAACTTTCACGCTGTAATGGTCTCGCTGCAGAGGGCGTCAAAACTGTAAAATACATCCTAAAGAACACCAACTCCTTCAATAGAAGCTTATTTTTGAGCGTCTTGACTTGCAGAAACTCTGGTACGGTTGATGGGGGTCACACGATGCGCTCCTCATGGGCCAACGACTGCGAACTTGTCATCTAGACTTCACCGCTGTGCGACCAAAGCAAGTTCAGAAGCGTGAGCCAACCCACTCTGGATTGCCTCTCACCAAACTGCGTCCTGGCGACTGCGTCCGCATCAGGGGTAACCGCTCATAGAGCACCAAGGCACAGGTTCAAGGCATGATGGCACCACGCTCATACCATGACGTCGAACTGGGTGTCAGAGAAGCAAAAGCTTTGCGCACGCAACAGGCCTACCTTACGCGCACTGCCGCCCGTCCTGGCAAAGACAGGTTTAGTTGAGTGTGGCTAGCATAGCGCCCGAGAAGCGTAACATACTGTGGTGCCATCTAGTGAAAGCAAGTCAAAGTTCCGGTAATGTGAGCTGAAGAAACTTTTCTCTCTTATTAATGGCAGTAACGGGTGCACTCAAAGGCTTTGTTTTTTTAAGCGTAAATCAATTGAGTGAAATGAAAATGTGAATTCCGGTGCGAAGTTGGAGAAGTATTTCGCCTGGTGTCGTTGCTATGACGACAGCGTACGCCGTACACAGGTATGCTTAACATTAAGAAATTCATCAATTTATCTGAAAAACGATGACTATTTCTCAGCTATACCATTACGGAGGGGTGAGAATGCAAGCCACGCAAACAACCACGCAAGTCACGCAAGCACCGCAACGCAGAGTCCGCTGGCTTGCGTACGTACGCAAGACGCAGGACTCGCGCTTGTGTTCTGCGCATGCGCACTGCCGTCCCCGCAAGGTCCTTGCGTACGTTAAGCCGTTGTGGACGCACAGCTAAAACTGTCTAATAGTGTTCCTTCGGCTGCTGAGATGTCATATTGCACTCTTTAGTGCAACTGCATGGTGATGATCTTACTAGGAATGCGTGCAGTGGTCTGATAAGATTTGTGCAGTTTGGATTAATACCCCAGAATAATTTACAACACCGAGGAAAATACCTTAGCTAAGATGTGAATATAAGCGTAGGAGTTTCCACCATTGCCTTGATTTTGTCATCTGCTTTGCGTAAACCTATTCCATCTAGCTTGCAGGCAAAGTAAGTTACAGAGACTACAACGAACAATTATTTCTCCACGTGCACTTTGAGCTCCTATCCTTGTAGTCTTTTCAGAATTTGTGTCAGATTGCTGAGGTGTGCATCTTCCGATTCACAGATAACAAAAAATTGGAGGGGACACTTGTGCTCCACCTTAAGGGTAAGACGCGATAGGTTTTAAGGGGTAACGGTAATATGTGCGGAGTTGGACATTCTCTATTTTGCATTCGTAGATGCCGAGGAGTCCTCATACCCCTCCTGGTGCAGCTGTGCAGCGGTTAAGCGATGCGCCACTGCCCTGTGATGGTAGGTGCTGCCACCGGTGGGCCTTGAGCGACAAATATTGCTCTTATCGAGCAACCTCTTGATACCAATCATTAATTTAACTGCCACCTGCCACGGTGATCAGTTTGCTCGCAATCCGATGGTCAGGTTGTGATCACGCCACAACGTCACGGGAACTACCTAGGCTGCCTCTCCGGGGATACTTTCGTGCATTTGTCGCTCACCATCAACGACGCCGGCTTTTCTGCGACACGGGCTGCTTAACGTCATCTCGTTAAAATGTCATCTTGTGTTGCTTGAAATATTGGGAGTCAATTTATTCGATGTTCTTCAGCCATACAGCTAGCGTGGGCGAGATGCCAAGGATCATTCCCATGTACTGTGCTTGTGGTTTTGAAGCCATCCTATATGCGGACAGTTCGGTTTGCTTTCGCCACTAGTAAGACGGGTGTGAACCACTCACTGTCGTTCACACTTTTTCAGGATACCCCTGCCTCCAAACGCTCTAGATCTCCTTCAGCACGAATGGGGCGTGACGAGGTTGACGGAACTTTGACTGATCACCAGTGAGATGTATCTTCAGCTTGATGTGCTTGAGCTTCCCAATGGTTTCATCGACGACGACCTTAACTTTAATGAGCATACTATAGAGGTGGTCTATCTGTTGTTCCAGTTAGTCCTCAGTTATCAATACACGGCTCAGCTTGAGAAGGCTGAAACGCTTAATCTAGTCTCGCCGGAAGAGAGGAGCTCCTGTAATGTCCACTATGTAAAGCTTCAGACACCGCAGTGACTTCTGAAATGTGTCATTGCAGGTTGCATTTCCATGAGGGCTGAAATTTTCATTTGTCTAAGTCTTTGACTGCAATGACGTGCGCTCCTCTCACAGACGCGAGAGGTATGTTTTAAACACATCATTTGGCACAAGGCAGTACTCAGAACCAGTGTCCTTTTCCGTTTATAGCACTAGGCCTCCAATTTGCGGCTTCAGCCGGATCGGGCTACTTTTTCACCTATCATCTATGTATACCAGAAGCTCGAAAGTTTCCCTGTCTTCTTCAAAGGCATGCACTTGGCTTATTGATGGCTGCTTACCTCTCCTCTTGAAAGTAAGGCTTGCCGCTCGTGATGCCTTATGAGCGTCACTTGTTTTGACTTTACCTGCTGGACTGTTATGGCCGACCTCGTTACTCTTATGACAAACAGCCCCTAAAAAATGGCATTTCCTTGGATAATGCCCCTTGCGGTTTCACCTCTATCATCTGCGACACACCTTCTCGACATGCGTTGCAGAAGAAGTACACTTTTCTTCCTTCCCTCTGAACTGAGCAATGTCCTTTACGGCAAGCTCATGTGCCACAGTTAGTCGAGCGCCTGCTTTAGCATAGTTTCCTTATTGTAAGCAATCGCCTCTGAACTTGCATGAAGCGGAGGCCACACACAAACTTGCCCCGCCCTGCTTGATCTAACAAAGTCATGTAGTCGTAGTTTCTCAAGATCATGCAGTTCTGCCATCCATTCATTCTGATCTCACCTCTTTTTAGCACTTGCTTTTAGAATCTATGACGTTCTGACATTTCGAGCTGCGCTGGTGAAAAAGAGTCCTCCAGGCCTACCGGAAGTTCCTGTAGGCCGTTCAGAGCGAAGTACTGGTCCGCTCTCCCAGTTTGCGACGATCAGGCTTCCACGGCGTCATTCGAACTGTCCAGCTTGACAATCGGTGCTCTTTGTACTGTAATTGCTCCAGCATAGGTCTTAAATTTTAGGCTAATGTCCTAAAGTGCCGTCTAGTCTGGCGTCGGCTACTGCCTCCCGAAGTAGCCATCTCCAAGGCCTACGTGAAGCCTTGATGATCCGGTCCTCGTCCTTATTTGCTGTGTACGCAATACTACCTAACTGGTTCACAGCACAGCATTCAGGAGCCATATTGCCCCGGAGCCTGAACATGCGCACATACAGACGAACATACATCTTGTGTCCAGAATAGCCCACACGTGTGCTACAATGCTGGCTTTAGCGCACAACGGTTTCCACGGAATGAAAAATTATGTGCTGTGTATTGAGGCGGGCGTACGTCGGAAGGCAAGTCGCTGTTGTCTTGTATCATCTGTACGCAATAAACAGAGTTTATTCGTTAAGTTCCATAGCGCAGCAAGAACTCAGGGGACAAACACAAGCGCTAACTTCCACTAAGGCGGTGTACACAGAATTGATACATGAAGAAAAAACGACGCGTGTCAGATTAGACAAGATAATTTGGGAAAAACAAGCTTAAAAGGCAAATGTCTGTTGGATGCATGAGCCCAGAGCTGAGAAGCCACTAACTATTACCCTTTTCGTCTGCGCAAACGAAGCAGGTCGAGCGAGGAGTTGTGAAGACGTGCGTTTCAAATGCAGTTAGCAAGTCCTGCGCATGCCTGATGAAAAGTAGTTTTTATAAGCAGGTGGACCGCCTCAGAGCAGCAGGATACCCGAGACACTATGTTAGTTTCGGTAGCTGAGAGCTTGCGTCAGCAGGGAAAGGTCAAGACGACTGTAACTGATGGCGAAGGGGGCAGCAAGGTAGTGGTGGTGCCATATATCCACAAGCTGTCACACTCCCTCAAAAAGGTAGTACCAAAAGTGGGAGTGAAGGTGTGTATGTCTGCACCGGAAAGATTGTCCCGCATTTGCAAGGCCACCTGTCCTGACAGCAGGGTTCAGAATAGCTGCATGATTCGGCATATAAACCACTTTGTGTCATACACTGAGGAAATAATCTACAAGATCCCGCTTTCATGCGGAAAGGCGTACATTGGGCAGTCAGGCAGATGCCTTAACCAGCGGTTAAGCGAGCACCATAGGGAAGTTAGGGATGGCGGTTCTAGCAATTTGGCACGCCACTGTCGTGCTTACAAATGCAAGCCTGGTTTTAAAGAATGCGAGGTGATTGGTAGAAATGTGGATAGATTAACAAGTGAAATTATCGAGGCTGCCGCAATCGAAAGAGCTGGACCTGAAAGCTGCGTCAGCAGTCCGTCATTATCGCTAACTAAGAAAGATATGGCATTTTTAGACTTGGGGCAGTATGCCAACCGGTGAAACGTGTTGCATGTGCTTTTTAGGCTTGTTGTTCACAAATTATCTTGTCTAATCTGACACGTGTCGTTTTTTTTTTCATGCATAAATTCTGTGTGCACCAGATAACGCCTTAATGGAAGTTAGCGCTTGTGTTTGTCCTCTGAGTTCTTACTGCGCTATGGAACATAACGCATACCCACTAGCCCGAACCATCACCTTGTTAAGAGTTTATTCCAGCACGAACGTGGTCTAAAAGGAGCTGAAGCGCGCCAGTTTTCCGCGCAACACAAATTACTAGCCGGTTGGCAGCCGAGAATTGAGCGATCGTCACCGCCATCTACAACGGCATTGCTAGGCCTATTCCCTTTCGCACAATGGCCGAAGCATCACAACCACAGCCACAGCTGCCCCGACCATCCATCTGCCTCCAGGCTTTGGAGCCTTTCATATTCGTAAGAGACGACATGGATAGAAAAGGCACCGAAGGGGATTTTCTGCGCAGCAAGTCTCAAGCCGTGCAACTAAACACCTTCGTTTACCTCTAGAGTGCCAAAGCCAGAGAAACTTTCCTCACTCTCCCTAATCCTGTCGACAAGACCGAACCTTGAGCGGGGGTGCCATCACAGTCTTTGAAAAGTCTGTCATATATATATATATATATATATATATATATATATATATATATATATATATATATATATATATATATATATATATATATACACGCAAGCAACACTGCCCAACAGCGGCTCACAACGCGAGGAAGTCACGTATTTATTTCATCACTGCTGCTCACGCTAGAAAAAAGACAGATGCAACTACGCCAGCCTTGAATTCGACAGTCTCAAAGTCCGCACCTCGTCAGCGTAAGGACAAAAATTATTTTGGGACTAAGAAAAAGAATTGAGAAAGAAAAGAGTCTCAGCCCGTACTACTGGCTTAAGCGTAAGGGACAAAAGACTTTCCATTGAGCTGCAGATTGATAGTGATCTCGCACTGAAAAAAGCATTCCTGCTGAGGAAACGACCGGGAACTGCAAGCTGGCAGAAAGAGGCTTTGCAGCGAAGCGCAGAGGCACCACAGGCTGTTACGACACACGCTACATGTGTCACCACACGATAAAAGAAGGTTGCATTCTAGGGCTGCATGAAACTCGGGGGTGGATCAGCTTCAGGCAACAGTCATGTTTCGTATGTGAAACCGGTTCGAAGCACCCAAGGCAGAAGTGTCCTTCTTCTAAATGTCGACGTAGCAGCTATGACATGTAGGGTCGTTTCTCATGCGTCTGGAAAGCTAACAAGCTTTGACAATTCATCTAGCAGCGTGGGAGGACGCGAGGTGATCACGTTCTGTCAGCCCAGTGCGCCTAGAAAGTAGTCGCATAAATTCTCAGTTCATGTCATCGTTCAGGACGTCGAGTCGTGTTTGACACAGGGGCGCACGTTAAAGCGGTGACAAGAACCCCCGACAAGACTAAGAAATAGGCCATTCTTCTCATGTCCAGCATGCTCATCCTTGGTCAAGTAAAGCAAGGGTTAATTATCTTAGGAGTCGTGTGAGCTACACTGCCATTTCGTGGAACGAGAACCACGGCAAACCTTTATGTTCCAGAAGACCTGAAGGAACCACCCCTTGCGTTAGACCTAATCGGAAGCTTTGACATACTGCGATGGGTGAATGAGGCATGCGCAGTGAAACATGTAGACCTACTCCGCCAGTATCCACACCTCTTTCAAGGCTAGGTAGAGACACCTTATTATGTGTGGAAAATTGAGCTGAGGCCAGGGGCCGAGCCTTTGCTATATATGCGATGTAACCCACTACCTTTATTGAAACCCATCGGTATCGAAAGGTTTCAACAAATACGAAGGGAAAGTAATGAGGATATCAGTGGAGTGAGTAAACCAGCAAAATGGCGCTCGCCGATTGCTGTAGTGTTGAATACGAGTGCATAGCGGGAGTACCACCCGATTCCAAGCGCGGAACCGGCCTTGGCAGCTCTGGGACAAGCTAAGTTATTTTCTCGTTTGGTTGCATGCACAGGGATTTAGCAAGTAGACTTGCATCGCCAGTCTGTGCTTCTCATTGCATGCACCTTCTACGTTTGACCTCTTCGTTCTTGGAAGCACTTGACGATCCCGGGTTCGAACCCCGGACAAGGACGAGTTTTTCTCTAACTACGAAGTTTCTGTGGAAGCTGTACAGCTTTCCTTTGTAGCCGCATAGCTGCATTTGGATGGATGCGAATGAGTAATTACTCCCTCATTACCGACACATACTACTCGAAAATCAGTCTCTAAAGAATATCCTTCTCGAATCAAAGTCCATCTTCTCGAGACATGGCCTTCCAGCCCAGGTAATGGCCACAGAAAGCATCCCATAGTTTCCGACAGATTTTCAAAGTCCAAAGAATGGGGTTTAAGGCACACCATCTCGAGCTCCAAGTACCCGCAGTGTAACCGGTGTGCCAAGAGTTAAGTCAGAACTGTGAATTCAAAGGTGAACAAACCGCGTGTTCTTTTCATAGCACTGCTAGTTTACCGATCTGCACCCTTGAACACACATGTCTGCAGTCTGGCAAAACAGTTTGGATGGAGACTGCATAAGCTCCCCTGTCGGCAATGAGCTGCTGACGCCGTAGGTGCCTTAACTAGAGAGGCTTAGGGCTTACAAGCACTACTTCCTAAAACACCAACTGGTGGTTTGCAATAAACGCCACGTCGCAAGATGTCGTCCCAGAATTCAGACCCTCAGAACTAGTAGTCCAAAGGTCTTTATAGAAGCGGCACGGGGATAAGCAAAACAGGCACACCTCGTTCCTACTGAGTTCGCACGAACCGGGGCACAGTTCGACAAAATGCGAGGTTTCTTGTCACGCAGCTGCTTGTTAAGGTAGCACAGGAGACGAGTTCATGTCTCTTGACAGCTTTCCTTCCCCTCCTGTGCCCTCTGTCCAATCAAAATCACAGGACATTGAAAAAATCTCCCGATTAACGCCTCCACAGCACTCTAAACAAGCACATACTTCAAAATCAGAAAGGCCTTTGAAGCCACAAAATCATTATACCGTGATTTAAGGACGAAGTTGCGTACAGTCAAAGAATTGACTGACTGGTTGCGCCACTGACGGGTGGCGCGAGATAAGGAAGCCTGCAGAAAAAGCCTACACGAGCATTCGATTATTTATTACTATTTGAACGAATAACTAAAGGTCATTCCACAATGTAAAAACGCCTACTCATAATATTATGGCTCATTGGGGTATACAGTCGACAGGCACTAATTAAGCCTATTCGCTAGAAGCTTTGCTGCCTGGATCAGCAGTACCAATAGACACAGCTGTCTCGCAAACCTAGTGGGCAACGGCAGGTCGTTATTATTAGCATGAATATTTCTGGTAGCTGCTAAACTTCAGTGCCTGCACAAGTTAGACCTATCATGCAGCGTTTAGTTTTTAAGTAGAAACTTCTTAAATAGAAACAGCGCCCGTCCTGTCCAGTTTTTTCTCTCTCTTAGTCTTAAAATGTAGCCGGATTACTTTTTCAAGAAAACAAAAGAAAAATAGAAATTACTTCTGTCGCTTTCACGTGCGAGTTCCTGCTATGCCCCCGTGTGAAATCATGGCGCGTATAATGAAGAGGGGTTTGACATTCGAACCACAATGTCACCCGCTGTGCGTCGTCTGTCGGGGCTAGACTAAGCTGCGTCAAACATCACTCAGTCGTGTCCGCCAATGTGCACTGCCCTTATACCTGGCGTCTTATAATTTTGCAGGAGGCTATGAAAGGCGAAGAAGCCATGCTCTTTAACCATCATTTTCTGAACGATGAAATTATTGTATTTTTTTTGTGGCGCGAGGACACGCTGCACGGCAGCTCTGACAATTAGAACTTTACATGTACTCTCAATGTCTCCATAAGCCAAGGCCACGCAAACGAGCACAGCTTGTGGCTCGTGTCTATTCTAAGGCAACCGCGCGGCGCTAATTAATCTTCGCTGCACACTTGAACGCGTGAGTTCGTTTCGCAAAAGCCCTGTTGCAAGTGCTTTCCTGCTTTTCGCATCGTGAGCAATGTGCCGGAGGCATATTTTCCAAAGTCCGAAAAAGTCAAGCCTCAGCTTAAGTCTTGGAGCCCTGGCAGCGTCCTGTGAATTGTTTTCTGAAAAGGAATGTTTCGCAACGTAACCGCACGCTCCTCTTTCACGAGGTGGACCCGCCGACCTCTTGCAGGCGTCGTGGTTGTACAGCTGCGGCGCGCACGATAACGAAGAAAATTCAACAGCAGCCGAAGCTGTTGCGACAGCGCTGCCTCTGCGTGGGGGAGGTTATCTGCAAGCAAGAACGGCGCGCATATACGGTCGCGCTTGCTTGAGCGGTATATGGCTCTCGCAGATGTTTCCCCGATAAGGAGGAGGGCCGACCGACGCTCAAGCGGCACGGAGGAACACAAGGGCGCAGCAAAACACTCTGGCGTTAAGTTTCTCTCTCGTCTTGTCCGAGTTTTCGGGTGGCTGTGTACGTCATCATTCAGCCCATGTGCGGGAAAGAGAGTGCGACGGCTTAATTAAAGGCAGTCTCGTTCTCTAAAAGATTATATTTCGTTACGATTTGTTGCGCATTTCATACATTTACATGCATGACTGACCGCGATGCGGGCACGCGCAGGTGCACGGGAAAGGCAAGCCCCGTGACGTTATCAGCTTATAATAAGAGTTTAGCTATTTTCTCGCTACATTCACGTGCGTGCTGAGTGCGGTGCTCTGAAAGTAACACAATGGAGGCGCACCAAACCAATTTTGCCTTGCTTCATTCAATGTGTATCCACGACGCGAACAACAGATAATTGTGGTGTGGCTAGTATTTTATCCTGACGTTCATTACTCCTGACTAACCCCCCCCCCCCCCCCCTCCCGCTCCGCCCGTGATTTTTTTACTTTTCAGGAAGAGAAAAATGAGCGAAGGCAGCGTATAAGGTGCCACCACTCTGCAATCATGAGTCTGGCTTAAAATTGACTACATCACGAAATCACCAAGACACCGCAGGGACACAAGTGCGACATACACAGCTCAGACTTCCAGCTTACAAACAAAACCAAACCAACCGCTGCTTATACGAGCACAGTGCTTGACTGAATCAGCGCGTGCATACAAAAGGCGCTCATGACGCTGAAATCATTCCTCAAGGACAGCGGCATCCTTTGGAATTACTAGACGTTACTTGATTTCAATTACTAAATGTTAGAGGTACTACCTCTCAGCATTGATGTCTCCTGAGTGTCTCCAATATCACTACTAGTCACTTGCCTGTGCTGACTTTATTTATGAAGTACATAATTGTGATGCTAGCCGGACAACTATTTTTCAGGCTCACATTCATGCGTCTGCGTTATAGTCATTCTTGCGTTCGTGTGTCCTTCCTTTTTTTTATGTTCCCCTGGCCTTGCTTCTTGCAACACTCTTATGTGCTTACTTATTCTTATTGTTATTATGTACCCCCATTGTGTATTGTACTGTATTTGCATTTACAGTGATTATGCTCCCTTACTAATGTTATTTCTCCTGATGCATGTACTATGTTTTCCATGTTGCCGACTGTGTATGTTGTAGCTGCCTTTGATCACGCTGTAAATCGTCATTACGAGTGTTTTTTTTTTTAATTTGTGAAAAGGAGCAGCCAAAGCCACTGCAAGGCACCGACCTCTCCTTTACTGATCATGTAAATAAAAAAGGGACACGTCTTATGAGCCACAAAATAATTTAGGGGCGATCAATGACGCTGATGAGGTCCGCGGAGGCAGTGCTATAGCATGCTTCTTTCACTCGCCAATTTATTCCTCTTTTTATTCTATTTTAAATCTGAGGTCATTGTCTTTCACTGCCCAATCTATCCCAATTCTGATTCTATTCCAATTGCAACTACGCAACTACGGAAAATGTGTCACATTCATAGATCGCGGCGAGTCCTCATACCAATCGGCTCAGCAGTGGTTTAGCGATGCGCCACTGCTCTGGCAGGTGGCTGTTTCAAACACAGCCACTGGTGGGGCTTGGGAGAGCCAGGTTGCTCTTGCCGAGCAATACGACAAGAAATAGCTCCCGCGCGCCTCATATACTTCTTCGGGAGGCTGTATATTTTTTGGTTGTCTGTGTAATTTCATTCTCAGCGATTGTCATTTTTGCCGAGTCACTATTCGTCCGGAGTCTCCCTCTCTCCCTTACAAGTGGAGAGCGGTAGGGGGAGAGAGGTAGGAGGAGAGGGGGGTGGTTGACAGGTGGCAAGTGGAGAGAGGCCCTAAGCACCACCTAGCAAGTGGAGGCCTCACACATACGCCGACACCACCGGACAGTTTTCGCCTTTACAGTCCTCCTAATGATATCGCATTAAAAAATGGCTGAGGCTTAACTTGGTTAAGCCTGGAGAATGCGAAGCATCATCGTGTCGCGTAATTTGGAGGCGCACAACCACAGCGACGGCGCGAGGTGGGCCCCCGTTTCTCCACTGTCGTGACGTCATCGTGTCACGTGGTGTGACGTCATGTATCACGTGATTTGGAGGCGCACAACCACAGCGACGGCGCGAGGTGGGCCCCCGTTTCTCCACTGTCGTGACGTCATCGTGTCACGTGGTGTGACGTCATGTATCACGTGATTTGGAGGCGCACAACCACAGCGACGGCGCGAGGTGGGCCCCCGTTTCTCCACTGTCGTGACGTCATCGTGTCACGTGGTGTGACGTCATGTATCACGTGATTTGGAGGCGCACAACCACAGCGACGGCGCGAGGTGGGCCCCCGTTTCTCTACTGTCGTGACGTCATGTATCACGTGATTTGGAGGCGCATAACCACGGTGAAGGGCTGAAGTGGTAGCTAAAGTAGTATGCTTCGCATAAAATAAAGAGCAAAACATGCAAAATAACGATGTTCTTGAAGGCGCGTGGTAAAACATTCCTGTACAATGCGAGCCGCAGATAACTTTACGAAAGCGTCGACAACCGAAGCACATGATGACGGTGGTCAGTAGCAGAGAAAGCATAAAGGACAAAGGAAGCACGAAACGTAGAAAAAAAAATAACAAGGCTGAGCTACCAAACAGTAGATAAACATTCCAAGCTAATCCTGAGGCCTGAATCCACCCGGAGCGATCAAAAAAGTTTCAATACACTGAACTAAGCTGCAAATGGCGACGGTCGCAGCTAAAGGCTTTTCTGTTTAATCATGCTCGGGTTTACACAGGACTACTAGTTAACAGAACTGTGCTGCAAATTATCAATCTTATTTCAATATCTGTGCGCTGGGGCGGTAGAGCAGTTGCCAACAAATATTACGCAAAGCTAGTCCCGCCTGTAGGTTACAACAGCATCGACTTCACCGCATATTGAGAGGGATATAGCACGAAAAGATAAAAGATGTAATGATTAAGAATCCAATACATATAAGGAACAATGTTGTGGGTTGGTCACGCACAGAAAAGATAAAGCAATTCAGAGGAAGTTCCTGTTCTCTGTGTAAGGAACAAATGGGGGAACGTAGTATTTGTGCCTCTCCCGGGTCTCGGCGCTTTTGCGCAGTAACAAATTTTTCAGTACAAGCTGGTATGAAATAAACTTGCTTCATGGCTTCACATGTGATGTCTTTAATGTTGTCTCTGGCAGCACCAGGGCTTGATTTAACAACTGTGCATATGCTGACCTGAAAGATCATGCAACACTGAGAGGCTGATCTGACGCCACCATGCTTCCAGCCGACCCCGAAGGAAATTTATGAAAATTGTGCGTTTCGCACAAGAGAGTGAAGAAACTGACTCGGAAAATTTGGCGCAAGCCTAGTCGGTAGCGTCGCGGTGTTGATGCAATTTTAGACGCCGTCCCCCCCCCCCCCCCCGTCCCCCCCCCCCCCCCCAAACACATTTTTTTTAACGCGCTTGGCTCTATGAAGAAATGAGCTGCCAGTGCCTATATGCTGCAACACGAACATGTGGTATTTAGCGGATAAACGACGTTTTCCTGAATATAGCGCGCTGAATGCCTCCCTTTGCACCAACCAGTAAGGAGGCAATGTTGATCAATGAAACAGAGATATTATACATCTGAACAGAAATTAGTAGAACTGTTCGGTCCACTAAAAGCTGGCTAGTCCTTGAGACGTTTGACGTCACCATATATCACTTACGCCAAGTCAGTTTTGGAAAAAGACGCGAGCGACTCCGTGATCGTCGCGTTCACATGTGACGTCCGCCGGTTGTTTATGACTTTTGACCCAGGGATAGAGAGAAAGAGGCTGCAACTTTCCGCTCTTTCGAAAAATGAACGCCCTAATTGCTTTACCCAACTCAGTTCATTGAAAGAGACGCCACCTGACAGTGTGAACCGGCCACTAAATAAGCGCTGGGCACCGCTTGCCTGATAATGAAACCAGACGATTTTCTTTTTCTTTATTTCTTTACTTTCCTGCAAAAACAAAAATCATCCTGCAAAACATTTACAGAGCTAGGCTTAGCGGCTTAGCGCATGAATCGGTGGAAGCTGTTATAGCTTTGATTTAGTCATATAGCCCTCCGTTGCTGCCATGAAACCACTCTCCTTCCGCGGTAGCTCCCTCTGGATTCTTCCCGTGGCAGCCACCGAGAGGAGTAGCCTGCGCCGCTGTCAGGCACCAACGCCTCCTTTAATGTCCATGTAAACAAAGCAAAAAAAGAAGAGGAAAATCGTAAATGGTGGCCGCGTAAAAGGTGCATCACTGTCACAACCTGACACGCAAGCATGACAACCATCAGTTACCGGAGCAGCACACGGCAAAGCTTCAAACGCGTTTAACAGCCGTCATGGACTTCAGTTCCGCTCTCATCAGTCCTGGTTACGCAATTATATGGAAGTACAAACAGAAATTTTGGCTCGAACTCGAGCATGTCACCATTGCCCGCAATGTTAACGAAAGGTAACGGAACCCTACAGTGACGTTTCAGCGCGTTCTTGCGGAGTGTGGGCGAGGTGCTCTTGATGACTGTGCAATAGCAAATTCACATTTTTTGGCTCAGCGAATACAATAAGTCAGGACTTTTGTGTGGGCTAGTTGGTGCATTGCTAATTGACAGAAAACACAGCGCGAAGGAACGCGGACAGGAGGGAAAGCAACGTGAACGGCCCTCTTCCTGTATTGTGTGTTCCGTTTTGTCCACGTTATTTCGCGCTGCATTTTCCGCCACTTAGCGAATACAAGCTCCACAATTTACGACTGTGTAATTTTGTTACACAAAATGCTGTTTCAGACGGAACTCTGCTGCTTTTAATGTACCCCCTTTGCCAAAAGTAACCGAGCAGCTGGTTTTTGCTTCTCAACCGTATTACGGAGCCTCTACGGCACCCCTAAAGACAGAAAGCGTCATAACATGAGGACAGGGGTTCACCTTACTTTAAACCGATTCAGAGCTTAAGGGCTGCCACAAGTGCTTGGATGAGCAGCTAAGAAACAAATCACCGCTACACGGTTACTTTTGGCAAAAACTATTTTTGAACTGAATGGTTGTGAAGTGCTACCGGACTCTTATATGCTTTCGAAGTAATTAGCGCTGTCACAAAACACCTTTACAAAGCGAACACAAATTTCAAATCCGTGCGTTGGGGCTCAAATATTCCACGATATATTTCGAGTAATTTGGTGTGATGCCGCAGCTATGTTGTAATGGTTCATTCTGTCCAAGAGGCACCGGCAGCACTGGACACAATGTACAGATCATCAAAGCATTTCATGCAAATCACATTATCTCGGGAGGTGAGTGCGAATGTTGCCGACAGTGGTATGCAACTGGCTATTAAGGAACAGCGGGTGGTTTATATTAAACTGGGAGAGTCTAAGGCGCCTCTAAATCTCTTCCTACAGCTAGTTCTTAGCTGAAAACGCCAGATACACATCCTGTCTTCTTACTAGATCACTGTGTGCTATCTCCGAGTGAAAATCCGTCGTGCAATCTAAATATCCACATCCTTTCAGCTTAACATGTGATCACGTGAAGTTACATGGTGCGCTCTACGACCCATAGCTAAGATAGGCGGGTTCATCTGCAAAGCTTTGCAGAGAAATTACGCATTACAAGCAATCTCTGCTCTCAGGCAGCCCCTCAGACTCCGAAACCTGAACCTTTCTTCCCATTGGGGGCTGGACGCAGGCCGTTTGGAAAATAACAAAAAGTAAAGAAGAGGGATACATTAGAGATCCAAATTAGAGAACGAGATCGGGAAGTTTCTGAGTGCAGCAAGAAACAAACGATCGTATCAACAAGCCAGCGTTCCAGGCGGCAGCGTGAATGGTCACTGTTTCTGGCGTTCGATCGCTTAACGTCAAGGCTCAGTTGAGCACACACTGTCCGCCCAGCGCGCGCGCACTTGTGGCGCGGCGGCCGCGGCGCTGGGCTGGCGTACGCACGTGCTCGCTGGCGAGGCCGCGGCGGCAAGCGCAGTCTCTTTTTTCGAAAACAACGGCGAGGCGGACGACGCGGGACGTGTCGTTGGCGTAATTAATCGGGTCACGCGAGGGGTCGCCGCGCGCCAGCAGCCGCAGCCGCGGGGTTCGGCGGCGCAGCTGCGGGCGCAAGTGCGCGGCCGGAGGAGCGCTCCTCCTCGCGTCACCCCCTCGCCCTCCTTCCGTCCAGTCCTCTGTAGTTCTTTTTGTCGGGGAGAAATCGGATGGCAGCAAGATGGATGGCGGCGGTGATACAATGGACAAACGGCGATCACCGGATTCGAGAGACGCAGGCGTACATGTGCGCGGCGGATAAAAAGTGCGCACCGCTGGTAAACAAACAGCTCGCGCTTTCTTTTTACCCTTCTCGCGCGGACGGATGAAAAAAGCAAAGAAGGTCGTTTCCCTCGATATGAGCGGCGAGACGATGATTCCTTATTTTTCGTTTCGCGCCTGTTTCCCTCTTTCCTGTCGGCGCGCCGCGGGGCTGTGGCGGACGCGCGACAACGTGCGGCAGGCTGCGCAATTAGCGCACAGCGCGATCGCTCGTGGCGGCCTAAACACGGCTGCGGCTTGATTCCTCTTTGCTTTCGCCGTTCGCGGAGCCCTGCCGTGGCGCCGCGCTACCTGGAGGGAACGAAAGGAGAGGCCCAATGCGCAACTCAAGTTCCGCGCATTGTGTTGAGAGCATTGTTTCGCTCCTCGGCGCTTCCGCGGTGCTCCGATTGAGATCGACGCCAGGTGAAAAAGGGCGTTTACCCCTGACCCGCACGAGGACGTCTTTAGGCAGTGGCAGGCGCAGATGGCCGGATTCAACGCCCTTTCCTTTCCAGGCTGCCTGACGGTGCGATTGAGATGTTTAAAGCAACCCGGGCAGGAGTTCAATTAAACGGCGCCCTCTGGAAGCAATGGGCATGTATGAAAGTGGGAAACGAGCAAGTTCTGTGAGCACGTGTGAGATGAGTTAAAGAGCGGTGACAAACTTCGCCTTGGGGCTTTAAAAAAAAAAAAACTGCACGATATCTGAATGCATGGCTCGTAGCAGGGTAAATGTAACACCAGAAGGAATAAAACTCCGCCTCCTCAATGCCATGTCACACTTGCCGTTGAATCTGTCCTGGACGGCTCACAATGTTTTTCTATGTCCTTCACTTCAGCCAATAAGTGACCAATGCAGTATCGGTGAATGTTTACAAAAATGTGTGTATTCGGCTGTACACCAAAGCGGTTTTCAGTTACAATGTTTGGGACGATTAGGCCCGGCGGTGAAATTTACAAAACTGGCGGCGCTAATGTCACCTTCAGCAAGGGATTTTATTTTTGTTTATTGGGGTTATCGTTGCGTTGCTGCTCATGTGATCTTTAAAAAGCCTAGCATGAACGGCACCTGAACGCACGCTCTCTGCACTTCAGCTCATGGGCAATACCGTAATACTTGTCACGTTCATATACAGTGCAGTACATTGCCTCGAAAAGGTTAAGTAAAGGAAAAAAACATCACCATACTCCATGATTGATTGATTGATTGATTGATTGATTGATTGATTGATTGATTGATAGATTGATTACGGCTTACAGCCACAGCCATTGAGATCAGTGCAACCAAATGTGATTCTGTGGCTGCCACCCTAAAGAACAATTTTTCACAGCTTTGATTGATTGATTGATTGACTGATTGATTGATTGATTGATTGCGGCTCACAGCCATTGAGATCAGTGCAACTAAATGGGATTCTGTGACTGCCACACTAAAGAACAAATTTTCACAGCTTTGATTGATTGATTGATTGATTGATTGATTGATTGATTGATTGATTGATTGATTGATTGATTGATTGATTGATTGATTGATTGATTGATTGATTGATTGATTGATTGATTGATTGATTGATTGATTGATTGATTGATTGATTGATTGATTGATTGATTGATTACGGCTTACAGCCACAGCCATTGAGATCAGTGCAACCAAATGTGATTCTGTGGCTGCCACCCTAAAGAACAATTTTTCGCCGCTTCGTGACTTCAAGAACGGCTCTCTGTATAGTCAGCATTAATTTCTCACAAAGCTCCTGCAGCAGTATGTAACACTATTCGGAGGATTAAGCCGTTAAAGGATCAACATTTGGATTATGCAGATGTTTGCTCATTAACAACTAACAGAAGTGTGAAATGCCTAGAACATCGATCCTGCCTCTTCTCGTGTGATGGTAAAATCCTCATTATTTATTGCACAATACTATCACCGAAAGTCGGCGTTTTGATCTCAAAATACCATACACCGTGGGTTGTTGAATCATGCTCAAAGGCTGGCAAACACCTGCCTATTACCAGCGAAGAATATGCTAGCTCTTGCGTCATTGCGGTTCAGATACAGCTATATGAGCAGAGCTGTCCTGTCATCGTAGAAAGAGACGACATTAAGAAATGCCAAGAATTGGATGCTTTAGCGCAATGTAGAAAACTGCATGAGCGACATTCCGACAACTGCGAGGGCATCCATTTTTTTTTAACGGCAACTCTTTTATTTAAGGGTGGGGTGTTAAAGATGTTAAATTGGAATGAACATTTGGAATATTCTCCTTCCAAGAGCACATCACTTTCTATTTAGTTACCACCAGCGGCAGTGTACCCCCGCCGCAAGGACTTGACGTCTGCATGACGTCTGGCAGTTGACAATACCAACGACATATTACATTAGGGGTCTGTTCGTGTTACGTTCGAATGAATGTAACATCACACTTCAAACGCTCCATCAGCTGAGTAAAACGCCCTACGTCTGATGGCGCTATGTCCGAGCTCTAAGGTGCGTGAGGCAAGAAAGCATCAGCTCTCCCTTACAAAATTTTTAGACAGTCCATAGACTGTCCATATAGTTTATAGACTGCCCATATACTTCTGTCTGTAAAGTCTATAGACTCTCTATAGACTCTCTATAGACATATCCTATAGACATATCCTAGAGACTTTTTTCTATATGCAGTCTATAGACTATGAATAAATAGAAAGAAATATCTATAGGAAGGCAATAGTCTATAAGATGTCTATAGGCTGTCTATAGACCATTTTTATGGGGGCTGATTCTTCTTTATCGGCATGCCTGAACTCCACTGGTGTATGTGCGTCGACGCTGGCGACGCAGAGAAATGATGTGCTCGTGGGAAAGCAGGCTTTCGTGGGAAGCCGACTTAAATTTGACATTTCAAAATCAAAAATTTTTATAAAAGTTATAGCCCAAGAGGCAAAACGTGTCGAGCGTCCCTCATATTTCTCAAACATGAGCACTTGCCCAGCGAATAGTTCTTTCCAGAAAACTACAAGGCTTTTTTTTGTTATTTCGGGAAAAAAATCAGACTGACGGAATTTGTTTGTCCCCACCCCTCCCCACCCCTTATGTAACACCCGTCATCGGATCTTTAAAGAAATAAAATGAAATAAAATTGCATAAGATACGAAGTACTCATTATCTTCTGGAGTTTGCGAATAACCGCTCGCACCTTGTCAAGAACGAGCTGAAAATGTGTCCTGATTAATTTGTCTTCCTTCTGGGGATGAAACACGTGGAATGCGCTATTCCTTCTGAACGTTAAGCTAATCGTTCTGACATGCGCTTTTTGAAAAGTTCTGCCGATACATATCGTTTGTGGCATTTAGCTCGCTGTTTATGATTCTCGAGGGGGATGTTTCTTTAATTCATTGTTTTGGTAATTAAGTAGAATGTATTGTAGCTCTTACGACTTCATAATTGAACCAGTCCTGCTTTCCTCCACTTAATAAAATAGCGCTGTGCGCAGCTGTCAATATTTTTACGAAAGTTATGTTCGTGAACATAACGAACCCAGCAATTGACCTGCATACGTTCAGAACTTATAAAACATATTTGGTGGACTGGTTTAGAATCAGGAATAACGGTGCCATTAGATAGCAAGGGAGATTGAAAAAAGCGTTTGTAATTTCATATCAGGAGCATAACTTTTTCATATTTTGCAAGTGGCAACGCTATATGTCTTAACTGTGTCACAAAAGATCGATGACCTCACAGCACTGTGACGCCTTATTATGCGTTCTTCAGTACGTTTTCTTTATGCAAACACAATCAGCATGTGATGGCTTCTAAGATTGTCCTGGCAATGTTTCTTCATCACTAGAAGTAAGTGATAGCCAATGCGTGTGCAACATTCCAAATTCAGGGCTGCATACTGACGAACTATACGATTTCTTAGAACATTGGCCCGTTTTTTTGGGTAGCAACTTCATCTAGCACAACTTTTGTCACCCTTCAAAAGAAAAACCGCTGCCGTTCCTCAAGCGTTCGTCCTGCCAGCCTCCATGACAGCGGGGTATGTCGGTGAACTAAGCCTGAACAGTTCTTGTATATGGTAACCAATCACGTCATTCAATGTGAGCTTCAGAGCTGAGCCTGTCCCGTCGTGCGTGTTCCGTCTTCATCTCTTTTAAGAGCGTATTTTTAGCCTTGAATAAGCATTATTTTTAAGTTTCAGTTGTCTGGCCTTTGACAAAAATACTGCGTCCGTGATTAGACCATGAAAATCCGATCATCTTTCAACACATATTAAGGCGTTGTTTCGAAAACTGTCACTTCACCGTTTCGGCAAACTATTGACCAGTTCCAGTTTGCGCTCACACAGGACTTGGATGCCGCGCTCAGTAATGCGTACTGATTCAGTACTTGCTAGAACAAAGCTTAGGCACGTAAATCCCTCATAGTGTACCTGCGCTATGAGTTCAGATGCAATTTGTGCTGTTGCACAGCAGATTATTGTTGTCATTTTCGTGAAGAAAGAATAAATGGCGGAATTCAACTGTTATATTGCAGAAAGAAGCACTTCACCGGGCTTGGAGAGTCGACCCTCTAACCCTCTAAGGCATCTAAGACCACCAGAGACTGGTGAATTTGTGCAGGTTCACGTACGTAAAATATTGGCTCGCAGCTCTACACTTCGTTGAAACGGCCGACTACGTACTCTAAATCATCTGTCTTCGCGATACGACAAAAGAGTACGAAAAGGGGTAAATAGATGAGACACCACTGGCGCAATCACATAGGAAACAACGGAAACATTTCTGGAGTTGTCGCAGGCAACACGACTACCGGTTCAACAAGCGAAAGCACGCACCTAGGTAATTTTTCTTCTCTTTCTTTTTTGCCAAAGGCGCCCCTTCTGCGCCACTTCTGAGGCCAGAAGGCAGCCTCCTCTGGCCTCAATAAATCATCTCAGGGAAAACAAACCACGACGACTGCATCGCAGTCCACCATACGTTCTTAGGAGTGTACTTATGTACCTTTGAAACCAAAACAACTGCCACAAAAGAAGGCGCAGCGGAAACAAATGTTTCGGAATCTGTAGAGTTCCGAGGGCAAAAATATCGAGCCCTGAATTAGGACTACGAAGGTTTGCAAACCTCGTCTTGAAATAATAGCTCTCATTCGAATGCATAATCATTATTATACATAGATTGCACAGAAGGCATTGCGGCCGCCGTGTTTGAGCCAGAAGAGTGGAAAAAACATGACCGTTTTTCTCGTCCGCTCATAGCCATCTCCTCCGGTCTGCACTGTGGAAGCTATGTTACGCAATCCATAATGACACCTGTGACGCTAGGTACAACTCAGTTATATGAGTCGAATATTTTTGGATAGAATGAAGTGCAACCGCTTTTTCATCACTTCCAAAGCCGAAGCAGCTATACCATACCACGCCCCTGGCGCCATCTTCAGGCGCAATATTTGGTTGTTTCTGCTGGGGAAGGTCAATGGCCAACAGCCGCACAGAAATGATGATGTCAGAAAAAGGCTGGGAGCTTGAAAACAATCATCGGCGTAAAATCATGCATAGGAATTTTTGTGTTGTTGGTTTAGCAGAGAGGACATTTCACGCCGCTAAATGTTGCATATTTAGTAGAGAGCTTGAGAGCCGTAACATATCTCTGGTACGGGGTGTCCAGTTGCACGCTGTGCCATACAAAGAAACACGCAGTGAGTCCATGACGCATGACTTTCGTCTTGCCTCATGAACACTTGCAGAAGCAAAGTTAACGACCCAAACTAAAATTCCTAAGATTTCTTGACACGAATGGGCTCCGTTATAGTCATACCGCTGCATGCAGCATAAAACACTACTGTCTTGAAGAACGCACGTTCGCGAGATCTCATCCGCAAAGACTGGAAAGCTCCAATAGCCACCACTATGCCTCTATTCTAACTTCCGGATGTCATAAGATCACTTGTGGCAGAGAAATGCACAACCTCAGTAACTCTGAAACCGTGCAGCGTTGTAGATGCTAAAGCGGGCGTCGGTTAATCGCATACCGGGTTTGCAGTGGTGGCCAAACGTTCCAACGGCTCTTGATTGACCGGTGCTGTTACATCAGCCAATTACCGGTCGTTTTTACATCGGGCCAGCTTTGTGAATGTGGCCCCGGACTAGCCAGGTGCTAGTGGGAACTGGCACAACGCTGCACTGTTTCGATAGGTATGGGCTATTTTTGACACTGTACAAGTTGATTAGCGGCATGAAAGACAAAGCTAGAACAAAAATGCGAGTGCGTGAAACGCAAAGCCAAAATCACAAAAACGAAACGTTTTCTCATTTGTGACAATCGATCTGTGATTTCCTGTTTTTATTTTTATTTTACCTCTTAACATCTAAGTCATGCGTTTTCAGATAAAGCAGACAGAGATAAGCCGTAATGAAGGCAGTACCGGACCAAACTTCACATGCCAAAAATTTTCTTCCGCTTTTTATTTTGCTTTATTGAGCGCATTAAATACGCGTGCGCTGCTGTCGGGGCCGAGTCCGCACACGAGCTGGATGACTCGCGTTCCGGCAGCGACGTGTACGGGTTGTGGCAAAATTTCTCCGTCCGGCAGACAACGCGGCGGGTCCTAATTAAATCCGGCCAGCGGTGATTATGCAGAGCAGCCCGCCCACCCCGTTCCGTGTTAATGAAATGCGCGGGCGAGCGCAGCGCGCCTGCGCAGCGCGTGCGGACCGGAGCGCCCCCGCGACGCTAGGCCGCGCGGCGCACGCACTCACCCCCCGGCGATCGACGAGAAGAGTCGCGCCTGCGAGCGGCCAACTTCCCCGATCGCGCGCACGTGTCGCCCGGTGCTCGAGGAGTCTCTCACTGACACAGGGCGGCGAGGCCTGTCTCACCCGGCATCAGCAGCTGTGCCTCAGCTATTCCCCTCGCCGCCGGCTGCACGTCCCGGGCTCTGCCTCCCAAGACAACGGCGCGCGCGCCACAAGCGCGGCACGCGGCGACGACGCCACGCGCCCGAGCAGCCGCCACTCCTCCGCCGGACGGCGCTCTCCGGCGCCTCGCAAGGCCGCCCGCGACAACACTGTGCAGTTTTGGTTTTGGTCTCGGCGCGGCGCGTGCTCGGCTGGCCGTCGGACGACGGATTGTGACCCAAACAGAGCGCGTTTCTCTGCCACGTGTGCATCGGCCCAGCACCTCGGCCGGACTAACTTCCACGCTTCTGACAGCGCGCCACCTCAGTCCACGAGGCGTAAGTAAGCCGATCAGCTGTGGGGCTTCTCCAGCCAGCTCTCATCTCAGGCCGCAACCTTCTTCTTCCCCCCCTCCCCACTCTCTCCCTCTTTTTTTTTCTTTTTTGTGCCCGTGAATGATACGAACACTTGTCACCGCGTCGTAGCTGCTTGCGGGGAGCGTGCGTCAGGTGTGGCGAACCGTAAGCCCTCGCCGGAAGAGAGGAAAAGCAAAACATTCGCTGTTTTGTTTGACTGCAGTGTTGAAACTGCGGCTCGTATAGCGTCGAACAGGCTGTTTTTGTTCTCTATGCGCAGCGACGCGCGTAAACCACGAAAGCAACCTGTTCTCTTAGTTCCTACCGAGCTGACAGCCTCGTTTCTTTTCTTTTATTTCTTCCCTCCACGTGCAGTCATGGTCAGGACAAAAGAACGCTATTTAAAGCTTTATTATGTTCTCAACTTCGGTGATGGTGCGATCTGAGCCGACTTTACACGGTTAAGCAAGCTTTCAAATCCCGTCACTCTTAAGTACGCACGCATCAAAGCGACACTTGCCTCGGCTTAGCTTGCGAAATCGTTCCTTGGGCGATAGGCGTCCATTTATTTTAATTCCTACGTCAACATGAGCTCAACGGGACTCCGTCACTAAGGCAACGAATGTGCTGGAGCATTGTAAACCAAGGCATGAAATGCCTTATGACGCTCGTGACGACAGTTTCGCTTTACACCCCATTTAATCCGAGTGAACGCAATGCTTTCATGAACGTCGGTATAAGGCTGTTTTCTGCTTTCAGTCAGCCGTACTCCTTTTAATTTTCTTTGAGCCTGAATTGTCCCCTGGCTGCAGCTTCAATTCCGCCCTCTCAAATCTGGATGCCGTGTGCGTTGGGAAGAAAAGCGGTTCCGTAATGAGCACATTTACGAGTTTTTACAATTCCCGACTTTGGAACTGTATTGCCTTCTGCGTGCAACGAATTTGTATCAGTATTTCTTAAAGCAGCTGAGAAGCTAAATTATTATATCAACTAACTGTATTTACTGGAGACATGCTCGAAGAGGAGAAATGAGAGTGAGTCTCTTCGCTCCGGAAGCTGCCATATAATACTGCGAAACCGTTGTCTGCTCTTCTTCAATTATTTCGTTCTCCTCCTTGCTCGCAGGTATAAAACTTCGATGCTGTATAGTTTTTGTGTGGCAAGTGTCAGCAGAACTCTGTTTCACCGCTGTAGTTAGCGGGCAGTGCACGTTTCAGTAGAGACTGTAAAATTCGAGTGCTGTCACACCACAGCGGTCATGCGTCACTGGCTCGTGATTTTCCGAGCGGCGGTGCTTAAGATCGCCGGCTTCAAAAGGCTTTTTATTTTCGAGGTCATAGCGTGCATTTCAAATTTCCCTTCAGAACCATGCTTACAGCTTAGCTGATCGGCCAATAGTTGGTAATTCATGACAGCTAAAAAAAAACATGCTAAGGTAAACAAGGTTCAAGCATCGGCATACCACGACTTCTTTATTCGCCCCACTGGACACAAAGCGGTTGCTGCCGAGGGAAGGAAACGGTCACGTGGGACGTCCGATGGTTTATATATTTCTGGAAATAGGTAAAAAAATTCCATTACTGATATTTATTAACGTTTGGCCGAGTATCGAAGGAAAATTTTTCCGACCTGAAGCCGTGATGCGACATGTTTCCTTTCAATAATGTCTCAGAAGCCGCATGACGCGTAACTTGAAAAGAACGAGCGCGGTTAATGCGTTTTCTGCCCAAGTTATCGTGTGTTTCCGACACGTGGTGCCAAAAAGCTTTGTAAATACAGGTAACGGGTCAGACGCAGCATGTAGTGGATATTAGAAAGCAATGTAACCCAAGACACTCGTGGTGTAACTCATACGCCGCAAGCGACGGTCAGTGCCCTTTCCATTTTCGCACTGTGTACGCAGGCCATGAAATGACAGCCGCGAGAAAAGGAACCGAGCAGCAAAGTCAAACGGGGACTGATCAAGACTGAAGCTCGCGCTTTCTACAGTTGCTTATCTGGGAGTTACCCGGTGTGAACCATCGAAAGCGTGGGAATAGGGGACCCCGATGTGAGCGTCTGGGCAGAGCTCGTTTACTCCCAAGACCGACATGCCGGCTTCATGCGTCTGACAGCCAGTCGGTAGGGTAGGCGAACTCTGACCAATGCTCTGCACCCTATAGATCCGTTGCTTGATATGGCCTCTTAGAGTGATGTATTTTGTGTTGGAACGCTTAAAAACAGTTTGTTATACTTGGATGACGATTACCTCTATTAATAACTACATTTTTCTTAATGTCGCAGGAGCGTAGCTATCATCGTAATTTAGCTTGATTTAAGGCCTTCGAAGTACTTAAAAAGAAAAATGAAGTTGCCTACCAATTGATTTCTTAGAGCTCTCAACTATAATTGACAGCAGCACACGCGTGCAAGTGCTTCACGGGTTAGGAGACACGGAACTCAATAATTAAAGCTGCAGCGATTTCTGAACGCCAGCAGAAGCAAGGTGGTCTGTTCCGTGACCTGCTCATCTCATGTAGTTTGGAAAACTATGACTGTCTGCACTGCTCTTTTGAAGTTGCGGTTTTCTATAAGGCTGTGACCTTTAGTCACCGGGCAGCAAGCCCCGCATCACTTGACATTAGAAGCTTGTCTCCATCACGTTAAAAGCATTAGCACCGACCCTTATGCCTGGCTAAAGTTCAAGCGACCAAGACAAGCAGCGATTTAAACGCGAACAGGATTCGCTCAATGAGTGGTTGGCTTTCATGCCCACGGAGAGCAAAAGCCTTAGTTTCTCGCTGCCGACGTTACAGAGAGAGCTAGTTATCGGGGTGTCAGCAGATCGAGCTACAGATATGGAAACCTTTTGTTTCCCTCTGATCCATTAATTTAGTGATACTATGGGCATATTCATCATTTGGCGTTGTTTAAGCTCTCTCTGTTGCCAAACTGCGCGCTGCCTAAACCTCTCACTTTTTGTTGTTTACTTAGGCACGTGCGTCTTCTTGCGTTATTTTTACTACGCTTTCTTCGTTTCCTAGAACCACTTTCCAACGGAGCCGCGAACGTTAGTATTATTCACCTGGGTGTATCCTTGATTCTGCTGTTCGGCTCTTCCTCACGTGGGATTTAACTAAACTTTTGTATTATTTCGCTGTTTTATTTCTTTCTCTGCGCGCTTGACGACGTTGATTAGATGTGGTTCCTTTATATGTACACAGAAACTTTAAATTTTCCTCCCTGCCCCCCACTGACGTTGCTGACCCGTGTACAGTGCGAGTGCACGGTGGCCCCTTTCGGTCCCGAACCTCACGTGCTTTCAGGAAGCACATACAGAGGTGCACTGGGTAAAGAAGTTGGGTGATGAAAGTCATGACACCATTATCACGCACCAACCTGTGTTTATACAATGCTGTCAATAATACCGGGAAGAAAAGCTTTGCCGCATACAAGGTCTACGCAGTACACGAAGTGCACGGGGTCGTTCCTGTTGGTGCTTTCCCTAGGCAGAATCCGACCGGCAAAAATAAGCGCCCCTGGCAGGGTGTAGGTTCTCCCGAAGGTAATTTTGAGACACGCGAAATACCATACACAGTGAGCCTGTGCTTCGAGTGTGTATCGAACCGTTCGTTTTGATGGACAGCCTGGGGCTCACATAAAGTACTGCATTCCACGACCGTTGGCCTTCAGCCGTTATATCGCTGTCTGAACATGAGTGCGTGCCATGCATCTTGCTTTGTTGAAGCACTGTTCCGCAGCTTTTGAACATGTAGTTAGGGATGGCTCCAAGTTGGAAAAACTTAAAATGCCAGAGAGCGCGATAAATCACATACGTGTAAAGCGCGTTTTCGTAAGCTCATTCGCACTTGACACTCAAAGTGCCATTTACTTCTTCATTACTTTTTAACGAACGTCATACTTGCCTAATGCATTTCGTCGAACGCGAGCAGCAAAATATCTTCAACTCCCGCTTGGCACAACCGCGGGTGTTATAATGAGAAAACAGAGGGTGACATCTTCCAGATAAATAACACCAAAAGCTTGCGAGGCATTAACGAACGTCTAAATGAGTTATTAGCCTCCGTGAAAGGTCTTAGTTATTGCTGTAAAAGTCGGAGACTTCAGAACCGCGCTGTGGTGGGGTTTTAGGGCGAGAATTTTTCTTGCTGTTGTCTTCCATGCTCAGATGATACAGTATCCAAGCCTTGGAATGTCAGTTATGAGCTTTCATTTAGTTACTCGGCGGTCTACGTGAACCTTTGTGGCGTCGCTAAATGCGTGAGATAGAAGGGGCAGTCGTCATTAAGAGCAGGAGCGCTCATTGTCAAGAGGGAAATTCCAGCCACATTTTTATGGCCGAGACTGACCTGGACATGCACCTTGCAGGCACATACATTGCGCATGTGAGGTGATATTAAAGTTGTTCTTGAAAATGCTAAGCAGCTACTAATTAATTCCTTGTCTTCTACGTTCCGCTCTTTTTCTTTCCTGGCAGCCTTGATGCTGCAAAATGCAAACAGGTGCTCGAAAGTTCATCTACGTGGCGGCGAAAGCTAAATTGAGATTTCTGGTTATTCATTCTGTATCCACGGTATAACATTTTCACGTGCGGTTTCGCTATTATACTTGCAAGGCTGCTGCCAGTTTTGAACTTTGCTTAAAACATATGTAATATGAACCTGTGTTACGGTGCCGTCATGCTGCCTCACAGATGCTGATTAAACCGGTTACATCTGCAGCAGTAATGATGATTCGAATAAGCTCTTCTCATATGCACAACTCGACAGATCACACATGTACGCGTCATGACAGCAGTTCTAGAAAATGTTACTCTTGCGCTGTTTGTGGCTTCTAGATAGTATTCTACTGCATTGAAGCACGCGATATTTATTCATAATGTGTTTTTAAACCCCGATCCGCTTACATTCTCAAGACGGGAGAGAAACATTTTGAGCATTTGCACTTTTAAACAAAATGATCATTTAAGAGATATCCCTGTTAGTTGAAATTGATATAAAAACATAAATAGCACGCTCCTCCACAGAGGCAGTTAATCGCCAAGCCATAGCTGCTGCAGGCAACAAATGTTGCTGAAACTTCAGCCCCAAAATGAGACCTCAATTAATAACGAAAACTTCTCAGAAGACCCCGATTAGGAAAATATGCATGCTAGAAGCGATGAGTGTGCGGTAATGTTGGCAGTCACAAGTTTCGAGCTACATCTTTGGCTAGAATTGCGCACGGTACGAAAAAATTAGGACCGTTCCTTTAACCATGCTAGCCTTGCGTCATGCCAAGGCCCCATATCATTGACGTCCCCGTGCTGTAAACTATTAGAGCATATAGTTGCACATTGTATGAACGAATTTTTAGAAAAAAATCGCGTGCTAACTAGCTTCCAGCACGGGTTCAGAAAAGGATTCTCGACGGTAACACAGCTAATTACAGTAATAAATTCATTTGCTTCTTGTATAGATAATAAAGGCCAAATAGATGCAATATTTTTGGATTTTAGCAAGGCATTTGATAAAGTTCCTCATGATAAACTAATTTTTAAAATGAAAGAAATTGGCATTCCTGATATTTTAGTGACATGGATTACTGCATACTTAAAAGACCGCAAACAGTTTGTTGAAGTGGGTGGACAACGTTCGGGCTCTCTTCCAGTTTCATCCGGTGTTCCCCAAGGAAGTGTTTTGGGTCCTCTGCTTTTCCTTTTGTATGTCAATGATATTGTTCAAGTTGTTAACCCACCAGTGCATATTCGATTGTTTGCTGACGATTGCATTCTGTACCGAGAAGTTACAAATAAGGAGGATCAAAGTGACCTGGACAGTGCCTTGAATAACGTTTTTGAATGGTGCGACCGATGGGGCATGGTTCTGAATGCTGACAAAAGTGTATATATGCCGATAACCCGAAAAACCATACTTCATAGCTACACATATAAATTAGGCTCTCTCCCTCTTCAACAAGTATCCAACTACAAATACCTAGGAGTAACAATAAGTAGCAATCTATCGTGGAACTTGCACATAAACAATATCTGCTCTGCGGCATTTAGGAAATTGTGCTGCTTAAGACATAAACTAAAAAATGCTCCTTCTAAAATTAAGCTACTTTGTTATTCTTCAATAATTAGACCTAAACTCGAATATGCATGCATAGTGTGGGACCCGTATACTAAATCTAACGTAAAAAATCTGGAGAGAATACAGAGAAGAGCTGTCAGGTTTATCTTTAATAAATATGCAAGGTCTGACTCCCCCACCACTTTAATGGAGATTAATAAAATTGAACTACTTGAACATCGGCGAAGAAAGCTTAGGTTAGAATTTATTTCTCTTTTATTGCATAACAAACTTGGTTTGGATCCCTCATCATACTTAACGCCGGCACCAACCAGACAAACTCGTCAACACCATCCCAGTTCTCTAACCCCTATATTCGCTAGAACAGACACTTACAAGTTTTCGTTTTTTCCACGCACAATAACAGATTGGAATGAGCTAGTTAAACCATTATCCCAAGAGTTTTAACCAATTATTTTTTCTATATTGTGTTGTTCTTTTTTGAAATGTTGCGTTTTTTTTTTGTCTCTTGATTGACTTTGTTCGCCCACCCTGCTTGGACTCAGTGTCCGCAGTATTTTGTAAATAAAAAAAAAAAACGTGGAATAGCCGTGAGCCAAAAAAAACCTAAGAGCAAAACAGCAAGGTTCTTCCAGCATAGCCACAGTTGCCTTGTGTAATCCCTGAGACTTGCGTCTCTAATGGGAACTCATGCTGAAGCAGCGGTAATTTTTTTTTTCGAGGGGGGGGGGGGGGGGGGGGCATGATTTGCAGGCCAATGTCGCGGAATTCCCGGGCGCGTATTTCCGCGGTAAATATTTTCCCGTGCACCTGAAGAAGTCGTTGCATAGGTAACCAGAACGAGCGCACTCAATTATTGAAGCTGCTTGAGATGGATTGCAGGGGGCAGCAACATTAAGTGTCGTGCCATAGCAAATGCAACCTTCTTTCATTCATCGTGTTCGATGACAGCTGGGTGTGTTGCAAACAAGACAATGTACTGGAATTAAACGTGAAAAATAATCACCGGAGCTCTAATCAGCGCTGCGCCATTGAGGCTTGTTATTTACGCTGCTTTTTACGGCATGAGATGTGCTCGGTTCAAACGCTGTGGGTCTCAAGAAAATGTTCAGAAAGTACGACAGCATACGGTCATTCAGAACGTTTTGTCGCTGCCTCTGCTAAAATTTGGACACAAAGAGGCAGCTTGTATAAAAGCAGCAAAAGCTAAACGACGGTTCGGTGTGGTAGCAGGATGCCTAGGTGTCTGACTTCCGAAAGCGCTTGACGCAGTTTCGTAACTAGATCGTTGATACTGCAGCGTTCACCTTAATCTACATTTATTGTAGCCGCCGCTGCGCCACAGTTGTTACGGGGCTCGGCTGTTGACCCGAAAGACGCGGGTTCGATCCCTGACGCGGCGGTCGCATTTAGATGGAGGCGAAATGCCAGAGTCCTGTGTACAGTGCGACGTCACTGAACCTTAAAGAAACCCAGGTGGTCGATATTATCCGGAGCCCTCCACTACGGCGTCCCTCATAGCTTGAGGATCTTTGGGACGTTAAACGCCATAAACAACCAACCATTGTTTATTGTAACTTCTCAACGTGAAAATGGTTAGTTCTCATGATGCGTAAAACTCACTTTCACTTTTCCCGCTCAACTGCAAGCACTAAAATTGGCGACGCACATTCGCGTTGTCGTCGCCGCGATCGACTGCTTTTCGTTAAGAGTGAAACTGTGCTTGCTGCGTTCTTTTCTTTTTGATTAAAAAGCATCTTCTCGGCCTGTGTGTTCATGGCGAATGTTTCGCGCAGAACAGCTTTTTGTTGCATTTATTGTCTCCTACTGAAGCCTGTTTGTGACTTCTTGCTAGCGTGGCCAGATCGTGAGGATGCAGAAAAGGAGCATCCAACAGTCAAAGAAGCACTGCTGGGTGCTCGCTCTTTGCATTTTCACCATAAGTTCGGTGTTACATGGTTGCCTCTTTGTGATTCTCACCTTCTATTACATCTCGAGAGCCTTTTGAGACAAGTGCGGCGTGAGTGAACCCGGTTGCATTTGTTGGCATTCCTTCACATTGTGCTCTGCAGACAGGTAGGTGTGAAGATGACAAATGAGCATCGGGTTCTCTTTTTTTTTTACTGTTGTGTGATGCCCTTTGTATCGTACTATGCGCTTCAGTTTTACTTCCTTTAAAATTTTACAAATATCAGGGATACAATTTTGTGTGTTTTGTGTTGCCTATGTGTGCTGAATTCTATGCTTTTCTCGCCCTAATGCATTCACACAAAACGACTTGATGTTTTTAGGAACTCATTTGCTGTGTTCTTTGTGTGCATGAACTGGATTCACTTTCTCATTATATTATAAACCATTGTTCTTGAAGTCTACGAGATGCTTTGGCCACCAGGTACAATTGCGTAGTCGGCGTCGCTGCCATGCCCAACAGTTCTGGACAAAAAGCATTTTTGAACGGGAAAGAGTTTATGAACGCAATTTTTCATAATTGTGAGATTTCACTTTTACAATCAATATATCCGCAGATCTTCGGTCGAAGGATTGCATTTGTTTTGCGATTAACGTTTTTACTATCGTCAAAAGCGTTCCCGATTTGCTTTCTATGGCACTTTTAACTGCTCGATACGATCGATGAAAAAAATTTAAAAGAAAGATTTTTCTAGACATCGGAAGAATGAACCATTACCTTCAATATCCTCATAACAGTATCTTACAATTTTCTAATATCCAAATTTTTTGTCCAAAAATGTTGACCATGAGTCGTTAAAACATTCATAATGCCCATATATGCCCATATTACATTTTGAAGATGAGATTTGTTCGCGTTAGCTTATCTCGTGAGCAGAAAATAATTCACAAATGACATAGTGAGAAACAACCCCGATGTAGTGACACAGTAAATTTAGATCTGATGAGAGCATCAAACAGTACATGATAATGGCAATACCAGGAAGTATTTTGTTTATTTTTATTTGTTTTTATCTACAGCGCCTTTGAAATGGGCATTATTTTAGGGAGGCAAACATAGCAATGTAATAAAGGCAGTACACCGCTGCTTAGAGCCTTGATCAAAATATGCGACGGGGTGAAAGTCACAAAAGTAGTTTTAGCTCCACCCAAGCCTTGCAGCTGATACCAAAGGCACAAGCAGGTTTGCAGGCCAGATCGCATATAACATTGTCTTAATCCACAGCGTCAAAAGATATCAACCATCGTGACACTCTGCGAGACGTTGGTGGTCACTCTCTTTGAACGCAAAAAAAAAATGTTCTTTTCTTTTAATTGAAAACAGGTTTTTTTTTTTTTTTAGGAAAGGAAATGGCGCAGTAACTGCCTCACATGTCTCGGCGGACATCCGAAACGCGCGGTAAGGGAAGGGTTAAAGGAGGGAGTGAAAGAAGAAAGGAAGAAGGAGGTGCCGTAGTGGAGGGCTCCAGAATATTTTCGACTACCTTGAACCTTTAACTTATACTGACATCGCACAGCACACGGGCGTCTTTTGCGTTTCGCCTCCACTGAAACGCGGCCGCCGCGGCTGGGTTCGAACCCAGGAATTCCGGCTCAGTAGCCTTCAGCTCAGTTTCAGAAATCCCCAGTGTATAGTAATTTCCATCTAGGTGTATCTGCGGCATATGTGTACCGAGGGTCAGTCCTGTGGCCACGGGTGTTTGCTGCATTAGCATTGTCTTTACTTGTCCTTAGGCTGTGCTACTTAAACGTGCAAGGTGCAAAAAATTGCTTTATTTGGTGATGGCAAAAGCGCCGTTCAGCTGCCCCTCTGCAATATCTTGATCTCTTATAATTTAAATGCTATGTGACTTTCATCATTGTGCTTGTTACTATCGTTGCCTTTTCGTCTTGTCTGTATTTTGGAAGCGCGCTGTGCACAATGAGCCGGGTGGCAGTCCACCTGATCATGGAATCACATTATAAAAGATAAGCACTTCTTAATTAAGTGTTATTAACGGTTAAGTGTTATTAAAAAAGAATGTGGTTACACATTCTTTGTCACACGGCTATTTGGTGTTATTATTTACAGGAATCTGCACGAGTGAATTGCGTTTGAGTTCACAGCTCTCTTTTTGACTCTGAAGTTCCGGAACCCGTACGTGCCCGCACATTCAGGTTTGAAACGTCGGACATGTTTCCGTAATGAATTAATGTCTATCTCTGGTGTACTTACACTTTAATGACAACTGCAGTTTCACTGCCGATAGGGCTTTTCTTCCGCTCGTTTCTTTTCCGGTTTGGCACCACTACAGCCTTACATATAATATCTTGACTGCACACCTATCAGGCGCTGCGCTACCAAGACTGCGTGGTCAGGTAACGGCGCCTTTTGTGAAGCTATAGAGAATGTCGTACAGGTGCAGTCAAAAGTAAATGGAAGGCAATATTAACGAAAAAACTTAATCATTGCCCCCCCAATTCATGGATCCTTAATACACATGTGCAGCCTAATCGTGATTTTGCGGATTGTACTGTGCACCAACAAACATATACCATTATGCTTTAGAATTAAAGAAATTAAATTTTTTTGACAAAGTCCCCTTCCATTTACTTTTGACGGCGAGTGTACATCCTGCGAAACCAGCGGAATAAGGGCAAACGCGTTTCGTTTATGTCGGCCGTTGTTCATATTTTATGACATTATGAGCGTTGCACAGTGTTATGCCCATATATAGTGTAGTCCAGTGGCGGCTTCTTCCATTTCTATAGTCTCAAAAGTAGACATATCAGCGCGCGCTCACAGCACTAAACTGGTGTCACAGTGCTTACCCTTCCGAGATACGCACTTCGTGCACTTGGCACACTTACTGTCGATGCGCACAAGTGCACAGGACGCGCATACACTGCCCGAGGCGCGTAGCTGCGCTATCTGCGGGCTGCTCGCGACCATACTGCGTGGAGCCGGAAATGTAACGCGCCTGCTGTGTTGTGAGGTCGTGAAGCCATGCGAGCCTCCGCAGATGTCGCCTTTACGCGCTTCGCTCGCGCGTCCTGGTGGCTTTTGTCCACGATTGTACTCGAGTATTTGTGAATCGAGGTTCATCGGGATGCTGACCGATGAAGAGCAATGCAGCATTTGCTCCCTAGCCTTTATGTCAACATTGGCTGCTTAACTAACAGCACGTTAGAAGAATTGCACGTTAGGTCACACGGCTCTTTTTGACAGACGACGTCGTGTATATATTATGACATTTTGTCCGATAGGCTAATCGTAGCACTTCTTGAGAACCGCTTTTATTGTGGGTATAAAAATACTGAATAGAAGGCCTAGCGTAGCTCTAACGAGCTATCTTTATAAACAATAATATGAGGGGGGGGGGGGGGGGTATACTTGTACGAGTTCGTTGTAAATTTTTGCTTGGAATTTTATTTCGGGGCAATTTTGCGCCTTTTCAGTTTATGCAGCTGAAGCTGCGTTTCCAGTCACCGCAGTCGACGTCCAATTTTATACTGTTGAATGAGCTAATTGTACCCAAACTAAGTAAATCATTCTATCTACTTGTCTGTGTGTGTGTGTCACGAAAGCAAAGTCCTGCAGTCAGCTGTTTTGTCGGAAAGAAGTAAGAAAGAAGACATCGTACTGAAGTAATATCTTAGGAGGTGTTATGACAGGGCACTCGTCTTTTGTCACCATACTTTGTCATCACATTTTTGTCACCATTGTTAAAAGAGCCGGCTCTTTTAGCAATGGCAGTGCTTAGTTTTGGTACTCCTAAGCACACTGAATCTTGTAGGCGTGAATATAACCACAGGGAAGTGTTTCAGCCCTTGAAGCTGTGTTTTTTGTTCAGATAAATGTGATTGTTCATGTAAGCAGATAGCATGGTTTGAAGCCTTCTCACATTTTTCGTTCTCTGCAAAACACAATGACCGTTCTGTTCACAGATTACACTCACTGAAACACGAACGTGAACCTTACAAAAGTATCCGTGCGTGTGTTCATAAAGAAGTAAATTTGACTACCTCTACGTGCAGCGTAGTAGTACCGTCGACCGTTTGCAACATCGACGTTCCGGTCATTGCAAACTGGCGCATCCGGCGGATACCTCAGTTTAGGTCATTAAAAGCTGCAGCCACTCGTTAAAATTTGAAACACCTATCCGTAAGGAAGGTCGCATTTTTTGTTCTTTTAGAAGTCTCGCCTGCGCGTGTCGCTGGGATATAGGCGTCCTTATGTACCTATGCTCACACATACGAATATATACGCATATGCATATAGAAATTCTACTTTTCTCTTCGTTGTTATTTTTCTCCCTTTCCCTTTTTACATGATGCGCAGGCAGCCGAGAGTTTAATAACGGGAAGAATGTTAGTTTCTTTTGTTGTGATTTCTTCCGGAGAAAGACGGAAAAATTCATAACAAGTATGAAAACTTATCACAGAATGTGCATTTTCTCCTGTTTTGATGCATTGGTTTTGCATTATCGGAGAACTACGTGTCTAACCGATGCAATTTATAATTCCCTCTGAATCAGCAAATTACTCTAAAAATTACCTTTTTCATATCACGCTGTATGACGTGTGCAGCAGAAGTAAAGGCCAACAACACACTTGAGGCTATATCCTTAAACAACTTTACCTAGCACCGACATGTAGGCCATAACGTCACATTTCGCATCTTATTTTCGTTCACGCGTAAGAGAAGACCGAAGCGCAGCTGGAGTCATGTTTTGTAACCTTTCTTTCCTGATTAACCCTTTCGTTTCACTATTATTGGTCGCTACCCAGCTGTGACGTCAGAGCTAGTAGCTAGCGAGCATTGTAGGTCTTCAGATGAGGTATCAAAAAGAGAGACTAACGAAAATATCTCGAAAAGAATTGTTGCACGCCTCAAGGGCGATATTTCGTTCATAAAAACTTAGAGCTTCTTAGTACCCAACATCTTGTACACCGGATTATTCGAGAGTCATCAAAACATCTCGTCATGAAAGTCATTAATACGAGAGACTTAACGACAAAGAAATTCTTTCTTGGTCGACAAGTCTGTCCTGATCACTTTGGTCATTCGCGAGTGATCCAACTGGTCAGGAAAAATTTTCGAACTTCAAACAGTTTCACATAAGCGGCGTTTGCATGAACCCGACAGGGCTGGGTTGAGTTGAGTTGTCGGGTCGAAAACCAGTTACAGGGTTGATGTAAACTCCGCCGAGTTGGGTCTGGAGTCGGTGGGTCGGGTCCAGTCAACTCAGCCGCAAGGGGTAGGTTGGCTGATCTCGACCCTGCCGGCGAAGTACTTGTACACGCTGTGGTGGCATATAAATGCTGTCAAGTCGAACAGTCGTGTTAGTAGGAAGGGAGAGGATAAATGGAAGCTGTTTTTCGCTTGCGCCGTCGAGCCTCCGAGACAGCCTTAGCCTGCCGCAATCTTGGAGGCTGCCATTGCTCCTTCGCATTGCGCTGCTCGACACTTGGCGTCGCTACAGTTGCGCCTGTCTTGACTCGCTAAAACACTCAGTCGTCGAGATGGGGCGACCTTGCTCAACCCGACCCGCTGACTCGACCTGCCGCTATCGGGTTCATGTGAACAGGGCTATAAGGTCTGACGCTACACTGGCATGTAACTTCGTGTGCAATGCTGGTGACTTATCTTACGGTTGTAGAGGGGCGAATCTTCGGTAAATGTAGTCTGAATTTTTGTAAGCAGGCTCCGGTATCATTCATTGAGGAGCAGGCGAAGTTCAGTCCGCATGCATTCCGTTACGATCTCACTACTTTCATTCCATATGATTGCTATCTGACTGCAGCGACAGTGATACCTGAATAAACACAATTTTTCACTCTAGGCTCGACCAGTTCGGTGATAACTGCCCGCGTACTTTAATTATCATCTTTTCTTGGTTGCATTGTTCTAGACTGTACTCAAACGACAGATGCGATCGCTTCCTTCTACGACGGATGCATATATCCGGCTACATTCACAATATACACGGCGTAATTTAACAACATTATCCTTTATCCAAGCCCAGACATAAGATAAGAAGGTGTGAGTAATGTCATCAAACCAAACAGGCTGTGTTCCTAGAGGTATTATTCGGTTTGATCAAAGAGCGTCATCGTGATTATGAGAAACGCCCTGCTCCCGTAGTTGCTACTAGCAGCCATTGAACGCAAAAAGGGAGACTCCTCTGAGCCAATGGAGCCTGGAAAACGTGAATCGGCCGTGTTGTGAGCCAGTGGCTGATGATTACACGTAAGCAGCCTGAAAACAGTGCTGGCATTAAATGTAGTAAAACTGAAAGCAGGATGGACGTGGCCAGCATTTGAATGAGCGACTAGATGGAACCAGAGAAATTTCAGAGTACTGTGTTCTTTTCATCTTTTTCTTCTTAATGAACACTGCAATAAACGCTACGAAGCGCGGTTCATCTGAGCTCATCAAAAGACAGAGAGGAAGAAACCTGAACGCAGCTTGCAAAACAGCTCGCCCGCCGTGTGCTAGTGCCGTCAGCCACATGTGCATGGCGGAGTTCGTGTGGACTTAATTACGACCACACATGCCAGAGCGTTGCAAAACGAACGTTGCTTCTTTTTTTTTCTTCTTGCGTTTCTCCATCCCATTCTTTGATCGCCTACTTCCGTTATCGCGCGCGGCTCGTGCAGACGCCGGGCGTGTTAGAATGAACGACGGATGCGGTTTCGAGTTCCCCCCCACCGTTCGCCGTCGTCGTGCCCTGCGCGCCGCCAGCCGCAGCCTTCGGCTCCGTTTATTTTGGGAACCCTTGTAGCACCTTCCTCCTTTCCGCCTCCCCTCTGCGTCCCTTTCAGCCTCTCTTCGCCTTTCGGTGTATTTTTTTGTTTCTCTCTTCGGGATTCTGCTCGGGCTCTTTTTCTTGTATTTTGGACATGCTTGGACCGCCAACAAAGGAAGCTATTCACCCCGTCTCTATATAGGAGGATGCGTTGATAACAAGGCTCGCGGCTAACACATTTTTTGACGCCGGAGTCGCCCTCGCGACCGCTGTCTGCGCTCACCCCGTTCTTCTCGCGTCGCCGGCTACGCCTGCGGTGAATTTTTCCCTCTTGCTTCCCTTTTCGTTGTGCTCTTTTGCTTATTTGTTTCTGTATATCCCACTTGTTCTTCTCAGCCTCGGCTTGTATGGAATTTCTACATGCATGCAAACCGATTGCTCTTTTGGGTTCGTTCTGAAATTTTTTCCCGCTATAGTGTTCAAGCATAAAATGAGAAGTTTATTTGTTTGATAATTAATGCAGGAAGCATTTCTTCTTCGAGTCTGAAGAATGCGGTGGAAAGTTTTGCAAAGTTCAGAGACTAACTTAAGGTGCGATGAGACTGTTCTGACAAAAAAAAACAAAAAAAAAATCGATTTTTACATTTTTCGCCCTTCGAAGAGAACATTTTTTAGCTTTCAGAAAATATGGTATGCCTGGGTATTCGCGACTTCAGAAGTGCTTTTTTCATCCTCTTTCGTGGGCATGTCGTCGGAAAGGTGGAAGTTTTCAGAGATTTTATCTGCATTTTTCACAACGCAGCATTTTTCAAGGTTTATGCACCTTTTTCTCAGGAACTATACGGCGCTAACAAAATTCTCCATATTATAATAAATTCCTTTTACACGACTCGAGCTAGAATCAATAGCCTCAGTCAGTTTGTATTGCTATAATTAAAGAAAACATTCATAGGGGGCAATTTTATAGCGTCGAGAAAGAAAAAGTATAATAAATCTATTTTTGCCCAAAGCGTATAATTTTAGTCCTGTTTGTTAAACATATAACCGTTTGTACAAAATTTGAGGGCTCTGAATCTAGCAGATTTTAAGAAAAGTACAATAATGGAAAAATAAAAATCAATACAAAACAATACTGTAGAAGTTTTTAAAGGAGTTTTGAGGTTTAATGCAAACTGTATCCATTTAGAATTTAGGAATTAGAATTTAGAAATTTAGATTTGTAGCAAATTTAGAAAGCTTCTAAATGGATTCAGCTTGCATCAAACTTCAAAACTTGATTAAAATCTTCTTCAGTATTGTTTAGTATTGTTTTATTTTTTCAGTTATGAATTTTTTTCTTAAAATATACTAGATGCACAGCCCTAAAATAGTCTATGAGAGTAGAAGCCGTTATGTTAAGCAAATAGGACTAGAATTTTATAGCCATAGGTTTAGTTACGACTACTCTAAGGCCAGTCTTTCAAAGCCACTTTCGAAGTCTCACCGCATATTAAGACAACCATGAACATCAGGTCTTCTCACTAGCAGTCTCTTCACAGTTGGGAACCAAAGCTTAGCAGTGATACGACCTTAAGGGGCAAAAAAAAAATATATAAATGAATCAGTAGTGAAAATTCAAGCATCATGTACCATTAGAAAAGAAGAGTTGGGAGGTTGTCCGGGCCACTCAAGGAAACGATCGCGGCGGCATCCGCGTGCATACGTCGAACATCCTCAGAGACTAGCAGAAAATGAGCTTATCGTCACAGCCGTGAGGGAGACGTGTTCGCAATTGTCCGCACACGCGTTCACACGCTGAGTGGGTTGGCGATATTACGAGCGTCTTTGTCAGTGTCATATTGCTAGTGCCAGTATTGATGAGCTCCACTTGGGCTCCTCGAGGCACCATAGCCACTCTATTATGTATACATTCATTTTTCACACAAAGTTTCACTGCTTGATTGTCGAGAACGTGCCACTGGTGCGTTCTGGCGGCGCATCGAAAAGTCTGGATTTTTTGTAATGGAAGCGCTAACTTTGACAGAACGACACAGAGACGACGAACAGAACGATCGCTTACTTTCAATTGTTTTATTTTACAGGCGGAAAAAGGCTTTTGTGGGAATAGGGGAGGGCACTTCCAGTTATGGCTGTACCCACCCCCCCACTGTCTCTTATTCATCTCCGATTCCTACAAAAGCTTTTTTCCCACCTGAAAAATAAAACAGTTGAAAGTAAGCGCTCGTTCTGTTTCGTCGTTCTGTTCGTCGTTCTGTTCGTCGTCTCTGTGTCATTCTGTCAAAGTTAGCGCTTCCATTTCAGAAATGCTATACCAGCTAGCCCCTATCGTCGGTTTAAAGTCTGGAATGTACAGCATAGTTATAGAGCATGTTCTGTGTCCTTCAACTCCTTTGGCATTCAATTTTTAAAGCAGCGGCCTACAAAGCCGTGTTATTTTTTGCTCTAACTTTGAGAGCGTCCCCGCATAAAATCATCTGTTGTCGTTTTAGAAGATGGAACCAATTTAATCCTTTGCTGAGAAGTGTCGCGCAACGTACTGTTTGTACGTCATGTACTCATTACAACATGAAGCTCGGATACAAAGTTTGATGCCAACATGTTGTCAGCAGCTAGCGCTTTCAGGCTAAAATGTCTGGTGTCACTGTGGGCAAACTGTGTAAAGAGCAGGGGCGCTTGAATTGGCGGCTTCCAGCTTGCGTCCAAGCATTCCTCGTCTTTCATATTCTGAGAAGTGTTGCGGGGAAAATAGGTAGGCATTTGTTGGATAAAAAATTGTATCCCTGGGCCTTCGAGTTGGGTCAAGGTCTTCGATTTGAAGTTTCACACATTCAGACTAGCTGCACTAAATGGGCCAAATGCTAACTGTTGCTGATTGGCTATATGCCGATTTCTCAAACTTAAGCGCCGCTAACGATTCTTTATATATGCTTTTGAATGTGAGTACATAAGCTAGCATCATGTGGAGGTAACAATTTTTTCCTGCGATTTCTTCATAATTTGGGCTTTAAGACATCAATGTCATCTCTCTCGTTCGATCGGATGGCAATGTTCACTGGCTGCGATGTAAATTTCAGAAAATAAAAGCTGTATTTCAAGCTTGAACGCTACGCTACTTCTGCGTGGTCGCGCTTCGTGGGTAATACTTAGGGGTCGCAGTGACGTTCCATGATTTCGTGGATTGAGAGAGAAAGAAAAGTGGCAAGCGAGCACTGGGCTCAGTTCAAATAAACGAGTTCGGAGTCTTAAATTATGAAACTTCGGAATGCCTTAGAAAAGCCAATCTTGTAATGTACTGCCGCCCTAGAAACACCTTGCAGCGCGTGAACAGAACCACTGACAGTTTGGAAACATAAAGAGAACAGGAGAGGGGGCACGAAAAGGTCGCTTGGTAGGGGGTGTGCACGAAGCTTATTCTGTATGGCATGCCGCCATTTCGCTGCAAAAATTAAGCCACGTGACGCAGCTGAGCGTTGCTGTTTGCGTGGCGAGTAGACCACGGCGTTTCGATATACGACTAATTATTCGGGCACGTAAACAGCAAAACCGACCTCGTGGGATTACACCAGTCGTGCAGTGGCGATAGTAAAGCTTTGCACTTTATGCGTGACGCCGTCGCCCGCTGGCGTTCCTTTTCGCCTCGTTAATTAGACTGGAGTGCAGCGGGAGGCCTTTGTGAACTGCCGTTGACACCGAGATAAGCAACGACGACTCTTCTTCGCCTTTAAGCGCAGTGAGGAGGAAGAGAAATGACAGCGGCGCCGTAATGCGGGGAAAAGCCCGCGACTTGGTCCCGGCAAGCAATCAAGGCGGAGGCGCTGGCTTCCGGCAGCGACGCAAAGCGACGCTGGCCGGCTTAGCGCCGATGGGCCGGCGTCGCGTCTGCATGTCATCCCAGCGCGATGTGTACAAACGTGGTCCAGCGAGGTGTCGAAGGGCCGTTCAATCAGCGGCCTCCCCGGCCAGTCGATGCTCTCTCGCGATGCGCCCTGTACGCGGGGTGCCGCTATACGCGGAGCCTTTCAATAAATGCGCAGCAATCCCCCCCCCCCCCCCCCCCCCCCCCCTTTGATCTGGCGGGGACGCATATCCGCGCGCACTCGCCACACGTATGCGGGGGAGGGCGCCGCTTCCGGCCAGATATCCAGGGGCCCCGGCCAGTGGTCAGCGCCCTCCCTGCTGCCTCCCTCGCGCTGGACGCCAGCTTTTGTGGTCGGGGGATCTCGCTTAATTCCCTCTGGGAGGCAACCGCCACGCCGGGGCTGGTGTGCGACTCTGATTTCTGGCTTGCGGTCCGCCGGACCCGTTTACGCTGGCCTGGACATGCGCGCCCGGCGAGGGGCTGTCCCCGGGAAACTGGCCAGCGCACCGGGGCCTAATGGGCTGCGGTTGCTGCGGGGACGCGCGTCCTTCTCGCGGCCTGTGCGTCATCTATGGGGACTCGCTAATTGACGCGGCAGAGGAGGAAGGGACCAATCAAATTTTCGGGGATGCAGAAAACTGCGCTGTAACAATGACTCTTCAGTGGTGGCGTATTGCACTCCGCGCTCTCGCCAAGGCTCCTGCGGCCATTTGTGCCTTTGCATGCTACCCCGCGTGAGTTGCACAGGGCTGCTGCTGCGATGATGGCACTCGCCATGGTAATGGCTGCAGTAATGACGGGAAGCGCCCACAAGAGCGTCCGCGAGGTCTTAACAGGGACAGAAACCAAGTACGATATATGGTTAATGAGCGGAGGTTGCAGTATCAAGACATCAGCGTAGGTCATCGCTGTGTGGTGAACGGCTGCAGGTGCTCCTCATTATCCTGAAGTGGAGAAAAGGCGCGGGCTATAACGCATGTGGTTCGTAGCTGTCACCCAGTTCTGCGAGCGCTTAGTCAGTCTACGACACCTACCTAAAATAGTCTTCTGTTTCGCTCCCTCTATTCCCTTCTCATTTGTAGAGTAAGCAAACAATCCCTGGCTGGCTAACCCTTCCTTCCCCTGTCTTTCACTCATTCTCTCTTTCTCTAGCATTCGAAGCATGCTGTAGCAGCTCACCAGAGTGACTGGAATATTATGGCACGATGCGAAGGTAGCAGTTTCGTTTCGTTCTTGATACTTTCTTGTAGCTGGCGCACCTCACAGGTAAAAGATCTCTCGAAAACCCGTGCGTGGTAATAGACAGGCGAAGAAGCCAATTGCTACCATCATTTACGTCAGAAGCATGATGCCCTTTAGTCTATTAAAAGAGTTTATAGTTTCCAAGAATAACAATGGCCAGAAAAAAGTTCAGTCGCAAATATTCCAGTGTGATTAATCCAAGTGTTTAAACATCTGCGACGACCGTGCGTGCCTGTTACTTAGCCTTTGGTCTTTACTACTGTAATGTCGTTTCTTTGTTGGTTAATTCTTTTATGCGAAGCATATTACTAGAGCTACACTACAGCCCGTCCAGCGCGGCGGTGGAGCTACCATTGACCTTTAGCGTGACCACGTGACACCACGTGGCAACATGACGTCACAGCAGAGGAGAGATGGGCTGCCGGCTCGCGCGGTCGGCCGCGGCGGTGGAGGCTCCACATCAGAGGCGCGGCGGCTGACCACGTGACAACATGACGTCACAGCAGAGGAGGGATGGGCTGCCGGCTCGCGCGGTCGGCCGCGGCGGTGGAGGCTCCACATCAGAGGCGCTGCAGCTGACCACGTGACGCAACAGCAGCGGTACAAAGCTGAGCTTGCCTCGCTCTCCGGGCACTTACGAGGCGGCCAGGTGTTGGGATGCCGCCTAGAAGCAGGGCTGATTTGAACGAGAAGCGAAAGCTTCAGCGTGCCACAGAGACCGATGAAGAGCGGGATGAACGTCTGGCTAAGCGGCGTGCTCAATATGCGGCTCGGCGACAACGTTCTACAAAAGGAAAGCCATGTATTACCAAGCCTAGCCATCAATATGCTTCGCATCTGACTAGGCTTAACCTTAGCTAAGCCTCAGCCATTTTTTCTTTTAAAACTGAGCTGAAAAGTCTTCGCTTCTCTTGCATGCAGGGCAACGCTCGGAATATAATTGCTTCCAGAAATGTTCGTGTATTCGTTTGCTTGTTATATTTAAAAGGTCACATTTCACTCCGTAACGATTTGCGAAGAACTGATTATTGCTATTACTGCGAACTACGTAGGTGTTAAGCACCCGGTAATCAACATTGTTCAGCGCTTCTTATGTGCTTTATTTCTTCGCGTTGGTTTTTAATTGGAGTGTGAACGAACTAGATGCCAGCAGCGTGGGTTTTTCAACGCGGACGCTTGTGCGACAGGTGTCATTTCTTTAATTGCCAAGCAATTCATCCTTTGCGCGTCTTGCCGGCTGCGCGCTTGTTTAACGTCGATAGCAGTGGCCACATCGTCATTCCTACTGTTCTCAGCACTGTGAATGTTACACCGTCATCTCACATATATCTGCAATCGTGCGCTGTTTCAACAATATCCAATACCAGCAGGATTTCGCACTGCATGAGCAATTTTCATGCTGTTGTTGATTATCAAGCGATATCAGGGACGGTAAGTCGAAGGCTCGTTATTGCGATGATTTGAATTCACTTGAGGAATTTCGCAAAGGAGTCTCAGAATACCATTTTATTTATATGCCTGAACACTGAACTTGGCTTACGCGTGTGGTGGCAGTGGCCATGTCATACTTCTTTATACCTGCCTCGGTTTCTATAACGAGCCTCCCACGCTCGATACCTTCGCGGTTATTTGCCCGATTGTTCCTTTGATTTGCAGTTATACGCCCATTATAGACATGGTCGGTCAAAGGTGTCTACTATGCTAGTATGATTTATTTTTTTTTTGTTCTAAAAACTGGGGACTGTGCCCGTAAGAAGCAATTGCCGTCTTTCGTTCTAAAGGCTAGGCTCGTTGTGAAAGAAAACTTTGATATTTTACCATAGAGTCAGCTGCGTGACTCCGAAGGCGAACAGAGATTTTCTCTTTGTGACTTAGATAGGTCTGTTGTTGATGATGAAAAACTTTGTAGGTCTCAGAGGTCCATGACGCCTGGTATCGTAGCTGCCCTCAGTCCAGGGCACCGTTAACTAATGGCAGCATCAAACTCAGCACTTGTTAGTTCGATAGGCAGGCATCGCAGTTATGAATAAGAGTATGCACTTGCACTTGTTCTGCGGAGATCCTGTGTGCGTGTGTGCGTGCGTGCGTGCGTGCGCGCGTGTGTTGCTCCTTAATTTATGCATGGAAGGTGCCTTTTGGATGAAGATAGGGCGTGTTATGATGAATCTCTTTACCGTTTTTCTTTCGCCATAGTGTACAAGCCTCCCGGCCCTGCCGAGCAAAGGTCGACAATCCAATTACATCTGGTCTTTTTGCTTACTTTTCGGTTAACTGGCGCCAGTTCTTGCTGCTTTGGCGTCCCTTGCTGAGTGGTGCTATGTGAACAGGCAGCTATTATGTTTGGATCCCAGTAGCTGGCGCAGGCTCCCTCTTGTGAGCAACGCGACTTGCCACACTCGCATTTGGAGACTCCGGAGGCGAACACGCCAGGCGAACACGTAGCAAGAGTTCTACCCATCACACACAAGAAGCGGGGCGCATGCGCGCAGTGCGCGGAGTGTGCCGCACTGTTGCACGTTCAGAGCTCGAGCACTGCCGAGGCGTGGCACCACGCGGTCGCAGGAAGGGGGGACAGCGTTCGTTCAGTGCGTCAAAAGAAGACGCGCATAAAATATTGCCGCCGATGTCCGCGGAGGTGCGGCCCATTCTCCCCGGACCCCGAATGCGCGGGGGCGGGAGACGACGAAAAGCGCGGCCGCCGCCCGGTCCCCCGGAGAGCTTGAGGGGGGGAGGCGACAAACAAGGCGGGCGAACACCTGGCGCTTCGGCTACCGCGGCGGTCGCTCTCTTGCGAGATAACAGCGAAGGAGATTGTGACATTCTTGCCCAAAGAAACGATGGGAGTAAAGAGCGGAGAAGAAAGAAGGGACAGGATGCGGCGAGCCGAGGAGAGGGCAGGCCGACATGGCCCCGCTGTTCTTCCCGTGAAATCGGCCTGTTCGCGGCCGTCGTCGCAGCTCCTATCACTTTATCTCGGTAGCGTGTCGAATGAGGTGCCGCCGGGTCCTCTCGATGCAGTGGCTCGTGCGGCCGCTGTCGATGTCCGCGGCTTAACGCAGCGCTGCGATCTCGCTGCTGCGCGCCTGCTCTAGTCGCCATCCCAAAGTTGTCGTTGCCCAGTGCCCCTTGTTTCTTCCGGGGCCGCACTACGTGGACTTGTTCGGTGGCGCTCAGATGCACGGTGGCAAACCGTCCATGGCTCTGCACTGACCTCCGTTGCTTCTCGTCGACTGGAGCCTTGCACTGATGCGCTAATTATTCATTCTATAGCCCCCCACCCCCACGGTCAGAGACTGTTGGGTTTGCTTCACAATTAGATTAAGGACGGCAGAGTGTTCCAGCCATTGATGACTATGCCGTCGAAATCACCGAGGCGTAAGCCTGAGTCATATTTTATTGCCAATCGTTTGCTTTAAAACAGCAAGCATTGCTGGGTTACTCAGTTTATATGGCACGCAGACTACTCTGATTTCCTAGCTTATATGCTAACAAAGAAACAGAAAAAAAAACGCATTCGTCAGAATCGATAATAGACTGTTGCGCCTTAGGGCGCAAGGAAGCCTGCGGGATGTCGCATGTTGCAGACCCTTCGTCTCCTAATTCCCTTCCTACCAATATAATTTTAATGCGATATCGTTAAGGGCCTCGGCGTCGCATAAAAGCCGGCGTCGTTGTTGGCCGTGAATAAAAAGTCCGCAAAAGCTCCCCAAAGAAGCAACCTCGTGGCAGGTGTGTCATCTAGGTCACGTGGTCTTGTGACGTTATCATAACCTGCCGGTCGTGGCAGGTGGCAGTTAAATTAATTGGAATAGCAGCCTGGGTCTCACAAGCCTCACTGATGGCAGCACCAGCCATCGCAGGACAGTGGCACGTCGCTTAACCGCTGCACCACTGCGCCAGGAGTGGTACGAGGACTCCTAGTGATCTATGAGTGTAGAGCAGAAAATGAGCAGTTCCGCACATACGGGCATATACCCATTAACGCTATCTCGCCATGCCCTTAAGGCGGCGCTTAAGTGTCCCCGCCAGTTTTTTCCTTATAAGGTGTAATCGATGAACACATCTGGGCCCGAAAACTTTGAATGATTAGGCCATTACTTTCTTTTTCTTAAACGCGTCTATATACAGTTTAAAAAGACTTCGTGAAGTTTCATGCGCTTTTCCGATTTCGAAACGCCGGCGCCACGAGCAGCCCATTTCCTTGTGCGCGTGGGTGGCATGGCGGACGGGCCGCTGCTAGGCGCCAAGTTTCTGCTTTTGAGACCATAGCTAGCAAGAAAGGGTGGCCTGTTGTCGCAATAGGCCTCGCACGTCGTTGCCTGAATTTTAAGAAAGTCCCCTTCACGCAGCCGTTGCAGGAGAGAAAAATAAATATTTAGCGAAAGTATATAGAGAGGCGAACCGCAGCAATGCAGCCGGATACTCCAGGCCTTTGTTCATGTTGAAACAGCATGGTTCTGCAGAATCGACTTTGAAAGAAATAAAGACAACTTCAAGAAGCAAACGGCACAAAATGTATACAAACAATATTTACCGTACGCTCTAGATCTACAGTATTTACGCTGTGTTCAGTCGAGAGCAATATGAGAGGGAACAAACTTCTCGCAGAAAATTGCGAATTTTCTTGTTATTTCTCCACTAATTGGAGAATGACTTTTGGATAATATACGCCAGGCGGAAAACTAATTGTGCTTGTCACTCGTAATTATGGAGTAATCAATAAATGAATGTTCGAGCTTTGTTCTCTCTCATATTGCTCACGACTGTACGCTATGCACGCCGAAAAAAGAAATATTTAGATATTGTGCATGCGACATGTGCGCAGTCTGTCAATTCATTATCCAGTCATTAATTACAACAAATGATTAAAGCACTAGAGAAGTCATCTGGGGTATGCAAATGCTTCGCCTGCACAGTGCACATGCACGCTGTCCTACAGACTCGGTTGTTTCAGAGAGAGCTAAAGCTGATCTGGAAAAGCAGTCCAGCCGTTGTCACTAGAGCAGCCGCTCATTTTCGTATCGGGAGCATCTATTGCTCGGATGCGCAGGTTGGCGCATCCGCATGTTTAATGCCATCGAAGAACTTAAGCTTATGAGAAAACATCTAGCCGAAGACGGGGAAGAAAGTGTGCGCACTGGATATCCCAGATGCTAAGTAGACTGCAATTTTAAATTTTGAACTAGAGAGAATAAAAGCGCTGATTGATGGCTTGAGTTGAGATTGTTGCGCTTGTTAATTCTTGAACCGATTTTCTTGGGTAAAGTTTAAAACCTCCTTTCGTGAAAGGTATAACCTCGGCTGTTATTGACCGCCTCTGCAATCTAGCTGGTTCGTTCGCATGGGTCCGGCTGTGCCGACGAGGCCAGAATTTGCTGAAACGCAGTCTGTCGTCACCCGAAACTGTCAGAGGAGTTAGCAGCGCAAGGCACTCACTAATGCCCTGCATGTCTTCTACAAACGTAAAAAGACCGTTAAACCTTGTTCGTTAAAAGCACCTTAATGGCTATTTGAAGTTATTTCATAGACCGGCCCCGGTCGTAATTTTCCCTCTTTCCATGTCCATTTCCCTGTAATGAGGCTGTTTGTTTTGCTGATCGTGATTTTCGGTTGCTATTGTCATATAGGTTACGTTTAGGTTGTGTTTCGCGTTTAAATCGGTATGAGGTAAGAATTTGCCCCTCAAAAATGTCACCGCTTTCTCTCCATCGTTCTCATCAGCAGGATGAAAGAAATAGCTAGGCACACTTAAGATAAATGTAGCAGTGTGTTAATCCACAATACTGAGTAATTAATGCAATCGTACAGTGCCATTCTGCTTTGTTTGCGTTTCGGCAACTTTGTGCCCCTGCGGCTTTAAGCCCAGTATACGATGGAAAATCGCAAACTGCCGCAAACTCTAGAATCGCGCTCAAAATCTGCCGTGGTTAAGCACGCAAAGTCGCATATGAATGGAAGACAATCTTGACAGCTACACTAACCGATACGAAGATATGTAATAAGTACGTAGCACGAGGCTCCCAGTGCGTACCTCCTTCGTGTTTCCTGTGATCGACCACGAGTTCGTTGCTTGAGCGCCTCCTCTTGGATCTGCTGGTTAATGGCTGAAGACAGCTTTGTTCAGTCCTTTTGGTGGGATTGGGTATGTTGCCAACAATTGCAACCGGCTTTCTAAAAGCATTAAATTTACAGAAAATAAGAACTGAAAAGAAGTAGCTTTGGACCTCCTTGGTCTTGTTTATCTGCATTGTCGTCGTTTGGTGGGCTGTTGTCCCAAGGAAAAAAAGCTTTCGTGGCCTGTCGAGGGCCCGTGTCCGGCAGTGAACCAGGCCATCCATGGCCCGAGTTCGGCAAACCAGCTGGGGCCGTGGTTGGAGATTGACACTGGCATTACACTGGCCAATCATCGCTTGCCGATGCCGGCCCAGGCTGAGCCCTACGACGTCTTAACGATAAATTACCTTTTATGCTAGTCCGTACACTAGACTGCAGCTGTAAAAATTGCGTGAAAAATATTCGCAAAGCTTAATTTGCATTTTCTGTAATTTTGGCCTGAAGATGAAAAGTCTGCAGCTGATTACAACGCAGTAGTTGATTTGCCCCATGCCGACAAATTCACGGGTGAAATCTTAATAGTAATAGTATCACACTGTCACGAAGAGCAATGTCTAATGACAAGCATATACGGCACACAGATCAAGCTTAAGAAACACTGTACAAACCAGAAGAGGTCATACAATGCTAGCATGCATGCTGAGCATACATACACAAAGCGAAAAATTTTCACGAGCTTGTGTACTACAAATCTAAGACCGTCATTTTGGAGCCAGTGGCTTTTGCGCGTTAAGCAATATTATTTCATTCACTAGTGATTCTGTGATGACACAAACGCGAAATGCGAATGAGCGGACCATATTGCAGATTTCTATTCGAAAAACTGAGTAGTCAACTCTGCCATCTTTGCCACAAACATTACGCTAACGTAATGACAAGTGATTTTCTCAGGCACACGACAGTGTGGCATGCGCGTATGATGATGGTCATACTTTTGTACATTTGAAAAAAGTTCTGCCGGCTTTTACACGTACGATCACAATATAAAATCTAGCGTTTAGACCAGCGGCTGTGCCCTAATTACACCAACTGTCACAATATTTAACCGATGTGGTTGGTGGCCAGCAGTGACCCGGTGTCGGCTTTTGCTTGCCTACGCGTCGGCGGCCAACTGTTGCCAGGCGTTTGCCAGTGGTCGGTTGTTTGCCTTTTGCCAACCATTGGTGGACACAGCAGTTTCCCAGCCGTTGCCCGACGCTGGCCCGAGTTAAGTTGGCTGAGCAAGTCTGCTACCAACTCAAGACTGGCGACTTATCAACCATCAGCCATTGGCCAATTTCTCTTGGGTTTTCACAAATGACTGACGCTTCGGAAGGCAAGCAATTAAACTGAGAGCTATATAACTACATCAGTGCTGGTGTAAATGGTGACCAGCCGAGGTTCTTGCAGACACAAGGTTGTTACTGCACCTCAATTATACACCTCAAAAAACGAAAACACGTACGCAGACACGGCAGCTTTAGTGGTGTGTTCCCCTGTGACCTTCTGCTTTTTTTTTTTTTTGTCCGCAATGGAACTTGATAATGTGCCGTGCACTCTTTCGCTACCTACTCACTAAGTTATTAGTCGCCTTTAAAAATTCGCTGGCCATTTCCAAGAGCTGATGCAGAAATAGCTATGTCTGTGTGATGGTGCTCTTTCACATCCTAATCTTAACTGCGTTCACTTTGGCAGGTGACCATCGCTGCCGCAGTATCTTCGGCCTCTTCGGCGTTTTGCTTCGGACGTTCATCTTCGATATTACCGACAGAGTCACACGAGTTCTCGCGCCGTGCGACGGTTTTCAGAGCGTCGCAAACCTTGAGGCCTCATAATTCAAATGCGCTCAGCACCATGTCAGTCGTGGCGAGGGGAAAAGTGGCCCGTAATGTCGCCCCTTTCCTTTTCTTGTTTCGCGACAGACCGGCAGTGCGGTAGGAGAGGGCTGTGGCGGTGCAGCCACCGGGGGCCGTCTGAAAACCTTCGCATTCCTGGCTTCGCTTGGCTCCGTCCGGGGCCCCTCCTCGCTTTTTTTCTTTAATCGCGAAGAAAACGAGGCAAACCGAGACGGCCGAATTTTGAAAGGGCCCCGCACACGTCTTTTCGGGCCTCGCATTCCTTGCGGGGGGGGGGGGGGGGGGGGGAGCCGACACACTTGCTCCCGCTGCTCGGGCGCTCTCTCCTGTAACTCCTTTGCGAGGCGGGACTTTTGTTTGTCCAACTCTCGGCGAGCCGGGGCCACAAAAGGCCGACCGAGCAGGGAAGAAAACAGGGGCAGAAATCACCTGGTCGGCCGGCTCAGCAAGCAACCGCTCCCATCGACAGATGTGGGGCCTTGTCTCGCTTTTTGCGCCGGCCTGGGAATCGTACTCTTCGCGCTGACCTCAATACGCCCCCCACCCCCTCCTCGGCGCGAAGAAGGCAGCCGTGCGCGCTCCCGGCCGCGGAAGAAGAAAAGGAGCCCGGAGGTGTGGTTTCCGTACACCGACCCCTGGCCCCCTCCTCCTTGACCCTCCTGCGATCCCCTCCTGATGAGGGGACGCGACCTGACCTGCCACTGAGTGAGTGTACCGCCGCCGTCATAAGTCTCTTAGGAAATTTGCTTCATTCTTCGATCTCTGGACAGGTGACGCTCGCGCTGCTGGCCCGACAATGGGGCTTCCCCCGCGGCTCCTTCCGAGCGGGATATGATCTGCCGGGCCCCTGTGCTCGCTGTTTTGTGCCGCCGAAAGCCCCGGGGACCGCGAGAACCCTGCCGAGAGGCGAAACAACCGCCGAACCGCTCACGTGTATCGCCCTTCCCGCGACGACTTTAGGCGCGCCTCGTTTTCAGGACACGATAGCACGCCTCCGAGGGATGACTCCAAAGGAGTTGCTTTCATCTCGCCCGTGCTACCACGCTTCGCGTTCTCTTTTCTACCTCTCCCCTTTTCGTTGGTGGAACGCCGCAGCGAGGCGATGGGCACTACCAAGATTTCCACTCTTGAAAATGGTCCAAAACTCCCCGAACACAACGCCGTTTTTCTTTTTCCTGCGTGCACATTTACTTCTTCAACGTTATAACTATTCAAATCGGCTTAAATTAGGTTCATGCAAACAGCAGGCACAGGTAATGAGCAAAGATTCACTGCGCCATGCTCGGTTCCGCATGTTCTTAAAGTCAGGTATTTACTTTTTCTTAGGCAATGATTAGCCGAACTCCTTTCTTATGTGAGAAATGGTCCTCTCTGAACGTAGGCCATAACATTTGCCAACTGTTGCATGAGGTAAAGAAATTGACAGACAAACATCTTCGTGCAGCCTTCGCCACATTCCTACTATGAAATATTTCGCTCTTCGCTGGCGCTGTGGTTTCAACGAAATAAAATCCTCTAAATTACCTAAGCCGTGTTATGCATTGAATTCGGCGCTGTATAGTAAAACACCCGAATTGTACCGCGCGTTCTATTTGCGCAAAGTCCTCATCTTGGCGCGATTGGTCAAGAAAGTAAGAAAAGAAGAGCCTTTTCAGTGTTTCGGGTCGGCTTCGTTGCCATTTCACCAGTGCAGTTTAACTGGTCACAGCGCTGGTCGCTATCGTCTTGTGCATAGCCTGGTCTTCTGTGTTTCTCCGGACTCCTTGACAAAGAGCGAACACGCACTTGAAGTACCCCAAGGCAACCTTCAAGCCGCACGGTAGGACAAAAGGCTTGTAATCGATCAGTCATGAGATTGCTTGTCTTGGCGATAAAACCGTCTGTTCCCGTTTTATCGTTTTTTTTTTTCTTTTCGGCTTGCATTGTAGCGGTGAATAACGGCAACAAAAAATTTCCTCGTCGGTGGACGTCCAGTCGACGGCCGCAGGGACACGACCCGTGCGCTCCAGCTCTAGTCGTTGGGGGGCGCCACGGTGGGCGTTTCAGCGCTCACCCTGCTCCTCGACTACAGCGTTTCATCCGCAGTCCCTGCGACAGCGGGCGCCTGTCGGTCGCGCGTTCGGTGTCCCTTGTGCGTGCGTGTCGTGGCTGCAGCACAGTGTGCATCAACGTCCGCCTGCTGTGAGCGCGCGCGGAGCTCGCGCCGAGCTCTGCGGGCGTCTGGCCGGTTCCCGAGATCAGTTAGCGGCGAGACGGGTGCGTTGCAACGACGTGCCACCTTTCACGCCCAAGCACGCCGCGGCTGCCAGTACAAATGAACACCGGCCGAAAATAACCGCTGTCGCCGGCGAGAATTCCCTCGCGTTATATAGCGGCGCCGTCTGTTTTGAGCGAGAGCGGAGGCAAAGAAAAACGGTGCCGAAAACGAGATGGCGCGGCGGCGGCGACCGCCGCAAAGCAGCGGAAGCCACCGGACGAAGGCGGGCGAGGGTGAAAAGAAAATAGAAGGTCCCCGAAATAGAGCGACTTCTTCATTAGCGAATCAAAACAAATCGTACTTAACCCCGCGGTTCCTGTCGCCAGATGTCGAAATAACAAGAACAGCTCTATTTTCCTCCTCCTCCTCCTGCAGGCGCGGCTCCGTTTGTTTTTGGTATTGAACGGCCTGCTTTTGCTTTCATTTACCTCTGACTCACCTTTTTGTTTTCTCTGGCGCCGAGCTCTGCTTGCGAGGCGCGTGTTCAGTAAACGCGCGCCGTCGTATCCGCGAAGTTTGAGCCCCAGGGCTGAGTGCTTCGAGGAACCAACCAAACCGACGCGGAAGACAGTGCTTCCCGTTCAGATGAACGGCGGCTGAAAAGCCGAGCAAATGGCGCGACCTCAAGTCGAACGCCGGCCGTGATTTCCTCGTCCACATACATGCGAAATTCCGGTGAGAAATGTACGCCTGCTGCACCTTTTCCATGACCTTTTTTCGCCCTGTCAGGCCGGTTGACCATGCAACTTGCTGCAGAGCATCTTGGCCGCCGAGTATCGCAAGAAAAGTGACGAAGATGTCTTCTTGCTTGCGCATTTACCCGCCTACCATGGAAAACAATGAGATCAGCATCTTTCTCCGCATTGCACGCAGAGAAACCCCTGATAGCGGTGACGCGCAGGCACCAAACATCGGTGCTCGAATCGCCCCACACACCTTGCCCCGGCAACAGCAGATTTTCCCCGCTGTCGCCATGCTTTTCATCAGCCCGGCGGCAGGGCGAGCCAGGGCTCTTTTAGCCTATTTTATTGTGTTAGCTTGACGGAAGGGTTTTTTTTTCTTATTTTCCTCTTCATTTTTGGTCTCCTCCTGTATCGAGCGGCTTTATCCCAACCTACCTTCTGCTTTGCCTCTGCGACGCTGATAGGTTTTCTTCCTTTCTTCTTATTTTCTTTTGTATTTAAGCGGCGCGCGCTTATTGGAGCTTCCTGTCATCTTCCTTTCGATGTCGCTTGCGTTCCCCGGAATAATTTAAAATCCCCGGCAGCCCCTGATTGGATTAATTCCGCGCGACGCCTGTTTCCGCGTAACGCGGCCGACGCTGGCTCTCGCTGTCCCGGCCGCTGCAGACTCCCTGGGCGTTGATACTGTCACAAGCAGACCGCAGATGAAAAGGCAAGAGAGCGAGAAAAGAGCCGGCCGCCGCGAAAGGCGGCGCTCAGAGCGGTCCCTCAAAGAAAAGCGGCCTTCGTGTACACCTCCTCCCGAAATTTCGCGCAAGGATCGTTTTCAAAGAAAACACGCTCTGAGGCAAAGAGATAAAGCTGCGCCCAACTGGGACGGAGGCAGATTTCTCCAGATTTCGATTACTACAAAAGCCGCGAAAGGCGCTATTTTTCTTCCCGCTGGCTCCGCGAGGATGATGTCCGTGCGGTTACCACTGCCTTGGCCTTGCGCGACGACGCCGCGGCTGCCTCCGCCAGCGGCCAGCTATGACGTGCCCTCGGAGCGTTCACCTCGCTTGCTCCACTGATGCGGCCATGTAATTACGACTCGGCGCTTTCTTTGCGGCCACAACGTGAAAGGGCCGTCGCTGTTAGCGTTCTCGGAACGCGCCGAAAGGCCCCGCGTAGCAGGTATTTCATCGATAAACCTTCGAAGGGCGTGAAGTGCGCGGGGTCCGCCGAGGCGGGGGCCGCCTTTCGGGATTGCTCGGGCGGCGCTCGAAGGAAACGACGGCCAATTTGATTAACGCTGGCTGGCCGCCAGACACGGCCTCTTTGTGTGTGGCGATTACTCTGGATACAATAAACAATTCCTCGCGGGGTTCGGACGGCCGCAGACATGCCGGACCACTTGATTGCGATAGGAGCGCGCATGCGGGGTATCCGAGCGACGGCAATTTTGAATTAGTCAGGGAAATGCTTTCGCCGCTTCCCCTCCGCCGGTTCCTCTCGGGAGACGTCAGCAGAGGCGACTGGCTTGACATTCGCATAATTATCGTCAGCGGCGCCTCGCTTCGCCGGACAAGGTGCCGAAGGTCGCGGCTGGAATTATGCTTTCCGAGTGGCCGCGCCGGCCATCGCGGTGTCGCCGGCAGCTGCAGCTTCCCTTCGTGGCGCATGCTGCGTCAAGGCTCCCGACTGCCGGGGTGGCTGCACGTGCGCCTCGCCCGCAGCTGAGCAGCTGTCAACGAGCGTTAGTGCTCGATATACGTATCCAGCAGTTGCTTTTTTTTTTTTTCTTATCGGACGCTGTCTAAACGGGCACAAGCAAACAGCACTGGCAGGGCCGCTCATCAGATATATTTATGTCTCAAGATGCCTTTTTGGCTGGCAGCTGCGCTCAGATTGCTCGATGGCAATCTCTTACTTAGATCATTCTTGTGCAATGTCTTCTCGCCTGCTGCCCGCCGCATGACTCACTTGACGGAGAAACTTGCGGCATTCGCAGAAGTCATATCTTCTATCATGGTGAAAAAATACTGGGGCGCAGGAAGCCTGCCGGCTACGGCGCAGTGCGCAGCCGCGTGAGATTCTTGTTGCGTTCGTGCGAACGCTATGCTAGTCTTGGGAATGCTCGTGCGCATGAACACCCGTCATCAGTGACTGACGTATACACGTTGATTGACACACACTCGCCGCTAGCAGGCAAAGCAACAAATCCTCTGCTCTTCGATTCGGGACCTTCTCGCAATTTACCGTGCTAAAATTGGTTCAAAACAGCAAAAAGAAAAAGAAAGGAAAAGCACGCATTAACCATGGGAGGACCAACATTAGATGACCGAGAAAACAGGGTCGTTGTGGCCTTCTTTTCTCATTGTAAGCTCAGTGAATTGATCTCTTCTCAAGGGCGCTGCAGCAACATGAATTTTCTGATGGCAGAACAATGTATGTGCCTTACTTAAATTGAACGTGAAATGCTCATTCCAAATGTTACGATCATCTATTACGTGCCGCTCGCAGCATATTCACGAGTGATCATGCCAAATCAGCTGAAGAAATCTCGTTAGCGATAAAATTATCTCATGGGAGGGAACAGCGCGAAACAAAACGACAGACAAAGCAAGAGGACACAAAGACGAGCGCTGACTCGAAACTGAATTTTTTATTGAAAAACGAAAACATATATACATCACAATCACGTGAACAAACAGAACAACGAGCATTGGTCTAGCGGAATCAAGACCATCAAACGCACAATATGCCACGTGGTGAACTCCGAACAAAAGCACCCCTGAGAACCGAAATGAAGCAAGTCACGAATTATCTAAAAACGATACTTCTTTGTCAACTAATGCCAAAGAAGGCTGGCTGATTCACAGTGATTCTTTCTTCCGTATGAAATAAGCTTCCATAATATCCCTTGTCAATTTATCCCTGATTCGGTTATTTCGGCAAAGTGCGAAAAGTTGGTGCGGCTGGTGAGGACGGATTTCGTCAAGTGAAAGAGGGACAAGGCATGTAAGAAAAGGGCAGTCATCCCCTACATTCACAGAGTAGCCCAAAATCTAAAAAATGTAGCTGGTAGGTTTGAAGTCGAAGTTGTTTTTTCGGCACCTTGTAAGTTGAGCGGGCTTTGCCGGGCCATCAGAAACTGTAGTGAAAATGTATTAGGAGTTAGTCCATTTAAATGCCGTGTTACTCACAGGTCACCGTTGGTGGAATGCGCATGCTCTGTAGTCTACGAGCTTCCACTCTCGTGCAAAAAAGTATACATTGGTCAGACAGGCCGATGTATTAATGTTCGCCCGAGGGAACATCTTAATTCACTATCAGACACCAGATACTCTCATCTGAAACATCATTGCCGCGAGTGTGGGAAGGAAAATGATAAAAAGCAGAAAAAGTGCCGCCCTTTGGTCACAAAAACTAAAATTTTGTTTAGACACCGGGATAAATTGACAAGGGAGATTATGGAAGCTTATTTCATACGGAAGAAAGAATCACAGTGTATCAGCCAGCCTTCTTTGGCATTAGTTGACAAAGAAGTATCGTTTTTAGATAATTCGTGACTTGCTTCATTTCGGTTCTCAGGGGTGCCTTTGTTCGGAGTTCACCACGTGGCATATTGTGCGTTTGATGGTCTTGATTCCGCTAGACCAATGCTCGTTGCTCTGTTTGTTCACGTGATTGTGATGTATATATGTTTTCGTTTTGAATAAAAAATTCAGTTTCGAGTCAGCGCTCGTCTTTGTGTCCTCTTGCTTTGTCTGTCGTTTTGTTTCGCGCTGTTCCCTCCCACGATGTATCAGTACAAACTCGCCCAGTTATCCATCCTTCTTCGATAAAATTATGCTACTTTTTATTTCTTGGCAGCCTATAAAAGAAAGCTAAGGTATGGGAGAAATAGGGGCTGTGTTTGCCTTGTTAATGTAGCGCTGACAAACTGTTTTACGCCGTACCTTTTGGGCGCTGCAGTCAAGCGCTCTAGTGTCTGCCTGAAACGGGAATTCTTACGTGGTTCCAGCTCTTTAAACTATGTGCACAAGAGCTTTCCATTAGCTATCCAAGTCGATGCTGAAAATGGGCTACCAGGTTTATTGTAGAGGTACAGCATCCATGTGACACGAAGGAGGCGAATTAGCGCAGCTCACAGGCAGCCTTAAAAATTCAGTCCCGCCCAAGCGTGCGAAGCATGAGCGACAGGCACGTAACAGCGATCTTGCGAGACGTCTTCGGGGTGAAGATGCTGCTGCCAGCTTTCCTGTTGGTCATCTCTCTTTTTGCTGCGCCCTGCGATGCCATTACCACTCGAAGCGGTTGCCGAAGTGCCCGAAAGCACTGCGCGGCCGGTCCGCGCAGAGGGTGAGGGATGGTCCCGACCACGACGCTGGCGGCGGCGTCCCACTGACCTGCCGCCTCCGCGCGTGCGGCACAAGTTCAGGGCCGCAGAGGGGCGCGCCGGGGCACTCTCACCGGGTAGAGCAGGATGAGTCGCAGCTGCCGAAGCTGCCGCCGCGGGAACAATGCTGGCGTTGGCCGCCTCCGGCCATCCATCAATAGCGAGGCGTCCGCGGGAGAAAGGGCGCTCGCAGCGTGCCGCACAAATAGGCCGGTCAACGCCGGAAAGAGCGCCCGTGGCCATAGCCTGCCTGGCATGTTCGTGCTCTCTCACACACAAATATATATATATATATATATATATATATATATATATATACGCGCACATGGTTGGTGGCGACGTCACTGCTGGAATACGCATCGCGTTGGGAAGAAGAGGAGAGGTCCAAGAGCTCCCCACCACCAAGGAGGGAAATTCATTTGGCCTGCTGTGAGGCCGATCGATGCGAAGCCCCGCGGTTTCCCCAGCCGCCATAATTTCCACGCACGCCGGATAATTATGTAACCTTTTCGACGGCGGCCACGGCGCAGCTTCTGTCGACTGCTCTTTCCTCAACCGACGTTCTCCGGTCGCATCGTCATCGACACGACCGGCGCGCGCATGCGCTCTCCCACGTACGGGCAGAGCACCGGCAGGACGCGTCCACGCGCGCTCTTCATCGCGCCTCTTGCTCGGCCCTCTCGTCGTAATGCGTTGGCCAGGTTAGCGCGAAAATTCACCCCTGCGATCCATCGGGTCGCCACAACGGCCGGCCAATTCGCTCTGACCTGGTCATCGATCAAGCGAACTGCAGGTTTCCAGGTGCTACGCGGTGCTACTAGTGTTGTGCAATATTCATGTGTGTCTTTTATGCTGTGGGAGAACACCTTTTGGCCTCCATTGTGATATCTATACATCTTATTTTAAATGCAAATCATTTAAAGGGACAACCTTATCGCTCATTGATGTTCGATGTAGTCTCGTCAGAATAAGAAGACAAAGATGGCGAAGAATAAGGAGTGGTACTAGAAAATGACGACGCGTTCATTTGAGCTTTTGTGCTTACCTGTGCACAGGTGCAACACCGCCATCATAAATAACATCGTGCATCGAAGAAAAGGGCACCTTACCGTGGAAGAGTAACTGGCACGAAGACGCCGTCGTAGTGCGACAGCTTGATAACGAGGCGCTCGAGAAACGGGTGCAGCGCGCACGAAAATCGGCATGCGAGTCGCGAACGACCTGCACGGCACGAAACAGCCGCTAGGAAATAGCGGGGGCCCAGAGAAGAGGAGCCAAGGATACGGTTTAGTGCCCATGATTACGGCGACTTCAAAGTCAAAGTTAAAGACGCCAACGGACGGTTCGCCTCATGTGTTCAACCTACGTCCCATCAGTGGCCCAACAGTACCCACATCGCGCAGGCGCCACCACTGAATGAGCGTCTGCCCGTCACTACAGCGACGGAAAAGCGATTTGTGATGATCGACTGCGTCACGTGCTTCAGTATTCACGAACCTCTTTACAACTGGAGGAGGGAAAGGATGGAAGGAAACTGAAAGCGAGCCACGGCAACAGAAATAACACTTAACAAGATTATTTCGACACGGAGGACTCCGAAACTAGCACTGGAATAAATATCTGTTCTTGTACTTGCTCAGAATACTCGCATTGTGCATTAGGCCCATCTTACAGTTTCACTTACAGATGCTTCTCTCAGATGCCCTGTAAATACCGATAACATAGAACGCCTTCGGGTTGTGCCATAGAGACAATCACCTTTTTTGTTCAAAATCAGTAGACACAGAAACCAGTTGTATTTCGGCTTGACGTCCAAGTTTCTAAAATTTTCTGAAATAATCTCGTTTTATTCGCTTTCCGTGGCTTCGCGCATTTGCTACTTTCCTGATTACTTTGTCCCTTCATTTACTTGGTTAATTTTGGTGCTATGCCTTTTATAGAGCGTCTCGCGGCTTAACTGCAAACTCCACCTTTTTCTCTGCCTCCTCTGATTTTACTAAACTTTCACGGTACTTTCTTTACAATTGTCTGTTCTTTTGTGCCCAGTTTCGCTGCGGGATGGTATTTTGCCGCGCCGCAAATGAATTTTAAAATTTCCCATTTCGTGGCCTGAATCGGGGAGGTTTCTACGGGCAACCTTGCGTGTTACGTCACAGGACGCACGACCGTCGATATATGTTTGCTGAAGGACATAATTTCGAGCTGGCTTTCGGTCATTTCAGACAAATAATGACCGAAGCTCTGAACTACAGTCGCTAGTTTAGCCAATCAACGCGCACACGATAGGTTTTGTGACAGTATCCGTGACGTCATGGGACACTGTCGTGACGTCATCGTTTGGCCGAAGCCCACTTTCCTTTTCGGTTTTCCAGGTTTTGATCTTTTAATTGCTTCTGCTTGGGGTTTTGAAAAACGTATTTTTTTTTTGCCCCAGACTAAAGGGACTCAAGGAATGCGAAGCGATTATCAACTCAAAATATTCAAACAACCACGGAGTTGCCCTTTAACTGCAGAAGGCTAACCAGGGACCCGGGTTCTGAACTTGCGATCATCCCTGGTTTATTGAGGCACCGCTGTTAAGGAGGCTGATATCATTGTCATAATTTACTGCTAGCCGGTAATTGTAATGCAGAATACTTTCCACACTTTATTTTGTTCAGACCATACGGCAACGCACTCATGTATAGTTTTACGTTGCCACCTTCGCCTGTGTGTGGGTGAAGTATTTAGTATGCATGCTATAATGCGTTTTAGACATCTTAGCATTGACATATTAATTTTGCATGGAATATCTCAAAACTAACGAGATCTCCCTCACGCAGCAATCACAGATACATTGGGACTTCTGTCTGAACAGGTTTCACAAATATCGGCGTCGATTATATAGCATCCGCCGTGCTTGAGAAGCGGAAAGGATGAAAAATGACGTCTCATGTGCCCGGTAGCTTAAAGATCTACGAAACGTAGCGCTTTAATTGGTCATTCTAATTGCAAGAGTTTAGACCGATCCGTCGAAGCAATTAAAATGGTCGCACCGTAGCTTTTGACTTCTTGAGCAGAATGGAAACGTGGGCAAATGGACAAAGTGCGTTAACTAAGAAACCATGCTTTTGTAATTCACACGATTTTATGTAAGCTTTAGCGACGGCGTGAATGTCATTGTCATATATATATATATATATATATATATATATATATATATATATGGGCGTGTTCAGATAAGGACGGTAATCGAGGTCCCATGACCATTTTTTGTTTTCAATGAAATTTTTATATAGGATGGGCAAATGTGTCCACACAAAGGAGTGAACCTTAGTTTTGCAAGAAGCTTCGTAGTTTTCTCGGAAAAAAATCGCATGCCACAAGAGGTAGAGAATGCCGTTTTTTGCACTTCGCAAAGTTGCAAGTTTGAAGCCTCATTCCATGCACAAAAAATTTTTCCCGCGCATCAGCATTTTTTCAGAACTTCTTTACAACTTGTACAATACGAAAAAATAAAAAATGTTTTCTTGCTTTTTCAACCTTCCGAGTAAAAAAATTGCAAACTTCGCTTCTGGAGCTATGCGGTGCAAAAAAGGCACTTTTCAGGGCAGCCTTAGGGCAAAATGCCTAAAGATCTTCCCACTGAATATTTTTCTCAGTATTTTTCAGCTGCTTTTACTCACCTCAGGCAAGTTCTGTTGCTCTAGACTCGACAGATAGTTTTCAGTACGGTCTCAAAATTGGCCGAAGTTTAAAAACGCCAAAAAAGTGACAACTTTGACTTGGGTTTAAAAAAAAACAACATCATCGAATTTTATTCAAATTTGCCTGAATAATCCTCAATACATGGTAATTGTAAGGCACTAGAAAAGTGTTGCATTATATTGTTTTAAAATACAAAAATAAACACAAAACTGAGTTCATGTTTTTGTTATATACAATTGCTTATTACTCCCTTTTAGAAATAGTAGCTGTCAGAAATTTGATTTAGCACTCATTAAACGTGGTTACATTTTATTTACCCCAATATCCGAACCATTCTCAATGCTTATAGAACTTCTATTCGCTTGTTAGCGGCGCTCTTAATGCGTGAAAATGGGAATAAATTCGCTATTTTGCCTGAGGTCATAAGAATTGGCTGGTGGCGGTCAAACGTTGTTTGTATTCTCCAATTTATTCGTCGTACGGTCTGTTGGTATATATAATCAATTCATTAAAGATATTAGATCATTTCTCGGTTCTTATCAAAATTTTTATGTATAAAAGTTAATATTAATGCGTTTCTGAAGTCGGCGTTTTCGAACCTACATCTATTTACCTCTGTGTTCAAGGGTTCTACAAGGCACTGTCAGGAGACAAAACGTCGTCTCCTGAGGGGAACGATTTATCTGCAATGTTTTTAATCATGGGGAGTTTTAATCAGGAGTCAATTTAAAAATGGGATGCCGCTTCATGCGCACATTGCAATTCAGAAAATCGTAACAAGAAATAAACGGCGGCAGTTGATTTCGGTTTTGCGCACGGTATATTGTCCAGCACGAAGCACTAACCAGATCACAGTCTCTTCCATTCAGAAGCAGCGGTGGAGGCCACGTAGGATGCACTGCCTTCAGTTGACTGAACCTACTTCCACAGGTGGAGCGTCTGAACTCCAGGCACTTTCTTTGCCAGTTTCCATTGTTCCTTCTTCACTTCGCGAAAGTCTGCAAGCTGTGGCAGCTCCAGAATGGTGGTGTTCTTTAGTGTTTCTTGAATTGCGTCTACGAAGCCTCCGGCTCTGTGTATGGCCTCATTTGCAGGCTTCCGCAAGTTGCGTTGTGATGCTCGATGTTTCACTAGCCCACCAACGCCGTCGCAAGCATTTTTGCAGTGTCCAGAGGCCGAAAACATCAATATCGTCCGTTGACATTCACTGCGCTGCAGCTCATGAAACTGGTATTTATTCCTGAAGTGAGCGGGAGCCGGGCCCGTCACTCAAATATATTATCTTGGTAAAGATTGGCGCGTTTTCTTCGATATGTGCTTTGATTTTCGACAGAGCCAAGCATGCATTAGCGTAATCATGAGACATATCGTCGAAATTAACGGCGTAGTTACGAGTCGATTTTCTTGACATGACAACGCAGGTAAACACGATTACCTGATTTTTCTGCCAATGGTACGCTTGTACTGAGTCTGGAAGCACAACTTTCATTTTTTGGCGAAATCAGAATGTAAAACAATTGCACCTCTCTTGCAGCCGTGTGTTTTTTCATGTATTGCTCTTGCTTGCACAGATGTAATATAGTTGTAGGGAATGCATTTCATGGCCAATCTTAGAATGTCAAGAAAATCGACTCGTAAGTACGCCGTTAATTTCGACGATATGTCTCATGATTCCGCTCATGCATGCTTGGCTCTGTCGAAAATCAAAGCACATCTCGAAGAAAACGCGCCAATCTTTACCAAGATAATATATTTGAGTGACGGGCCCGGCTCCCGCTCACTTCAGGAATAAATACCAGTTTCATGAGCTGCAGCGCAGTGAATGTCAACGGACGATATTGATGTTTTCGGCCTCTGGACACTGCAAAAATGCTTGCGACGGCGTTGGTGGGCTAGTGAAACATCGAGCATCACAACGCAACTTGCGGAAGCCTGCAAATGAGGCCATACACAGAGCCGGAGGCTTCGTAGACGCAATTCAAGAAACACTAAAGAACACCACCATTCTGGAGCTGCCACAGCTTGCAGACTTTCGCGAAGTGAAGAAGGAACAATGGAAACTGGCAAAGAAAGTGCCTGGAGTTCAGACGCTCCACCTGTGGAAGTAGGTTCAGTCAACTGAAGGCAGTGCATCCTACGTGGCCTCCACCGCTGCTTCTGAATGGAAGAGACTGTGATCTGGTTAGTGCTTCGTGCTGGACAATATACCGTGCGCAAAACCGAAATCAACTGCCGCCGTTTATTTCTTGTTACGATTTTCTGAATTGCAATGTGCGCATGAAGCGGCATCCCATTTTTAAATTGACTCCTGATTAAAACTCCCCATGATTAAAAACATTGCAGATAAATCGTTCCCCTCAGGAGACGACGTTTTGTCTCCTGACAGTGCCTTGTAGAACCCTTGAACACAGAGGTAAATAGATGTAGGTTCGAAAACGCCGACTTCAGAAACGCATTAATATTAACTTTTATATATAAAAATTTTGATAAGAACCGAGAAATGATCTAATATCTTTAATGAATTGATTATATATACCAACAGACCGTACGACGAATAAATTGGAGAATACAAACAACGTTTGACCGCCACCAGCCAATTCTTATGACCTCAGGCAAAATAGCGAATTTATTCCCATTTTCACGCATTAAGAGCGCCGCTAACAAGCGAATAGAAGTTCTATAAGCATTGAGAATGGTTCGGATATTGGGGTAAATAAAATGTAACCACGTTCAATGAGTGCTAAATCAAATTTCTGGCAGCTACTATTTCTAAGAGGGAGTAATAAGCAATTGTATATAACAAAAACATGAACTCAGTTTTGTGTTTATTTCTGTATTTTAAAACAATATAATGCAACACTTTTCTAGTGCCTTACAATTACCATGTATTGAGGATTATTCAGGCAAATTTTAATAAAATTCGATGATGATTCTTTTTTTTAAACCCAAGTCAAAGTTGTCACTTTTTTGGCGTTTTTGAACTTCGGCCAATTTTGAGACCGTACTGAAAACTATCTGTCGAGTCTAGAGCAACAGAACTTGCCTGAGGTGAGTAAAAGCAGCTGAAAAATACTGAGAAAAATATTCAGTGGGAAGATCTTTATGCATCTTGCCCTAAGGCTGCCCTGAAAAGTGCCTTTTTTGCGCCGCATAGCTCCAGAAGCGAAGTTTGCAATTTTTTTACTCGGAAGGTTGAAAAAGCAAGAAAACATTTTTTATTTTTTAGGATTGTAAAAGTTGTAAAAAAGTTTTGAAAAAATGCTGATTCGCAGAAAAAATTTTTTTGTGCATGGAATGAGGCTTCAAACTTGCAACTTTGCGAAGTGCCAAAAACGGCATTCTCCACCTCTTGTGACATGCGATTTTTTTTCGAGAAAACTACGAAACTTCTTGCAAAACTAAGCTTCATTCCTTTGTGTGGACACATTTGCCCATCCTATATAAAAATTTCATTGAAAACAAAAAATGGTCATGGGACCTCGATTACCGTTCTTATCTGAACACGCCCATATATATATATATATATATATATATATATATATATATATATATACGCCGTCAATGTCAGCACAGTATCTGTGTATGTGTGCTCTTAAGGTTTCATGATCTGAACTTAATTAATGAAATTTGCACACAATGGCGCTCCGCTCGTCGGAACCAAAGCGTCACAAAAGGTGAACAAAGCGTGAAAGGAAAATATAGAAGTGCTTTGTTTGTGTCGTGTTCTGCGATGAGTACTCAGCGGTCGTTCATTAGTTCATTACAGCTTGGTGCGGCAGACCTAAAGTTCAACCTTCAGTCGACCGAAAGCCGAGCCAGTGGTGCAAGTTTTCGCGACCTAAAGGCAAGGTAAATATGGAGCTCTTGTCAGAGAACATAGCTCTAAGAATTTAGACAAGGCTAAATCACTGTGACGTACTCAAGCACCGTGACAGAGGCGCTAGCGGATGAACGGTGTTAAACAAACGCTTCGCGCAAGGCGACTGTGCAGTGCACACCCGCTCTTCTCTTGTATTTTTGCACATTCTGGCCAAGTGGCCATTGATACTTCCCTTCCGAGTAGAGCCTCCCCGAGTCACATGAATCAACGTAGCTCACGCCTTTTGATAGCGCGATCGTCAGCCGAGTGCCACAGCGGAGAAATCGGGATTCAAAAGACACGCCGCTGCCAGAATAGAAAACAAATCGCTCCAAAATGCTCCCTTCTCGGGAGTCCGCTTTGTGTGTGCGCGCGCGCGTGTGTTTCTCTGGCCCGAGCCGGGCTTTATTTCTCAAACTGTCCCCTTTCCTCCATCTTTCTGGCTATTTGCATACGGAAAGTGGAGCGTTATATATGCGCCTCTATTGCCGTGCTCTCTCAAGTTTCGCCTCCCCCCATATCGCCGTTTTCTTGTGCGGTTTCTTTCAACCCGTTAAATATCTATTCACAGTATAGCGGCTCTTTATTTGCCGCTCCTTTCGGCCTCCGAGTCCCCGGCGCTTGCACCTCGCACCGCCGACGCCACCGACGAATCCAAGATCCTTGTTATAAGATTTGAAAATGCTGTCCTTTATGGTTTTTGCGCCTCTTTTCGCGCGCTCCTTGGGTTTCCCCGCCGCCCTCTCCTCCGTGGCGGCGCTGACGCTGGCGGCCGCGCTTTGCGAGTCTTTTGCTTCGGCCGCGGCGGCTTATTTTGCCGCGATTCCCGTCGGCGTCGGTTCCTCCTTTTCCTCCGTCCTCCCGTTTTCCTCGCGTGGCCCCTCTCTCGTCTCGGGAGCCGTTTTGTGTGCGCTCTTTGAGTGTCTGGCGAGCGTCTTTCGTGTAAATGGAGCAGAATGGGTTATGAAAGCGAACTGTCGTTCTGGGGGAGGTGGCTGGGGAGTTTATTCCCACTGACGTCTTCCCGCCGCTTCCTTTGTGCTCCTCCTGTGTTGTACGCGCCTGATATCATTTCTTTCTGGCCGCCGTGATTTCTGCTGCTTCCAATGCCTTTTTTTCGTCGCACTTATCCTTTGGCGTTGAGGTTGCGTAAGGAGGCTCCGTGGAGTCGCGTGCACCTCCTCGGATGCAGCAAGTGTCGCGACGGATGTTTACTCCTCTGGCTTTGCTTCAGTGCCTCCCGCCACTGCTCATGCGCGATGTTCTTCGCCTTTACTCTAGGGTGCGCCCTCTTTAGCTTACTTTGTAATGCGGCTTCGCTGCGAGTGTCCTTCTGTTTCGCCGGATTAGCCGAACGATGCGTCTGCGGAGCAGAGCGCGCAGCAGCGGGTTAACTTTGTGCGTCCGTTTCGTAAGCTGTCATCTCTCGAAACCGTCATAGAGTTCTTGCTCTCCAGTTATCCCAAATGGCAACTCACTGTCTTCCTGCCACTCCTTACGAGTCTGGTTTGACCTTTCGGGATTGATACCCCAGTTAACGGGAAGTTTCAGCTGCCGTTGAACTCAACGACACTGCAGCTTTAAAACTGCCGTTGAGATGAGCGTCAGTCAACTGTGTTGACACGGTACCTCCTTAGAAATTGAGCTCTACCTCTCTGTCGTGTAGCCATGTTATCCTGCTATTTGCGGCCCATTGATCAATAAAAAGTTACTTGTATTTTGTTACTTTTGACTTTAACCACTCATTTCGTGTCATATTTTACTGGATTGCAATTTATGCGTAAGCTTCGTGCTCGGCGTACGCCACAACTGAACAGCGCACAGAGCCAGGACAATCCAAGAGTTATTTAGTTTGCACACTTGGTCACAATTTTTGTGATGCTGTGCTGAATGTCTGTGTGTTTCTTCGTTTCCGTTCGGTGGAAGTTGTAGTTTCATAGATATAGTGGTCAGTACAGCAATCCCTCGTTCGATTCGAGAAAACATATCTAGCGGAAATGTCGCCAGCTCTGCCGACACAGCGAGGCCGTCGACCTCGCTTTTTCCAGCTGATCCATTCAACAGGGATTAGCGGTCTCAGATAAATTGGGTTGCTACTGACGCTGCCCTCTAACATCGCCAAGCTGTACTGCTGAACTGAACTGCCGTTGAAAACGCCCGCGTAACAGAGGTACGCGACTGTCTCGGTGCGCGTGCTCACGCTGCAAAATGCGAGCACATAAGAAGCGAAACCGCCATGAGATATATTTTCTGTGCGCAGAATGGCGTCCATTAGTAGTACATTTCTTACTCCCTCTTTTGTTTTTTTTTGTTTTTTTTTGTTTTTTTTTTGCATTTGGCCTAGTGTCCAATACTTGTGCACTATTCCCGCAGGCCTTACCTCACGGAAAGTTGCGTAATTGCAGTCATCGATAAGTACCTCCTGTAGTCATGATCGCCAGTGAAATGCGCACTCAAATAATTAGTGCGTTTCAGGATGATTCAAGCTTTCAAAATAACGCGAAGATCGAATGATAAGAACGGCATTACTGGTACCGCCGCCACAGTGGAGGTCAATGATAAGAAATTGTCCCATTGATAAGAAATTTGGCTAGAAAAATGCCTGCCTCTCACGATTACTACAGTGGTAGAACTTACTGAGAAAGAAACGATTGAGCCAGATGAAAGCTTTTTTTTTTTTTTTTCTGAACTCGCAGCTTATAATTCCGCTGACCGTAGCTAATTTTTCCGAGCAAGACAAACTCTTCTGCACGTAATATACCCTCTCTTAAAATTCTTCTTGCTGCTCCTGGGGCATCCGCGAGCATGGCGTTGACAGATGATACCATCTTTCGCATCCGCCCATTGGCAGCTGTGGGTACTGCTCTCTACTTTGCTGGCTTGCTGAATGCAGTGCATGTCCTGTGATTAAAACTGGAGTGCAGAATCTCCCGATTTTACTGATGTTTCCTAAACTTCGCGGCAACCTTACAGCGGCTTGCCATCTGGCAAGAATGCATATTATTGTTAAAGTTCCCCTAAAAGCAGGAAACCCAATATCAGGTCTCATATCTATCTTGTATCAAATTTATGGAACGATGAAAACGACTCACTCGGTCGCATGCGAGCGCAGAGGTATGGCGTCAATTCGGACCGCCAGCTAATGAAAGACGCCATTAGTGGTCAGGCAACTTTTCTATATTTGAACTAAATTAGTCTGTTAGCTGGCGGGGATCCTGAAAACTGGACGTGCTCTTTGTTCAATTTTTTGTACATTCGAGAGGCATGCGCCGTTTTTCAACGCATCTGATGGCGTGCAACGGAAGGCTCTAGTAGATATATAGTGTCCTGCATGCAAGTGAGGACTACCCTGTACGAGCATTCCAGGAGGAGTAAGCACTGTCAGATGGTATGTTTTGTATCGTCGCACTTCCCTGCTGTACAGTCATGACTGCATGACACCGTTAGGTCAGAAGGCCGTGCACTGAACGCAACCAAGAGCACGTCCACGTGAAGGTTATAAAGCATTCACGCTCTCTGAGGCGATTGATGGAATTAAACTTTCATGCGTTTGTATTAATGTACTGCGAACTGGTACCAGGCTAATCCGGCAGGAGGTTGTGGAGTTTAGTTCAAACGAAACCAGGAAAATCACGAACAACCAATGGAAGGGCTACATATTCGAATGATAGGCTTCGTCTCTGCTTCGTGAATAGCACATAACTGCAACGAATATCCTCCTGTTCATAAGTGCTCGAGGTCGCCATTTCTGGTTTTTGTAATAGTAACGTTTATTTTGTTCATCTATTAGCAAAAACAGAACTATCTATTTAGCTGATTATCATCAGCTAGTTGTGTCCAGGCCTACCATGGTTCATCGCATTGCATGTTCAGGAGTGGAAAGAAAAACATCCTTGAATGCTGACTGCTTATCGGTCTCTCGCTGCGTGAACGTGGAATTTGAAGGGTAAACTAAATCAGGATCGTGCAACATACCAAACTGACGTGCTTCTTGCAAATCTACAAAAAAATAACGCTAATGTTTGATGTCCAATGGAGCGCCAAGCTGGCCAAAGACTTCATCAAATTAGCTGCAGCCTTTGTCCCATCCAGTGCACACGGCACTTGCTGAGAAAAGGCTACATTCGCGGCCCAAGGAAACGGAACAACGGGTACGTGCCCTTCAAAGTTTTTGAGAAGGTAATCATCTCGGGCGCGATTACCGTCTGGAGGAAGGTCTGCATGAAGCTATCCTCTTAAAGTGTTCATCGTATACGGCAGCACTTTCGACGCGTCGCTCAGTGATGGATTGTGCCGCCCACATCATGGTCTCGTCTGCGCTGAGAAAAAGAAACCGGGGAAACACCTTAGATCAGGCGAATTGCTAGACGGTTACGAAATGGCGTCACGAGCCGTCAGCGGTGCATAAACAAGAGCATTCCGTTTGAACCGGCGGATGTCACAACCGTGCTACGTGTCTGTGTTCCTCGCGCGGTGAATTTGTCCGAGCAAGCCCCGCGACCTGTAACTTCGCTGATTGCTGCCTCGTGGAGGTCATTTCTAAAGTCAACGACAGGAGTAGAATATCACAAAGTGATTTGGCTCCTACGCAGCTGCGACACTTCGCCGAGAAGAGCCTTTTGTGCCTCTCCGACTCATAGCAACAGCGAGTGAGGCACCTCCGCTGAGGCCGGCCATTGTTGCGTGTTTCGCAAACCGCAATGCGAAGCAGTGATCGGGTACACGCCGTAATCCGCCGAGCGTGACGTGTATTCATTTTCATAAACAGGCTTTCCTCTGAAGCATTGGAGCGCGTTTTTTGTTTCGCCGTTCCCTGCATTCCCCCTTCTCGTTCGCCTCCCCCCTTCGCGAGCAGCGGCCCTCGACCACCCCTTCTCCTCGCCACCTGGCCGCCCCATTGTCCGCGAAAGCGTGACGAGTCACACCTCAGGCCCCGCCTCCTTCTCGGTCCGCTCTGAGCCAATCGCGAGCCTTGATGAGGAAACGCAATCAAGGCAAAAAGGTGATCAAGCCACTGCAGAAAGAGGCTGAGGGGCGCCGGTGGCGAGGAGGCGTCGCCTTCTTTAAATTAAGAGCGCCCGAGAGAGCGGCGCCCTCGGCTCGGCCGCGCAACCCCCCCACCCTAACCCCCCTGCCGCCACTCTCCGGCGCCGCCGACGCCGCCGCCGCCGGCGCGCTGCGTCCTCGCGCTCCTGCGCCGACGCGGCCTCCTCTCCCGCTGCCCTCTCGCGCTCTTAATTTTCCCTCTCGCTTTCCTCCACATATGGTAATCGATGCTCGGGGCACGTTTTGCACATCCCGGAGCTTTTGATTTTGTCCGGCTGTGAGGAGGACGAAGAGGATAAGAGGACGGTGAGGGAGGAAAAGCCGAGCGGCTGCGAGCAAAGGAGCGAGGGGACACCGACAAAGAAAGACGCCGGCCGTCCGAGCACGTTGTGGAAGCCGGCTGAGTCGAGGGCCACCGGACTGAGCGAAGATAATTCGCGAGAAAAAAAGAAAAGAAAGCTGAGCGCGCGTCTGCCGGCGCACTAAAAGTGCCGCGTCCGTATAACCCAGACTGCAGCTACGGCCATAGGATTTGTCTCGCTCCGTCGGCCGATGCCATGGCTGCTGGATTCGGGTTACCGTCACACCACAAAGGGACGGCGCTCAAATGAATAAATAAGTGGAGTGAAAGGAACGGACACTCACACTTTGCGTTGACCAACGACGGACTAACACAGTCGTTAGCGCAGTGTGCGTGCGTGCGTGTGTGTGTGTGTGTGCGTGTGTGCGTGCGTGCCTTTTATCATCTCGTTTTTTGAACGCCGACTGCCTGTAGTAGTGAGCTAAATAGCCGGTCAGTTTCTTCTCGGGTTCCCGCACCTTACGCAAAACCAGACTACAGATGGTCCAGGAGAAAGTGCATTCACTGTAGTTAGGTCGAGAGGGACGTTATTTTATAACTGTCACTGCTGCAGGCGTAACCTGATGCGCAGACACCGTCGCTGTTCATACGGGGTGGGCTAAACTTCCTGCGGGCCATCCTGCAACCAAAACCAATGGCTAAATCGAAACGCCTGCGCTATTGTCACCTAGATTAACCATTGTTGCACTGAACACGAAAAAGCTCGTCCCCCACTTGCACTGTGCACGTCGAAAGGAACAGTACGGGCCAGACACTTTAATATTCAGGCTGGCAGACAAGGCACAGGCAGTAAATAGAAACGTTGCTAGAAACCGGGAGGTTTTCTTTTTTTTTGTTTTTTAGAAGGACGGAAATCGGTAATTAGTTTTCAACGCGTTAATATATACAAGCCACACGACTATTCCATTGTGCGTTACTCCTGTCCCTGTCGACGTTTGTCGCTAATATTGATTGATTCGAACGAATACAGCAGTGCATTAATGACGCACGACCCGAGTCTAACTAGCAAAGTTTTTTTTGTTTGTTTTATCATCGCCATAGTTGAATCATAATCTCAAATGTACTTTGTTTGCATTGCATGATATAGCTATCGCACAATGACTTAAACTTATTCAAAACTCCGCACACATACCGAAGAGTTGTAGCAGTGGTCTGCGCATGCTGACTAGGGCCCGAGACAGCAGACCTTTTACTGATAACAATATCGTGCTATAACGAGTCAGTCGATGTAACCGCATTTGGCCTATTGCAGCACAGCTTGTGTGGAGTGAGATTCGGCGCGCATTGAACGACCACACGTTGCCTAACGTATTTCCGAAGTTCCAATGGGGCATTAATCATGCATGAAAGATAGGCAAGCGGCTGTATGATGCTGTTCAAGTTGAAGGCTACTGCATAAAGTGGTATTGTGACAATGCTGGGCTGCAGTGTACACTTCGGGCTCTGTTCTGTCCTTCACTTTATCGACAGCACTTACTCGACGAGCATTATTTTGCCACATATTTGGCGTAACCTTACTTCACTCAGCCTTTGATATCCATGTGAATATTGGCACCAGCTGGAGTATTCTCCGACCTACCAAGTAGATATGCGCGTATTCGTCGATTTCAGATTTAGTTCTTTTGCATAATACGTAGCAAATCTTCTGGTTCATATGCAAAAGCAAAGGTACTACATGTTTTTCGGAAGAGGAAAACGATGAAATTCAGTTGTTGAATCCACGAACATTAAGCAATAACATTCTTAATCGTGACCGAAGCTAGAGAAAGATTCATGGCACTAATGGTAACTGATCCCAGAGACATTCGTATCTTGGTCTCTGTGATTGGCCAACTTTGCAAGCTGTTATTCATGGACGCATTTACTGCATTTGGACTTTCCAAGCAGCCGCGGTAATGCGTGGAGTTAGCAATAAATAAGTTCATTATTTCTAGTCCGTTCCTTTGCTTAAATATCGGGGTCTAGACTGGGCATAAGACGACGGTGTTTGCGAATCTAATGTTGTGCGCACTAGCTGCAAACCATCGCTAGTAAATCAGCTATAGTAGGATACAACTTCAAAAAAAAAAAAAAAAGAAACAGCAGTTGGTGACACTGGTCACGGTCCGCGGCTTCCTCTATTACTCTACTGTCCAATTACAGCAATGGAGGAAGTCAGCTTTTTTAATGCTTGACTGTAAGAAACAACCCAGACGCATCAAATTTCTTGAGCTTATAATTTCATCTGTAGCTTCACTGTAAAGTTGTATCTTACTATATAGCCAGTGCGCCGGCGCAAGTGCCTCAGGCTGAGTGCAGAGCAAAGCACATGCGTCTCTTGCATTCAGTGCGTCCATGCACATGAACAAACAACTGTGCCGTGGAGTTCTCCCCTCCTCCCCCTCCCCAAAAAAGAAAAGAAAATCCTGTCTGTATGCCGGCTCCTCAGTGTATACGCATTCGATTCCAAAGTTTCTATTGAGCAGTTTCTCACGTTTAGTATTATTGAGCGACTGTCTGAAATATCACAAAAGCTCACAAGTCGGAGTCTTAGGGGATCGGGAAGCTATTTATTTATATATTTTAACTTCTGGGCATGCTATATATATGTTCTTCGTCCAATAAAGCTTGTTGAAAGCACAGCGCTCGTCCCATTCCCTAACTACGTCCCTGTTCGTATTTTTCCCTCTCCTGTGTCTTTCCTGATTATGCGCCAACATGCCCAGCTACAAGTATTTCTCGATTATACCGAACACAACGATACAACGATGCATTTTTACCGTTTGTTGTCCGGAGGTGGTCTGTGCGGACGGAGCCGCTGATCCCACATTTTTTAGGAAAGACCTAAGAACACCCAGCGCTGTAAAATAACTCATTACTTCTCTCCTTCGCCCCTGGCATCCTGTTTTTCTTAATGGCGTCACCCATGACCAGTAATGTACGCACAATAACATCTGAACCCGGTTCCCTCACTGCGAAATTCTTCGCAATACGGACTCCTTGGCCTGTTCAGCATTTCTGGCGGGCTCAACTTCAACCGGCCTCCGCTCAGTCTATAGACTACTGCCTATGAAGCTGCCAACTTCTAGAGAGACATGTTGCAACTTCCATGTAAGTCCCAGCCTACTCGTCTACGTACTGCAGATGAAGCACTTCATCTTCAAGCACCCTACAGAAGATCTCATTTATCAACGTTTATCATTTTGCCCCTTTCGAAACTACTGAAATCTCTGCCTTTTCTAACGTGATCTTTACGCCACACCTCCATCGCATGCAGTTGCAATTCTGGCCTCTTGGAGTAACGCTGGAGAAATGCGACATAGCAACAAATGCCTGTACGGTCTGTCCTAGACTTCATTCGATCAGCCAACCTCTTTTCATTTATATAACCATACCCCTTTGTTTCAACTGCATAACCATTTTCTTTTTAAGGCCTGAGGCAATAAACTCAGCTCAAAAACAAGAAAAAAAAGTCTTCCCGTGCCGAAGACGCTAAACAACTCGACATGAAAGAAGGCAAACAATAGTGCTTACCGCGGTGGCAATGATGTTGCATTGCTAGCTTCGCTTTAGGTTGCGTCCGTTTCGAGTTCCGTTTACCAAGGCTCGCCAGACACGAGGTTCTGACTAACGATTTTTTTGTTTCCTTGTTTCCTTCACTCATGGCTTCCATACAAAACCTACGAACTGTGCCTGCTACCAGAGAATTTCTCTTAACGTATTTTCTTTCGCCGAGATTTATTGTATAGATAACTTCCTTTCATCCCTACCACCCCGATGAGTGTCCGAAAATGTATTGCGGAACCTCTTAGCCTAACATGAGACTATAGGAAGAACAATAACTCTCGCCCCTGTAACACTGGACAAGGCGAGGACATATGTTCGGGGGCTGTGCGAAACGATGTTTGGTCGGCTCACTAGAAATGAAAAGGCGGTGCTGCATCCGGATAGCGACTTCTCAGCGAAACGCTTTCTTACCAACCGTGTTTCGAACTATAGCGCGAAGGAGGCTCGGGCGTTCGTCTTACAACGGCTCGTGGCGCCCGTGTGTCTGTTCGCAAACCAAGGGCGCACCTTCTCTGCTGGGCTTTGTGCTTGTCTGCTCAAAGAAGTATAGCACTTCCCGTTGTTCTTAACCGCGTCGCGCTGCTGTGCGGGGGCAGACAAGTGAGGGTGGAGGAAGGAGGGTTGGTGAAGGAAAACCGGAAAAAAAGAAGGAAGCGGGCCGCGGCGGCCGGGAAGCGCGGTCGGCTGGGCCAGTCGATCGTTTCGAGCCCGGGGTTAAGCGCGCAAGGGAAGCGGCGATCTTTGGCCCGCAGCTCGGTCGGATGCACTTGCAAGAGGCCGCGGGCGGCGAGCTGCGGTCGCGGGAACAGAAGCCGATCACTCAACGGGCGTCGTTCGCCGCTGAGCAGACGCGACAGCGCGGCCGTGCCTGCGCATAAATTGACGCCCCGGCGCTCGCGCCCGCCGCGCCCCGCAGAGGCCGTCTCGGCTTGCGTGAAACGGCAATCTTGTTGCCGCTTTGGGGCTACGCGTGGCCCGCAGTCGCGTGACTGCTGCTGTTGGGCGCAGCGGCCGGACTCGACGCCCATGTGGCCATGCCTCCTGCGCCTTCTCTTACCTCACTCTTCCTCTCTCTTTGCATACGAACGAAGGGATACCAATCAGATCCGGTCTTACGAGAGTCGACAAGCAACTACAAACGCTTTGTCTCGTTTGGTACAGTTTGGTAAATATCTGCATTTTTCTTATTTTTGTGGCTGTGGATGTTCTACGCTGACGTCGTCCTCTTCGCTCCACGTGCATTGTAATGATTCTCTTTTCCATCTTTGAAATTCTTGAGGTAAGGAGCTCGCGTGAGGCTTGTCACGTTAGCACTTGTAGCGGAAAAAGAGCGATCCCGTGACCCCAATCTTCTTGTGCCTAGTACTTCTAGGATTTCGGCCTAAAAGCCACAACTTTAGAAGCCACGGCAAGTCCCGTAATGGTCACGAAAGGCGCTTTTGAGTTTCCCGGGGTTGACAACTTCACGATACGTTTTCCTCTGCTTTTTGGTCAGCATAGACTGTATGATCCTACAGTGCGACCTGGCGTTGTAGGTTGCACATGAGAGTGACAACGAGTTTCTGACCTTATGCTCGGCGCAATCTGGGCCCCTCTTGGCCACCTGTTGGCGACATCAAAAGCGGAGTTCCTCAGGCGAGTGAAAAAGTAATAAAGCTCGCACGTGTTGCACGGTGTTCTCTGGTTGTGACCGGACTCGCGACCACGCTTGTCCGTGGGTCCGTGGCACCGCTACTCTCCAGCGCGGCAAGGCGCGGCTCCGCTCCTACAAGTTCGCTCCACCGTGCGACGCCCACGCTGGGGCCTCGTCGCAGCCTGGGTCGCTTCGGCGGCCGTCCTCGTAACAGGGCGGCGCGTGCGAGCGATGGCGGCCATCGCCGGTTGGTCGAAGGTTATACGCGAGGGGAAAATGACCGAGTGGGGCCGGCGGAACGGACGAAGCCTCCTAATGAGCGCGCGAGGCCCGCTCGCACTGCGTGGCGAGATGAGTCGCCGTTCGACACTTTCATTATCCCGACGATCAACACTGGCGCCTCCGGCTCTTCACCGGGGGAACAAATTGCGAGCCGCGCGGAAGTGGCGCCGCTATAATGGCGCGGAGAAGAAGAAGCGAGGGCCGAAACCGGCGCTCGGGGCGCCCGGTAGAGTTCGACGCTGCGGGAGAAATTAGTCGAGAACGCGGCGATTAATGGTACGGAACGGCCGCGCGAAAGCTCCGTGCACAGCGCGCGCTGGCGCGAGTACGAGGCACACAGAATTGGACGCCGCCCGCCGCGGGGGCCGCTGCGCGGTGTCGCCCCGGTCTTTTCCTCCCAGCGCATGGCCCACTCCCCCTCGCGCAGTTTCCACCAGTCGCGCTTATGAAAATCTTTTCTTGCTTCTTCCCGTTTGGTTATTAGTGCAACGGAGAGAATGTAGGGGAAAAATTCTCCTTTCGAGAGCGAAGTGTTTGCAGGGGTTTTCTTAGCGTCCCTAATGAGATGTGCAGCTCCGAGCGGGCACGGAACGGGCGGCGCGCGTACACGCCGGCGCCAGCAAGAAAACGGCTTGAGACAATGAGCGCGCGCGGTGCCGTTCCCTTTGAGATATTTACCCTCTTTTGTTTCGCCTGGCTTTTTTCCCGCAGGGCGCCAGCGCCTTTGTGCGTGCGTCTGCGCCCGGCGAGTGTTTCTTCTCCGGCTCGTTCTGAAAAGGAGGCCCTCCTTTCGCGCTTTAGTTTTTGTGCGCCGTCCCGCTCGCTCGGGGCTCGCGCAAATTTTCGAGCTCTCGGGAACTCCGCCCGTGTCGCCTAATGTCTCCGGCTATTATCGCCTCATTAATTCGACAAAGCCGTCGTCCTTTTCTGTGCGGAGGTTTTCCCTTGTTCCCGGCAGAGGAGGCGCGCACAGCGGCCCCTAACTACGCAGCTGAGGATGGTTGTCGAACTAGGCGTTGGGGATTACGGGAGTCGCGGGATTAGTGCTGCGAACACGGGGAAGGAACCGGGGTAAGATGGCGTCGGCTGATGCGGACGAGCGCCGCCGCAGCGCATGTATGCACGCGCCGGTGGGCTCGCGCTCCGACGCGCGGTCAGCGCGGAGCTCGCTTTACGGGCGAGTTCGGGCATTAGCCCCGGTAGAAACTCCGCTCTCTCGCTTGACTCAGCTCATACAACGAAATAGGCACCGCAAGCGCTCCGACGTGGCTGCTAAAGACGAGGGTGTACGTGCCGATTATCAAAAGATGATGGACGGTGCTCGATTGTCCAGCGTTGAAACATTCATTAATCTAGGAGTACACGACAGCTCTCAAAATATAGGTCAGCGGAAATAAAGGTGAAGTCAGGAAGGGTTCACTTGAATTTACTGAAACCAATAAATGGTACCGGAGCTCTAATTCTTGAGCTACATTAATTGCACCATGCTAAGATGAGTAAGTGTTGCCTGAACAAGCGTCCATGCGTGCTCGTGCTGCATAATTAAGCGGCAGTTCATTGTTACTGAGTAATAATGGGCCTCAAATATGTTTATCTCTCAATGTCGACATTGTTTCATGCAACTATCTCGCTGACAGATGCCAATATGTTATGTACTCTATCGCACAGCCGCGTGGTCAGGGCTAAGAAGGCGGACAACTACAATGGGGCTATTCTAGCCCTATGAAAATGCTTTTTGTAATATAATGCATTACAGTAGTATTGTTTGCTATTTCTGCGTGTAAGATTTTGGTCTGGTTGCCGATATTAAGATCTCCAGTGAGCCCTTGTGACCACCTCGCGTACTTGCAGTTTTATTTTTCGTTTTTGTTGCTTTCTTCTGTGAGGGTGTAACGAAAGGCATGTTGTTTGCAGCAGTGGAAATGGGCAGTTCGATGCAGAAAGTCATTCGAATACACGGTAAAACAAGGCGACAAACAACCAATTCTTCATGTTATTGCTCATCAGTTCTCATTTCCATTATCCGTCTCCTCCTGGCATTGGCTTCAGGACACAGGGAACTCGGCTTCCCCGGAAGAGCATTAGAAACTAAAATTATTGGTAAATTTGTGCTGTGTAGTTTTGCCTTTTGTCGCTACCCCTTGCCTCCGTATTGCATTTTGGAAACACTACAGGTCAAAGTTAGTGTTACTTCTGAGGCGTGCGTGTTTCCTTACTTATATTAAGAGATTGTGTTCTTGGTGCATTATGTAGATTTTCTTTCGCGCCTCTACGTGAGGCCGTTGTGCGGCTGTAGTGTAAATGATTGAAAGAATAATGAATAAATAAACAGTTTCGCAGTTGCTCCTTTCCTTAGCCCTAGCTGGTGGCCCCTCAGTGCTTGTTCGCAGCGTTGCGTGGCAGATGAGGAAAGAAATAGCGCGGGGACTGCAAGGAAGCGTCGCCTGCCGTCTAGGCTGCGCTCTGCCGCCCGAAGACACGTCCTCGACGGCTCGTCTTCGCCCGACCGCGGCGTCTCTGAGGGGCTCCCCGAGCGAACTGGCGCTCTGCCATATCGGCGCTCTTCGAATAGAAATGTTCAGTCAATGCACCTGTTCCCTCCGAGAAGCGGCTCGACAGATATTTATACACATGGGGTCAAAGCGAGCGCGTGCCTCCAGGAAATGGGAATATGCGCCCTCCCTTGCACTTCCCCCAGGCCTTCCCGGCACGCTCGTCGACAGTGCCCCACAACGATCCATAGCGGCCGGCATCGGGAGGTGTGCGCAGGATCCGCACGCGGTAGCGGCCTTCTCTAGCGTCCGTTCATCCGGTGTTGATCGCGTCTGTTGCCCTACCCGGGCAGGAATAGCGGCTGCAGCTTCATGGCAGTCATTAGCATCTCGTAGTTGCGTCGGCAAACGAAGCATGGCGCGTGTGGTCGGCGAGCTGCGTCCACGCAGTGGGCCCGCAGCGGCGTCCTCGCCGTTTCCTGGGCCAACGGGGAGCGAACAATGTGCGAGACGTTCTCTCGCACTTGGCCGTCTTCTCTGCGGGGGTGCGAAAAAGGAGGGACGCCGCGGTCTGGTGGGCGCGCCAAGCCTCGTGCAGCTGGCGTGAAGCTGTTTGTGCACCCTGCGGACCCTGGGTGCGCGCGTGCGAGAGAGATAGCCTCCCCCTCCCGTCGGCGCCTGGAGTCGCGGGAGGCGCTGCGAGCGTTCCCCAAAGTGTTCCTCCACCCGGGGCTGCCGCCGGCTTCATAATGCCGCTGCTCTGCTCTTAATTATAGCTTCGATCGGGCGCCTTGTTTTGCGAGGGCCGCCCGATTCCGTGGCGCTGAGAGGGGAGGACGTCATGGCCGCCAGCTTCCTCGCCTTCGCTCGGCGCGCTGCTCTGGTGCGCGCGTGTGTATTTATCCGAGTCTGCTCCCCATTTTCATCCACATAAATTAATGCCGCTGAGCGGAGCGTGGCGATTCGCCCGCGGACCTGGTCGCCCTCGCTCTCGGCCCCGATTTAAGCTGGGCGAGGAGGAACGTGCGCGCGCGCGCGCTCCCGTTTAATTAATTGTAATTTTGATTCTCGCCGTCCGGAGGCGCTCGGCGCGCCAGGGAGGGTGGCTACGCGGGTGCACAGGCGGCCGCGGTCCGAGTACCATGTGACCGACGACCGTCCAATGGCGCCTGGGCGGCCGAGTTTGCAGTCCTGATTTAGGGGCGGCTCCGAATATTAGCGGGGCCCGTGCCCTGACAGGTGCTTTAATTAACGCGGCGAACAAGTTATTGGACCTGGGCGCTGGCCGGTCGGGCCGCGCGCGCCCTGTCGCCCCGGCGGGGCCACGATACGCCGCCCTTTCACGCGCCCTCCTTCCCGTCTTTTTTTTTTTTTTTTTCACTCTTCCTTTGCCTGTTTCTTTGTCCATCTGGTGGCCGTTTCCCGCATCCCGACCTCCTCACTCGCGCCGCCTTCGGCCTCTTGTCTTTCCCGCGTCGGCCGATAAAGAGCTAGAGGCAACGCCGCTAAGTCTGCGTCACTCTGCTGCATTAAATAACTGGAGATTACGGGCCCCGCGACGTTCATTTTGCAACAGCCTCGTCGTTCATGAGTCGCTACACATGGTATTCTACGAGCGCTTATTTCAAGAAAGTATGCCTCGGAAATCTGAACCCGAAATTTGCATCTCCGTACAGTCTCAAACTCCCCATTTCAATGAAACTTCCAACCGCGTTTCTGTTCAGATTGTCTGCACGAGGTTTGGTTCAAGTCCAAGATACAAGAGATAGATGCAACAGGCCCATGAGGCGCCTATCATCTCCCTAATGGTAAAAGATTTGCAAAAAAATCAAAGAGAGAGAGCTACCGCTTGTAAGCACTTTTTGATTTCAGACTACTTTCGAATTCACGCGTGCTGCGAGCGCTGTACGCCTGAAGCACATGCCTTTATCTCGTGTAGCACGTAAGTACCAATGCTTCAAAATGAAGAGGTGTGTTTGAAGTCAGTAAATGCGTAGGGATCTAAGGTTCATGACGCTTTTACATTCCTGCCAGTACCAATATGTTTTGAGCAGTTGTTAAAGATTCTGCTATAGTAATATGTTGAAAGTTTGATAGCTGCACACTGCTCATAAATATCAAACAGAAAGTCGCGAATTGTCGAAAGGAATAGCAGTCTTCGAGACAAATCCGATTATCGCGCACATTTCACCATTCGAGTTGTGGGTGAAAAGCAACATTAAGGCCACTTCTCTGACAAGCCTGTCATTGGGATGTGATCCCTTATTAGCTGTCACCTTGCATGGTTAGCTGAGGTGTGTTCAGTTACAGTGAGCACATTTGCAATTGAGTGCATAAGCAGTGCTAATCTTGTATTCCATAAAAATTGTCTATAGATAGTCTATAGACTTCTTATTGACTTCCTGTAGATATTGCTTTTTGTCTATTCATAGCCTATAGTCTGTCTATAGACAAAAGTCTACTACAAGTGTATGGCCATAAATCTATAGATTGTCTTGGACTGTCTATGGCATTAGTATTGCCTATAGACTGTTCTCTAGGATTTGTCTATCGACAGTCTAGAGACTTTATAGACAGAAGTCTATGACACTCTATAGACTGTCTAAAACTTTTTTTGTAAGGGTGGTTTCCCCTTGTTAAGTTCAACTATCCAAGATAAAAAAAATCTTTTTTTGGAACTCTTGCTCTAAGCTAGCGGCGGTGTAGTTTGAGCTATTCCGCTAATTTTTCTAACTTGAACCTTGCTGATTTGTTTGGACACCATAGTTTATTAGTCCAGACCCATAGACACTGACGAGTGCGCTTCATCAGTGCGAACCAAAAGCATGCATCTCTTAACCACCCATTACCCATTGCTACGTGGGAACAGGGACGGATTTAAGGCGAGGATGGTGGGGGTGGTCACCCCCTCCCAAAACGAGAAAGTCTGCTTACGAAAACCATGCTGCATCCCATTTTTTTTTGTCCAGGAAAGTCCAAGAAATTTGAGGTTCAAACGGTACCGCTCCCACCCATTCCGCCCCCTCCAAGAGCGACCCACCAATCCGCCTCTGTATGGGAACTGGGCACTTTGATTAGTACTTATTTCTGTTTCCTTTCATTCTGGAATCCCACCTCAGACCTTTGTTGTTATTACGTGAGCCTTTTATTGGGTGCAAATGAAGGCTTTTGTTGGAGTGATCTTTTCATGCCACTGGTACTGACACATTCGAGGTTGAAGATGTATAGACAATATGCCCGTCAGTGAGTTCACGAAGATATTATCTAGTTTAGTATCATTTCCACTGAACCTCGGACAGTTACTGAGCAGCACAGGGATCTTCATTTTCTGTCCCGATTTTAGTGCCCCCCTTATAAAGAACAGAGACGTGTATAAACTGTATTGTTAACACTGACACAACAATGCGACAAAACCGGCGTGCGTTTCCTGCCGTGCACAAGTGTGTCACAAAACTGGGGAGAGAGATGGGGGCTTACGCCATACGCGTCCATGTTGGGCGGCAAAGGAAGTTGGTTGCTTTCCTCTTCGTTGCGTCTGTACTTCGAAACGGCTCTTTTCCGTTCACTGCAGCACTGGTAACGTATATATTTGCTGCTGTCGACGCGACAGGAAGCTTCGTAGAGACAGTGTGGATCAGGGGTTGCGGAAGCAAGAACCTGCAAACCTCTTCGTGGTCTCTTCTTTTGTCGTTCGCTACTAACCCCACTTCCTCTCCCCGGGAAATTCGGCTAGAAGCGGCAAGGCTGTTATCTACGTTTACTTGTGTTTATGGCATCTAGGGTGTGTTGCTTGCCGTCCCCAAATAACATGTGTATGTTGGGGAGGAGGAATAACCGCGAACTTGACAGGACTGAAGATCGAGAAGAGGACAGGACGAGCGCTCGTCCAGGACCGCTCGTCCTGTCCTCTTCTCGATCTTCAGTCCTGTCAAGTTTGCGGTTATTCCTCCTCCCCAACATGTCTGACCAACTGGCCCAAAGCTTCCCCTTGTTGAACATGTGTATGCGCGCATATTTCTGTGTTTATTGGTCCCCGTGCCATCGCGACAGAGCAAGGCTCCGTGCTCTGACGCGATGCCGACGTGTATTCAGGTGAAGTCCAATCCTCACTCACAACCTCAGCCGAAACTCGTTGCTGGGGCCTGCGAACGTGCAACTCCGGGGAAGCTTGCCATACTTGGAAGGAAAATGGAGTCACGGCGCGAGCCCGGGCTGCTCCTGCAACAAATGGCGGCTCACACTGGCGGATTAAATAAGGTGGGGCGAGCGCAGGGGAAGACTCGGTGAACAGGGACATGCGAGCACAGCTCATTCGGGACGCAGACACGCAAAAAGTTTGTCGTCGTTGTTCGCGTTCCTTTGTGCGCGCAGGGCTCGTTTTTTTGGGAGAGCCCCCCCGCCGTCTGTGCGCACGGGTGTGCATATGCCGCCACGAGGGGAGTTGGGGGGGGGGGGGACTCGTGACCCAATTTTTTCGAGGGGTGCGCAGAGGGCCTGCTCCGGCCGTCGGGGAAGCAGCGCGCGTCGAGGGCGCCGCGGCGGGGGTCTGAACCCCTTGAGGCAAAACTCCACCCCTTGCTTTCCGGCCCGCGTGTCGAATCCGGGACTTCTGGCTGCACTTCGTTTGTTGCTTTCTTCTACTTTTTTTGTCTAGGTGGGGGGGAGTGCGCGGGACTCGGCCAAGGCCGCGCGTGTGCGGCGCGCGTGCTGCTCGCGTTCCCTGCACGAGCTTTGCCTCCGCCGCCGGCGGTGGAGGCAAGGTTATCCTCGGAGTCCCCCGCCCGTGTCCCCCTTTCGGCCCCGAGAGATGCGGTCTGCCTGGAAATGCGGAAGCAGATGAAACGTCGCATTCGTGCTTCCGGCCTGATCCATCGCGTGCGCGGCGTAGCAGCCGTGCCGGGGGTGAGGCGGTGCACCGGAACAATGGCGGCCACAATTCGGTTCCCTCGCTGCTATCCCGATTGCTATCCCTTCGTAGCCTTTGGAGCGCGCACTCCCACGTCACCGAAGGCTGGAACTCTTTGCCCCTGAGTTTCACTCTTTGCTTTTTATCTCTGATAGTTCCGTTCGCTCGTTCACGTAAACTGCTTTTTTTTTTTAGCGCAACTTCACTGCTTCGTCTTCATCGCCAGTGATTTTCCTCCCCTCCTCCCAGTTCTTCCTTTTTTTTTTCTTCTCTGCGTGTCTCTTTCCTATTTTTCCGCGCCGACAACAGCACTTACTCTTCTTTTCATTGTCGCCTCTCTCGCGACTATGTCGAATGTAGCGTTTCGCGAATCGCCAGAGAATCAAGCCGCGAGGAACTGGACGCTCTCTCCGCCACCGCTGCACTGTATTGACGTTTCGTCTATATCCGCCGCTCATTGTGCAAGTCGGAAGGCGGGCGGCGGGAGGAAGGTTGTCGCGAGAAGTGTGTCACTTCACTCGGCGAAAAATTGAGCGTGGAGGGAAACGGCGGCGCCCCTTCGGCTCGCCGCGCTCGGCTGGCGCTCGCTGCAGTCCCGGCGTGCTTTGTGCGCCGCACGCTCATCGTCGGCCCATTCCAAAGTAATGAGCGAGCAGGAGTGGGCAAAAAAATAAGAATGGGCCCGTGGCTGGAGACATTTTTATGAGTTCGGGCGTTTTTTGGCGTGCTTTGTCCGTCGGCGTATACTGCTTGTGCTCGGGGACCAGCCGCGCCGGCAGTGTAGCTTGGTGGAGGGTGATTTTGTCCCGGCGGTCTGTCTTTGATGGCGAGGGCTGTCACCTTCTTGAATGACAGTCCCGGATGAAGGAGGCTGTCCAGACTGAAACCGCTACCTGCAGAACAACGAACGGTATATTCCCTGTAAGGCGGCATCGTCATTCGCGGGCGCTTTAAACTGCGCCTGACGCCGTATTTTACGAGGGTTGGGTAGTCGTCCGCGGGGTCTCGCAGACCCCTTGCTGCAGCGAAGGCCCCTTCGGCGAAGTGGCGCCCGCTGGTGCGCGTGTCGGCTCGTTAGCCGCCGTGACGGAGACCTGACAGCGCCGCTGCGGAGAACCTTCGGAAGCGCAGACGTGACCTCCTCAGCGGCCGTCGACGGGTCTGGACCGCGGGCGCCATTTGCGCCGGAATTAAGCGACGCAGGCACAAGTGCACGCCGTGGCGGCCACGGGGGGGCCCGTCCGCCGATGGAAGGAGCCGGCAATGAGGCGCGCACAAGCATGAGCCGCGTCCAGTCGCACCCCTGGGAGCCCGGGTACAAATCCAGCGCTGGAAGAAGTAAGTCCATAATCTGAAGGCTTCGGCGAGCGGTCACAGGGGGCCAATATGGAGCCCCGCGACCGCGCCCAGCGGGGAAAGGGCCGGCCGGGGAAAGCGGCGCCGTTAATTCCGGCAGGCCGCTTAATTGGCGGCGCGCGCGCGCGGTGGCCTTAGGCTGTCGGTCTTCGCGCCGATGACATAATTAAACACGCCAGCCGGCACTTGGCCCTTTCTTCCTCCTTCGTGTCTCTAGGCAAAGAGGTCCATATAGACGCTCAGACCGCCTTCGGGGCGCTCCCGGAGAATCTTGTTGGGAAGAGCCGGCTTGCAAGTACTGCGTGCGCTGAGAAAGCTGGCAGTTTTCCTTTGATTTTAACAGCTAGGCTGGAAATGAAGAAAGAGTCTTAGTTTCCGCAGCGCCTGCTACATGCCGAGACCACCATATTCTTTGGAAAGCAGAGAACTTGATTTGATGGGAAACTCAAGCTTGTCAGAATTTCTTGCAATTCAAGGATCTCCAGTGATCGCTTGGATGGGCATTTCAAAACTAACTCATGGGGCTGGAGAAACGTGAATTGAAGGAATGAACCTGTTTTTGAATGTGTCATGCATTGGGAATGTGACTTTTTAAAGCATCACGGGTACTTGAAGCGCACGTATGAACCGACATAGCGATGAGTTGTTACGGTCACAGTTGTACGTTACGAGACACAAAGAGAACTAATAAAGGGCACCACTAATTTGTTTCGCCATGCTTATCACGCCGGTGAGATAAATGAAGACCATAAGCTTATTATTTTTTGTTGTCTAAATGTCATTGCTTTGCACCGGGGACAAAGGAAGCTTGATAATAAACATGGTCTCCATCAATTTAACCGCGTGTGTTTGCTCACGGCGTTTTTATGGCAGCAAGTTAAACGAGCAAGCATAAATGACTGGATTAATAAATATTAGGGGTGTGCGAATATCAAATTTTTCGAATACGAATCGAATACGAATACTTAGTTCCGAATATCGAATCGAATATCGAATAATCAAGGACATACGCATTCAATCACTACAAAACATTTATTTGGGAACCGAAGAACATCAGAGTTCAACTATCGATGATTAAATGAACACAAAAGGTGTGTGTGGCTGCACAAAAAGTATCAAAGTCTCGAACATTATTCTTAGAAGAGTGGAAATATCAGAGCCGCCGCGGTGGCTCAGCGGTTATGGTGCTCGGCTGCTGACCCGAAAGACGCGGGTTCGATCCCGGCCGCGGCGGCTGGAATTTCTTTGGAGGAGAAATTCTAGAGGCCCGTGTGCTGTGCGATGTCAGTGCACGTTAAAGAACCCCAGGTGGTCGAAATTTCCGGAGCCCTTCACTACGGCGTCTCTCATAGCCTTAGTCGCTTTGGGACGTTAAACCCCATAAACCAAACCAAACCGAAATATCAGAGAAGATGGCTAGTACACAGCATTGATTAAGACTAGCTTGCCATCAGCACAAAAGCGCGTTGTTGGGATGACGTAAAAGGTTGTCGTGAAGGAAAACGAGCTGCACCACATGGTCAGGCAGAAGTAGTTCCCTTCTAACTGAAACAACTCCTCCAGCCACAGAAATTGCCCTCTCACTTAGAACTGACCTGGCACGTATTGCGAGGTACTTCGTGCACAGCTCTGACTTTACCAGCTTCGCAGGTATCGCCACAAAATAGCTCACCAGCCCAGTCAGCTACAGCATGGCCCTTGGAGGAAGAAAGAATTTTCCTTCCGTGTGGGCGCCGCCATGTTGTTATGTATCTGTCGATAGGGCTTGCGGATCGAAATGAACGCCGGTGCTCACAATGAATATTCGGCTAGATACGAATATTCGCGTCGTGTCGAATATTCGAAAGAACACGAATACTTGGATTTCGAATCGAATTCGAATACTAAAAATATAATATTCGAAATATATTCGAAAATTTCGAACATTCGCACACCCCTAATAAATATTCCTTGCACCACTCAATCTAAAGAGAAAATTGGCTGCGTATACTTTTCATCGCAGCCTTTTGCAAACAAGCTACAATACATGCAAAATGTTGTAACAAATTTAGAGCACTGTTACAGGTTACCTGCCAGCATTACAGGCCGGCTCATATTTTCCTGTCCTACAGCATGATGACTCAAGAAAGTGACATACTTGGAGCATATTGGCGTGGTCGTCCTCTAACCAAAAAGTGAACGAGATAAAAGACGAAACAGGAATGGCGTGTGCAATTTTATGTACACGTTCTGTAAAGACGCGCGCAAAGGAGAGGACAGACAGAAGGAAAGGGGGTCAGTCGGTGTTCTACTAGTCGACGCGTTTCCTTTTTGCTTTAACAAGGGAGGAGAGAGGAAGCTCAAAGTCATTAAGAGGAGCAAGCCTTCGGCAGCTGTGGTGATACTACAGGACCGTCTGTTGTCACTTTACGCGAATACCTTCTCAATGAAGAATGTCGTTCCGTCGATCACGCTCTATCAGCTGTCTCTGCTTTTCATGCACGAGAAATACAGCTATCACAGGCACATTTACTGCAACGTGTTGGTTACATCGACCATCTATGCTGGCACTGCGGTCTTTCTTGCCAGTTCTATTATGTCCAAGTTTAAGACAATGGACATCACCACGCTGAAGACTGCGGAAATTGGAGCCCCTTGAGCAGTGGACGGCATCGAAGGCACCGACATTGAAGGCGGCCCTACGATGTCTGCAACCGGCCCTGCGACACAGACCTCGCGGACAATTTGTATTTGAACTGATGGGAATGTACTACGATGCTATATGAAACAAAAAGTAGTTTTCGTGGTTACCAGGCTGATAAGGCCGCATGGACATCACATCTCTTTCCGAAGTTACACTGTCGAGGCGGACCATGTGGCATGGAATCACAGTCCAGCCTATGATCTCTCATTATCCAAGTCGGACACGCCAAATTTATTTCCCACCCGGCTGCACTCTTTAAACCCTTCGCTGCAGCTAAAACCTCTTCCCTGGCTGCACCAACGCGAGACATCTCATCTATAGACTGGTTTGGAGCGGCTTTTACAAAGCCGCACCGTAGTGGTCCATCGTCCTGCCTGTGACGCCTGCGACTTCAGGGAGTCCGCAGACCGCACTTTACAGCGTTAGATGTTCTTAGGTCTCTCCTCAGTTCTGCGCCGTTGTTGGCGTCTTCCAAGCCGTCTGCCGGGCACCGGGCGATAAAAATGTATCGCCAACCTACAAGCCCAATACCTCCCGCATACGAGGCATCCACTCTGATATTACAAGTCACTTAACACTGGATCATTGGCGTTGCAAACTCGTAACCATCCAGATATTTTTTAATTAATTTATTTTTTAGATGTGAGTTTACAAAACCATGATCTTTACATAAGAGATGACAGTCGTCCACCCACCTCTCGCTGGCTCACATGGCTTTCAAAATATTGTTCTATTTCGCGGAGGAAAATGGCCTGTCAAAAAGTATTTGACGTTGCATGGCGGTTCTTTCCACCCCACAGCGCGGAAACCGGATGCTCATATGGTTAGCCTTATCCCTGCCTTTTGTTCTCTCTCTTCCTCTTCTACCAGAAACGACGAGATCTACTTGAAACAGCGAAGACATTGCAGTGAAACTGCCCTTGTTCTTAGGCATATCATTAAAACAAATCAATTATTGTGCATTCGTGCAACAAAGCGAACGTCTTGGTGTACTGAGCATGATTTTAACTGAGGAGACTGTGGTGGCATCTTCTATACATTGTGGAACGGTAGGAAAGAGGGCTTCAAACACCTATCGCTGGAGTATACGCACTGAAAGACGCGGCACTTCGCTCTTCTGTATTTCTTTCTCGCCGTGTTATACAAAGCAAAATTTCTTGAAGTACGGCTTGTGCGCGACCACGCGATTGTATACATTTCTACACGTCGTGTCGAACCTAGCTTTTTGGTTGACGTCGCGGTTTCTTTTCCTTTCCTTCGCCGTCGTTAAACGGGTGTCTTCTGACAACGCTCCTCTTGTGTCCAGCAGTCTTCGTTGATCTTTCAGTGTTTTTATTTCGCGCCGGCGCCATTCGTTTGCAGCAGACTCGACTTGCTGCTAAACGATGGATAATAACGGCCTCTTGGCTTGACAGGCAGCGTTTTCCGAGGGCGTTCGGAAGTTGCCCAGAAGTGACGAGTATCTACGGGGAGCCCAGCGGCAGTCAAGCCTCTCGCACGCCTCGACCGCTCGAGCGAAGCGCTGACGACGCGGGCGCCGGGCGCCTAGGTGGTCTGCCCAGTCCAGCCCAGACAGATACGCCCTTGGGTGGCCGCTGGGCTCCGCGATCGCCTGCATTGTTTGTCCGTTCGGGTCGTTCGGCGTTCGCATGACCCCGCTCAGAAAGGATGCGCTGTTCCGAACCTGGCGCTCTGAGTGCGATGCTCTTCTTCGCTGTGGGCCCTCTCGCGCCCATGCTCTCTCGGCTGCGACGTTTGTTCCCCTCTCTCCCTCGTAGCGTTGATGCGCACCTCTATTAGAGAGGTGGTCATTTCTAGAGGCGAGCCTGTGAGACCTATACGCTGCGAACTGTTGTGGAACGCATGCAAGAAAGGGAGAAATCAGCGCTTTCTGAACACAACCTAAGCCCTTGGAGTGAACGGGCCGTTCCCGCGTCGTGCGTCTCCGGCCGGTTTTGCATGCGTGAGCGTCGTTCTCGCGGTGGCCGTGTGTGACGCGCTGCTGCAATAATCACGGCGCCGTTTTGTTTTGTTTGCAGCCGCGTCGACAGGCTCGTTGGCACGAGCGCCTCGGGGCGGCGTGCGCGCGTAAGGCGGAAGTCGGCCGGCAGAGGGCGCCCTCGAAGGCGCCGGCCGGCGGCGCGAGCCCCCAAACAAAGCGGCAATTGATAAAAAGAGCGCGCAGCAGCCGCCGCAGGAGCTCGGACCGGCGCCTGCAGCAGCTCCGCCGTCTCGCGGCTCCGGAGGGGAATCATGGCGGGGGCCTCCGTGATTAGAGAGGCATATTGCACTTAGCGCAGGAGAGGAAGTAAAAGATGGCGGAGGCGACGCTCGCTCGAACCAGGCCGAAGGAGGGGATCCCGCCCTTTTTGAAGTAATAATGAACAACTTTGAGATTGGCGGCGCAGGCGCTGTGTGGGGCGCCTGGCCCTCGCCCGCTCCTTTCCCTGGCGCGTCTCCGTCTGAAATCGTTTCCCTCTCAGCGATAAAAAAGAAAGCAAGGAAGCGGAGAGGTGAGGCTCTAATGCCGGACGAGAAATCTGCGATGACCGGGCCCGCCCGCTCGCGCAACGCAAACACGTCCACTGCGGCCGGCGGCGGACGCGCCACCTGCAGCGGTTTCCGAGGCGAAAAGCGTGCTCCAGCGTCTCGCCTCTGCGTGCTCGATGAGCTCGGGCAGATGAGAAGGAAGGGAGTGCAAGGCGAGGAGCAAGCGAAGCACTGTCTTTGAGGATGACAGCAATCCTTATCTTCGCTTACGAGAGGCTACCAGCCGAGTGCTGGTTTATTTTAAGCCTTGCACCGAACCGCGACAATCCTATGAAACGGATGAGAGCACGTCTGGCAGTGCGCTGACCGCTTACACAGTGACGTAGCTTCCTCTAGCAGCTCAGTGGGATAAAAGATGTGAATCGAAGCCGTTCGTGTAAGCTCTACCTTTCCTGTGCGTGAAAACTTAAACTATACATTGAAGGGATTTAACAATCCTGTGCTTCTAATTCAGCCCGTGTGCAAGCTGGCACGCTGCTGGGCAAGGAAACAAAACGTTTGGTTTTGGTTTGGTTTTAAGTGATTTAACGTCCCAAAGCGACTAAGGCTATGAGAGACGCCGTAGTGGAGGGCTCCGGAAATTACGACCACCTGGGGTTCTTTAACGTGCACTGACATCGCACAGTACACAACAGGCCTCTAGAATTTCTCCTCCAAAGCAATTCAACCGCCGCGGCCGGGATCGAACCCGCGTCTTTCGGGTCAGCAACCGAGCACCGTAACCACTGAGCCACCGCGGGAAACAAAACGTGTATTCACCAACATTTTAACCCCTTGTGGTGGCGCGATTTTTTTATCAATGACATTTGAGCAGGACTTTGAAGGTCTGAATGCTGGCGAAATGGCCTTTTATGTCACTACAGAAACAACAATAAATACTACAGCCATTCCACATGCACACAGTTGCCATATGCTACGAAAGATGCCGTGACAGTAGGCTTACATGCCGGCTTAGGCAGTGAAGCCCACTTATTGATTACGTGATAATTTCCGCCGTTCCATTTTTTCGATACCCCGGTACAGTTCTTGGCATCCAGCAATGGAACGTGCAGCCTAGGAATATGGAGGGAAAAGGCCACACATCTCTGTATATTTGCTGGCTGTAGAGCGATTGTAGCGAAAAAGAAGTTACGGTCTTGCGCACAACCATTCTCTTCCACTTTTCTTTTTTTATGTCGTAATATATATAATCATAGCTCCAACCGCTATATCGTGACGACGGTGACAATAGTCTGTGTTACGAGTGGATTTCAGGTTCCTTGGAGCCCGCAGCACATTCGGTTTTACGATTTCGCCGCCATTTGTTATATTTTCGGTGCTGACAGAAAGCTCGAAGAGTTCACCTTGGTTACACTGGCCTTTAACCCGATCACGCTCATTTGGCAGGGGGTGGGGGGTTGGTCAAAACGAAGAAGAAAATGCCGATTTCCACCGGACCAAGTATAAGGCGAGTTGCCAGTAACGCGTTGTTCGACATCATAGCTGCCGAGGCCACGGCTTCAGCTTGGATTGTCGGCGGAACGTTTCAGATGCTCCTTTATTCGCCATAAACAAGCGCGGCTGCCTGTTCGATCGTACGGGCTGCATATCCAGTACTGCGACTTGCCTTGCATTATAGTTTCCCTCCTTGCCACGCCGCGGCGCTCAAGGCAGCAGCCAGAAGGGTGTAATTTCTATATTGTCCAAGTCGTTTCCGTGCGACGCCACTGCCGGTTTCCTCCTCGCAGGCGCGTCCAGCGCGGTGATTTGGCGGGCCGTTTCTTGCGACTCATCTCGCAGAAGGAGCCGAAATAATGTGGACATTCGCGGACCATAATGCGCCCTGCTGACTGCGCATGGGCCGCGTGCGAGCCCTAATGGGGGGCAGCACACTCGGCGAGGGCGTTTCAGAGGGGACCAGCTGCGCGAGATGTGACAAGCCGGGCCGCGTGGTGGGGCTCCATGATGCAAGGCGCACACCTCTGGGTCCATTAGCTGCTCTTTTGTGACAAGGAGGGAAACTCGTTTCGGCCAGAGCGTGCCGTCCTGGCGCCCAGTTGTAGCCGAAACGGAACCGCGCGTTCGCTCTCACCGCGCCGCTTGTTCGACTCACCTACCGAGGCTTTGAAGAAGAACGAACGAATAAAAAGACGGGAAAGGACCGGGCTGAGGGGAACGTCTCACGGCAGTAAGGGTTCAAAGAACAGCGGTGCCCGCCGGTTACGTCGGGGCCAGGCAAAATGGTACCTACCTGGCGCTCGATCATGACAGGTCGCTGCTGTAGGATCAAAAACGGGAATGGCTGAACAAGATGAAGCCGAAACAATGACTTCGCTGTCACTGGCCAACGCTCGGCTCCGCTTGGCCGGCGCCCCCTCTCTTGCTGCTGCTGTCCCCTTCGCTCGGCCGCAGCGTCGCCTATCGCTTTTCTCACGGATCTGGGCGGCCATTTGTGTGCTCTGCTCGCCTCCCCAGCGGCACGAATCGCGCGTTTTCCTTTTCGGCCTTATGGTGGAACTGCAGTAATTTCTGGCTGGGCTCTTTGTCCTTGCTTCACCTCTGGTGCGTCGCCCCTCTTCTTGTTCTTCGCCTCCTCGGCCTGCTTTCTTTCTTTCTTTCTGGCCGCTTGTGACCCCCCCTCCCTCCGCCGCAGGAGTCTGGCCGCCGCTCGGAGCTGCGGCCTCTTCGTTTTTTTGCGCACTAGGGGTATTACAGAGCTGACCCTATCATATACTTCCTTTCCCCCCCGTTTCAAACAATGCGCGCGCTGAAAGCGGAGCAGCATTCCATGGCCCCCTGTCTATGCAAGCTCTCGGCTGCGTGCAACTACTTTTTTTTTTTAGCATGTTTTTCTCTCCACTCTCGTTTTCACTAGCTTCGGGATGCTATATGGGCGCCTTCTGCGGCTTCTTTAAGTGTTAGACCTCGTCTGATTAGCAGCCAACAATCCCCTCATGGCTTCCCTCAAAACAGCGGCAAATATCCCAAAGGTTGGCCGAGGTACTTTTTGATGGATAGTTTGTGACACGTTTTAGTGCGAAAGCACTACTTCACGGGGTCAAACCAAACCGAGAATCTTCTGGCGTCCCTGACCTTGAGGGTGCAGAAATAAAGTAAATATTGCCGCGACTGGGTTTCGAACCCGCGTCGTCGTGAACAGTTCAGTTTCGCTAGAGCACTATGTATGCTAGCGCCGCCGCTGACCACGCCTGGTATTAAACTGCAACACACTCTCGCGCTGTGCATTACACACCGTCGTCTTCATCAACTTCCATCTGCAGTGCTAACAGATCAGATCAGCTTAACCTCGATCAGAGCTTAACCCGATTCTTATATTGTCGCCAGACGTGCCGACGGCCCGGCAAAGCAAAGCCATCAGCCAACCAGGCTTAACACATCCTTTCGCACGTCTACTCGGTGTAACTACGTTAAAACCCTACCGCTTTTTTGTTCCCGCTGCAGCATGAGCCAATTTCTCCTAGGCGACAACGAGTAGCTACTGTTCTTGTGTTACCTCTTTCTACTTTTCCGTTTTTGCACAGTCAATACAGAAATGCTGGTTAGACTTTTAGTGTAGTTATTTGACGTTGTGAAACCATGGATCAGTAGGCAAGTTATGCTTTATCAAGCGCACTTGTGCAGCTTTCCGCACACCTTCTCCTGCTGCAGCCTATTCCCCTTTTTCAATTGCAGTTCTGTAATTCTCTCGATCCGTGGCAGCGGTGGCGTTTTCATCGCGGCCTTTGTACTCGCATCCGGCAAGGCCACTGACGCTCTCGACTTGTGAGAAACAGCCGACAGGGCAGCGGCTGTCTGAGTGTTCAGCATTGAGATTGGCCGGCCAACCAGCCTTTTGTGCCACTTGACTCAAGTCCACCTTACTGGTTATCTTACAAGACGAGCTTTGTTTATTCAGCGTGCGAATGGTATCTCTCTTGCTTTCCTGACGTATTCGGTGTTTCGACAGCGGCGCTCCTTACAGCGTCGCCGTCTCCAGCGTTTGCCCTGCGGCTGGCATGCCGCCTCAAAAACTGCACCGCTCATGCGTTTTTTTTTTTCTTCTTCCTTCGCTCTTGGCTCTCGAAGTGCCTCTTTGCCTTATCACGCGAAGAAAGATAGCCCCGTCACACTAATCACTCTAATTAGATACGCCTAGAGCTGCGCCATCGGGGATCGTGACCCCAGAGCTCAGGACTTTTCGCGTATGCTGCCGTTCCCCGTCTGCCACTCTTTTTTTTTCTTGCTTTACTTCTTCGTGCTCTCCTTCTTGGCTTCCTGAGTGCTTCTTAGGTCTCGCCATTTCCTTTGTGATAATGAGCCCGATAAATTGACGGGCAGACGAAAGCACCTCGAAATCCCTTATCGATGCCTTCTCTTTTTTTCTTTCTGTCCTAATACGGGGCTTTGCCACTCGGACGCTTATCGCGCCGTGCCGCTCTTGTTGCTTGTTTCAGACGAAGTCGGTCTGCATGTTCTCGGATGCCCGGGATGCGCAGTTGCCGTTCGTCTAATTAAGGCAGCACCGCTCTCCTGTCTTGTCGCCTACTTCTTCGGACGGCGTCAAGTTTCCCGGAACGGCCACGTTGCCACCCGCCGCCGGACGCCTGTCTGCGTAAACGGTGAGCCCACCAGCTCTGCTGCCGCTGCCCCGCGGACTCTGGCTGCTCGCAGTGCGTGACCGCGCCTTGGCGCCCAGTGTCCACGAGGAGTGGTCATATCGTATCGCTTCCTACACTCACTCGCCCATAGACACCCTAACGGACGATGCGACAACGTTTTGGATGCCAGATTTCAGCTCGAAGTCCTTGCAGATAGCATGTGGTTCGTTAGCTGTGGAACCGAATGTTAAATGCACGGTCTTGCCCGATGGCTTCTGGCGTGTACTGTTCGTTAGTTCTCTACGTAGCGTGTCGCCACTCTGGCGGGACGCATTTTGGCGCATACTGCTCCGAGGTTCATGAACGCGCTGCTAGGCCTCAATCACATGACCTGACGCGGCTTCAAGCGCATCGTCATCCTCGCCTTGAGCCCTTGTGATTTACTGCGCGCTTTGCTTTTATTTTTGTTGTTGCTTTCATTCGTAACCTGCTACTCTGCTGCAGACGTTCTCCTTTTCACGGCGCTGGGCAGGGCCGAAAAGGACCGCTCTTTTCGGCGTCAGCAGCTGTTAAAGCGGCTACGCGCGAACGTCATCTACGCGGAAAAAATTTACTTAATTTTCTATTTTCTTTTTAGACTTAGCTGAGGTGATTCCCCGTATTCATTCCGGTGAACGCGTCTAGAATTTTGATTGCATTGAACAAAATCGCTCAATGCACCTTGCTTCTTTTTTGCGCTTGTCGAATCCTCAATTTAATATTGCTGCGTCGTTCACAGCGCTTTCAGATTAAGCTGGTAATGGAGACATGGTGAAAAGGTGCCGACTTCGCTTGCGCACGATGAAAAATCTTCAGTCCGGTTTGCAGAAGTTGCCTTTACGTGATAAAAGACAAATGCGGTGGCTCGATCAGATTACGACTGCCTTGTGTCCGTGTGGTGTTGATTGTGCCCCGTTACAAGAACGGAAGTGACAGGATTATTGTCTCTAGCTTCATTTTCGTATGCTACCAAAGTGGATCTGCGTAAGGCATCGCATTATGGTTACGTAATGACGGATGACGATGAGTCACGATAGGAACGTGAGAGCTTCTATGAGCGGCCCGTTATATAAACTTAGAAGCGCCCGTTTTGTAATTTTTTTTATCACGTGTTCGGCATCTACGCGGCACAGCAATCGTGGCTGTATCAAAATACGTACTGTCCGAGCAAACAGATTTTAGAATCGGAACAATGACGTTAGCGATCAAAAAAGGGATAAGCTGAACGTTGTATCCGCTACCAACAAGCGAATTATCTATGGAAAAGTGAACACTACTTTCTCTGCGCCGCAGACTGTATGCTTCGGTATAGTGTTAAAACGCAGGAAAATGTTTTTATTTCGAGTTCTTCAAAACGGGCTGGAATTCCTGTGTAAACTCAGTGTGTTGTTTCATCACTCCGCTATTCCTAGTCTATGGTGCTGAGTTTCCCTTTGCCGTATTTTTTTTTTCTTTTCGCGTACTTTTTCTCTCCCCCAGCCTAGCGGCAACGTCCTCCCCTCTGGTGTCTTTCATGCCAATGCGGCCAACCGAGTGGCACATGGACTGCGTCTGGTGTCTCGGGCAGAAAGCGTCAAGGGATCCATATCAATGGCCCCTTCACGAACGTTGCGTAAACAACTGTGAGGACGCCGGGATTTTTTTCGCTGCAGTTTTCTGCCTAGGTGTTCCTTCGCCCGCGCTTTCTCTTATTTTGCACATCAGTCGCACAGTGAGGGTATGCGCGTATTTTATGGCGCGTTTTTGGCTTCTGCAGTACTGCGATTAAGTACCGAAGCTGGTGTTCCATATTTCCGCGCTCAAAAAGCTGTTGTTGACAATAATGCAACCTACCCCCGTTACGAGTGCTGCTCCGTAATTCATTAATTGAGCACTTCTTTACTAACTGTGACTTTTGGCTTGCGGTCGCGTTCCTCGACAACGGTATAGCTCTCAAAAGTGTGAGGACCCCTGTTCTCAATGAAGATTTCAAATGAGACCGATCTGCAGGTGTTCTTTCGTGCTGAGTTCGGCATCTTTGCTTCAAGTCACGACTGATAAAGTGAAATGCAGTTATATGTGACGTTTTTTAAGTACCTTATAGAGCAAAAGAATGCATCGTTTGTACCGCAAACATGGCATCAGGAACTAATCGCCAAGGTCAAGTTGCATGTTGCGCCGTCATTTTCGACAGACTTTGCGAGTGTTCTTGGCTGTTTATTTCCTTGGTCCTCCTTTCGCGTTGCAGCTGTAGTTCGTTTTCAAGAAGAAACTGCTGCTCGCGAGGCAACTGATTCGCTTGGCAAGTGGTTGAACGCGCGCCATGCGCTTGCGAGAGCCAGCACTCGACGTCCTCCCAAGCGCGGAGGAAACGGTGTGCGCCAATGGCACGGCTCGCGTCAGTAGTGCGAAGTAACAACTTTATCAGGCACTGCCTGTTTTCCTCTTCGCTTTCTTGTTTCGGCTCCGTCGGCTTCCTTCGTCCGTTATGGCGTTGACTGCCACGCTATCTGCGCTTTGCTGCCGTCTTCTTTTATGCGCCTTTTATCTGCGCCTTGTCCGTATTATTCGTTCGTCGCCGGAGCTGCTGCCTTCTTTAGGCTTTTGATCTCGCGACGCCCGGACGCTGCGAGCTCAAGAGAGGCCATTAAGAGCGCCACGAATCTGATTTCCAAATTATAGGTAGTCTGGGAGAGCGCGCTGCGGCTAATGAAAGCGACTGAAAACCTCGCGCAAGGACAGAAAGGAAACGACGGAGCCGGCGTTGCAAGATGCGGCGCCAGATTGTATTCTTCCCGTGTTGCTTTGGATGCGTCGTCTCGATTCTCGTTCTTTCTTCGCGGATCTCTCGTGGGCAGATGCTTAAACGACGCCGCGTTCCGGGCTCCGATGCGAATCTCTCGGCTCGCGTGAAAGGCCTCTTTTGTTTAGCTAGCACACCGGCCCGCAGGACACGGCACGAGCCTCGCCGTCATTGGATCTAGAGGCGTTCTGGAGTTTCGTCAGTCTCTCCTAATGGTTTTGTTCGTCGCCGTGCTGCCTGTCGAGAAGGGGGGAGGAAATTAGCGGCCGAAGAAAGCGCGCGCGTGCGAGACTCTGTCAACTGGGCGAGCGAAGCGCCCTTTGTGCAAGGTGCGCGGAGGCTACAGCATTTCCTGCGAGCTGCGCGAGCGAAAGCAGCAGCAGCGGAATGGCGACGGCTGAAAAGTCGCGCTGAATGGAACGGCACAGCACCGGACGCCTTGGTGCGCCATGAAGTGGCGAGAGGCTTTGAGAAAGCCAAGTGTTGAGCTTTTACGGGCGAAAGTGTTGACTGTGACTGTGCGGCGCTCCCGTTGGTGCTTGCAGGCGGGCCCCCATCGCTTATCGGCGAGCACGCCAGCTCGGAGCGCTTTACGCGGACAGCGATAAGGAGCAGCCCTCCAGACGCGCAGGCGTTATGCCGCCGGGAAAGTCAGGGCTGTCGCGAGGTGGCGTGACAAGCACCTCGACCACACATGCGCCGGTGCCGGAATTCGCATCCCTGAGCACAATGCTCCGCCGTCTCCTCCGCCTTCTCTCGCACCTGGCGCGTTCCTCTTTCGGCATCTTTTCGTGCAGTGTCGCTATTCTTACCGCCGAATTGATTCTCATTGTCGGCTGTATTACACGGGTTGTGCAGCGCTGTTGCTTTTCTGTGTCCCTCGGGACCGGAAAAAAGCAGAGAAGCAGCAGTCGTGGCTGCTTGTTTGACTTGTTCGAGGCCTGGTGCGGCTGCACGTGCAGCAGCAGCAAGCAACCCCGCGCCAATGCCGTCTACTAAATGCTGCGAGGTGCCGTCTAGGCGGCGTTCGCCCCGGCTGGCCGCTCTGTTTTTGCTTCGCTCGGCTGCCGCGTGTCGCACTCGCCCGATTGCTGCCGCCTGGTATTTGCGATGCGACAATCTGCGACGCTATGAGTTCGCCGACCGCGGCGGTTCGGTCTCGATCGTTTCCCCGCTTGGGAATCTCCTTCCCGGGTCCGCGGCCTCTGCGCGGCCGGCCACGATGGCTGCCCCTGGAACTGTTATTGCCGCTGCCCGGTGCCCCTTTCCCGGCCGCGCTGGGAATGGGCGTAAACGCAGCTGTTTCGCGGCTCCAAATTGACTGTTTGACCGCGACATGTCGCCCAGGGGGCTGCCTGCCTCGGCGCCGCCTTTGCCCGCCCTGCGTCGCTGCCACTGGTGCGGACTGCAACTTTCGCTCGGCCTCGTCTCCGCTGCTGTTCCCAACATGGGATGAATGCGCGTCCGTGGGGAAGAGACGTTTTGTGCCTTGCAGTTTCGTTGGTCGCTCGCACGAACCGGTTGATATGGGGCGTTTTTGCTCAGACTGAACGCCGGCCTTTGAGTTGGGTGTAACTCACTGTGGAGCCACACGGTTAGGAAAGCAAGAACGTCAGTGCCTGATTTTCAGGAACGCTGTGATAAACAATCCAAGCAGTAAGAACTGGGTTTCTGGCAAACCTTGCGTCGATTCCCAGCGTCGTCAGAACTTACGGAAATGAATCAGTAATGCTTGTCGCTACCTTACGTTAGCTACGTGTCACAGAGTCAGTGCGTAAAAAAAAAAAAAGGAAACAGAGAAGAGGCATAAGAGGGAGATGCCAATTATTATTTGAGCACGCACTTGTCTTTTTATTTTCCTTTTTTCTATCCTTCATTTCTCTTGCTCTCCCAGTGCAGCTATTCGCGCAGCTCGCTCGCGCAGCCTAGTTAACGGAATTACGCTCTGCGCAGCCTCCTCTGGCTTCCACGTGACAGTCTGTGTTTACAAAAACACGTGGCGGCCTTTCCTCGATGTTCGAACCCGGCAGACGGGTCGGCGGAGCCCGTTTCCTCCACCGCTGAGAGGAGAACCGCGTGTTCTCCCTTTTCTCTTTTTTTTTCTCGCCTGGGCAGGAAGAAAACATTTATATTTCTTTTTGCTGTTTTTGCCTGTCGGGAGGAGACGCCGGAGGAGAAATATTGGGAAAGATGCGTCGGGGGCCGAATGACGTCACCGGCGGCGAAGAAAGAGGAAGGCGGATGAGGGAAAGCGGCTGTCTGCTCGGTAGCCGGCGGAGAGGCGGGGGCTGGCGCGCGCTCCCCGGCCATCGACAAACGAGAAAGAAAAAGGGGCGCATAAAGAAGAGCGCAGAGAGGAGGCTTCTCCATTTTCCACATTTTTCGCCCCAAAAAGAAGAAAACATGGGCCGGCAGGGGTGGAGACGAAATAAACACACGAAGAATAAATCTAACGCGGGAACGACAAGCGAGCTGCGCGACTTACTCGAGGGAGGAAAAAGAAAATAATATATATGGGCTCGAGTAGAAGAAGAGGTGGGGGAGGCACGAGCCATAGTAGGGGGGGGGGGGGGGGGGTGCTGTAGGGACCGTATATTAGAACGGAGACGCTGCGGGCTCTGGTTTTATGCGTGTGCCCTCGGTTTTTCTGTCTCTGCGCATTGGTCCTTTCTTTTTGTGCCTGTGCGTGGGCTGCTGCACGGCTTCGCATTGGGCACATCTATGCGTGTAGGCCCCCGTGCGTGCGTCGCATATGTACGTTTATGTGGGCGATAGCTGTATGGTTTTTGTGAAGGGAGACGCGTTCGGCTGTATTGCCCGCTGCTGCTGCGGAGTGCGTTACGACGCCGAGGCAGAGGGGGCAGCAGCGAGGAGTGGGCGCAAAATCAAGCAGAAGAGCGAAACGGGAGTGCAAGGAGACGACGAGGGGCAGAGAGGAGCGTCCGTAGAACACCCAGAGACCAGGGCCAACGAGAGCGGAATGTGAAGAATAGGAGGGAAAGGAGAAAGAAGAAAGAGAGCGCGGGGCGGCGGCACGAGAAAAATTAAAAGATCGATGACTAATTTTTCCCGCTAGCCAGCAGCACTAAGCGGTATCCCAAAGAGGATCGGAAGATGGGGAAGCGCGCCGAGAGCTGAAAGGAACCAAAGATGTACGCCATTGGCACTCTAGAATGCAGGATTGGTCGGACTCTCTCAAGTGAACAGGGGAGAACCAGAGACGGCACATGCACTCGCCGCGCTCTGCTCCGCCTACCGTCAAAATTTGAGCGCTTCCTACCCCGCTTTAGTCTCACTCTCTCGCTCTTCTGCGTTTTGCTTCTTCTCTTCTTGCCTTCTTTTTCGCCTTGCCGTATTCCGCCGTTTCTTTTGTTTCTTCAAAAAATGTGGGAACTGTGGGAAGGGGCTCTGCACTTCTGGCGGCTTTTATTTTCACCCGTGCACTCGCGGGAACGAAAAACGGAAGGGTCCAGTGGTTCAAACATCGGGGCGCAGAAGAGGAAAGCACGCTCTCTTACTGTGTGAACCGGGAGGAGGATCGAGTAGGCGACGTCAAGCGAAGAACGAAAGAGCGAGAAAAAAAAGCAAGACAGGACAGAACGAGCGAAATCAATATATCTGGCTGCTGAGGCGGCTTTTCAACGTTTTGGCACTGTTGAGTTGTCGGAGTGGGCTACCTCTTCTTATTGTCGCCATTGCTGTTTCTGTTTTTGCGCCGAACTCGAAGATCGCGATTCCGCTAGAGGAGAAAGTGCAAATAGCTTAACCTCTCCAGCGACAGCGCAGCGCGCCCTGGCGCAAGGATCTTTCAACCTTGAAGCCCGTACGCAAGCTCCGCTTTGGTAGCCCGCACATTTTCAGTCTGCCTCGCTCTGCCCTGGAGATAGCAAAGAAAAAAGAAAGGCCGAAAGGAGGGGGGAGGGGAGATTAATTCGTGCGCCTCTGATTTGTCCCTTCATCGGAGCTGGCGCGCAAGATAAACAAATTGTGCTCCTGTGCGTGCGCGATCTTTAACAGGCGCCGCATGAGATTTTGGCTCTTGTTTTGCTTCGCCCCTGTCTGCGGCGCACAAGCGGCTCCTTTCGTCCGGGGTCGTCTTCTGTGGGCGCATAATGTGTCGCCACTTGAGAAGCCGGACGACGCGCCCGCTCTGAGGAAGCGCGTCATAAAGGAGCGCTCGGGCGCTGGAGGGATTTCGCGACGCGTATACGCGCGCGCAGCCGGGGCCTGGGCGGACGGGCCGAAATGAAAGCGAAGCCTGCTTTGCGCCCCTAATTGGCCCCAAGGCCAGAGGCGCACGATATCGCTAAGGAAATCGTCTCTTGAGCTGCTCATTGCCAGCAATCAGAGCAATTCGCAATTTCTTGGCGTCTCCGAGCCGGCCCTCGACGGCGCTTTCATTTCCTCCCACTTCCGTTGTCTGCGTGGCAGCTGCCGCCCTGGGGCCTGCGTCACTCTCAATCGCCGATGATGCCGGAGACGAACGATGGCGCGCGCGCTCCTTCCGCCTCCCTTTTGCGCGCTCGTTTGGGGCGCCCACGTGCCTGGCGCGCGCCCTTTCTGCGCGGCGCTAAATGGGCGCGCTCTGCCTGCGAGTTGCCAGCGCCGACTGCAGGCCCTGCGCAGCGCAGGTGCGCCACTCTTGTCGCCGTCCGAGGAGCGAGGTGATAATAATCACTCTGCGCAAATGCCTCCAGAGCGCGCCCAGCCAGCTCTGAGCCAGTGCTGGACCACTGCGGTCTGCTCTGGCCTGATGGGCCTTCTTTTGCCTCTGTGTATCCCTTGATGTCGCTCTTCCGAGTCCCAGCGTCACTGTTGCGCCATTAACACGTGAGCTGTACGCACACACGAATACGTAGTGCCGAACCAAACGAAACTGAACGTCGCGGCTGTGTAGCAGATCCAGCTTGAGCTTAAGCTATGGAGCTAGGTCAGCGAGCATGTTGAAATAAAAAGAACAAACTTCGATCGCGCATATTCTTTGTTGTATCCTGGCGTTCTGTTTATGTCCATCACCACTGCTTCAACTACGTACCACCCAGTGAAGCATGGTCGCAAGAGGAATCCAAAAAAAGTTTGCAATACGCAGAAGCGAGAGAGTCGGTCATTCTCGGGTTTGAGAGCCATCGCTTTCCCGTGGTGCAGATGCCAAGCCAACGACTTTGCGAACAGCAGTTTAGCCTGGATTTTTGTGCCTTATACTAGCTTCTATATATAGCACTTGCATTCGGAAGCGAACGTGTCCTCAACGCTAGAAGGCTGTTGGCTTTTGCATCTCCACAAACTTGCGTCAAAAACTGTTATGATAAGTTACAGCTTTACATTTCTCTTAAGAGACTACAATTTTTTAGCCTGTTTTTTTTTTTTTTTTTAGCCAGATTTCTTGATCTTATGTAGAACGAAGACAAAACACATTCCCAAATAATATGGTTTCATCGTAAACCTTTCGGCGACTGCGGACCTTGTTGTTTTGTTAGACGTGTATACGGCTCAGAAACCATTTAGTATGGGTGGCGGTTGGACTTTGCTTTAAAGAGAAATAGCCGTTAAAAGTACGCTGAATAGAATTCTTGGGATTCTGTTTTCACTAAAACAGGTCGGTATCCTTGGCATGCTCGTAACTGCTAGCTGGCTATTGAGTAGGAGTTGCACTCAGCCAAAGGAGAAAAAATAGCAAAGTTCGTTTGGAGGTATTATTACGTTACCTTACACAGCTTTGTAGGCGAGGAGGCTGCACTTTTCGGCCTCCGCTAGCGAAGCGCTGCTTGTTCACTGCCGTCACTCGCTTAGGGCAGCTACTTGGTTAAGTCGCCTTCTCCACTACACTTAAGGACGCTGACGTGAAACAATGCATAAGCGCCACTAAAAAGCGTCATGTTTTGGCTACCGCGACGGTTGAGCGGCAGTTTCATCGCTGCTGTCGACACGCAGACCACGTATGCCCTGCTCTCTCGCTAACTACGCTCTACATCCCTGTGACAACTCAGATTTTCGAAGTAAACTTCCGCTCGCGTTTTTGCCTGATGGCTCTATTATTTAACTTCCGTTACATTACTTAATGGCGATAGAACCTCTACAAGCACGACTCTAAGTGAGATCAGTTGTGCGGTAATCACTGACTGCTATTGCTGGCAAAGAAAGAAAAGGTTCACTCTAAGCGTTATTCGACCCCACATGAATACCGTATCATATCATCGACATAACAAAAATAGATAACAGTGATTCACTCCTGGAAAGCAAAATGCGCAAAAAGAAGTCCATTGCTTTATGAAATAAACGCCGAAAAAAGTGCTTTGAATTTTCAAAAATTAAAACCGATAAGTGCAACCATTAAGTACAGGGCCCAACGTGACACAGCTTACTGCGTCTTTGATAAGGATTTCCTCGACGTCACCTCTTGTTCCTTCAGAAACCTCTGTAGGCTAGCCTTACTGCGCTGTCGCTGATATTAATAGTCGGGGGTTGCTAGCCTTTGAACACGTTCTTGTTTCTTCGGCCATTCTTTTTTGTGCCGCTACGGCGACTCTATACAGAGCACTGAAAGTCGGCAAAGGAGATGTTTACGTTAAAATAACGATGAGTCGTTCTATTGTTAAAGATGTTCGGCTTCATTCTTGCCGGCGGTGACGGTTTCACTCGTGCAGGCCTCGTAGCGCAGCTGTGTAGCACACAGGATTCCGTTCTCGGACGACTTGAGTTTCTTTGCTGAAAAATAATACACTGAGTGTAGTGAAATATTTAGCGTTCCTGTTTTGCGCTGATGGCATGAAGATATTAACGCGATAGCGTTGAAAGTCTCATTCTGCGGAAAGCCTGCGGCGGCGTGAGCGAAAAGTTCCCCAGAGAAACAACTTAGGTGGGCCACCTAGATCACGTGACCCTGTGACTTCATCACAGCCTGCCCACCGGACTGTGAGCAGCCTGCCCACCGTGACAGGTGGCAGTTAAATTAATGATCGGCCGCGAGAGGTTGATCGGGAAGAGAAACCTGGGTCTCACATGCCCCACAAATGGCTGCGCTCGAAACAGCCACCTACGAGGGCAGTGTCGCATCGCTTAATCGCCACAGCACTGCGCCGGGAGTGGTTTGAGGACGTCTAGTCATCTATGAATGTAAAGTAGAGAATGACCAATTCCGCATAGATGGTCATAAACCCATTCACGCTGTCGCGTCATACCTGTCCCGTCCTGTTTCTCAACCTAACTCGCACTACGCGTCGCAGCGTATCGCTCCAACGCAGCGTATCTGCCGCCGCCAACTGGCGTGCTATCAACAAGCGAATACCAGACTTCACGAAGACCAAAGTGGTATCTTACACGAGTAAAACAGGCGACATGCATTTCTCGCATCACGCATACGGTGACCCCCTGCTTCGCGAATGCCGCTTTTGTGACCTTAGTGTTGCTGTCGACTCCACGCTCTGTTTCTCTGAGCAGATAAACCGTGCCACACGGACGCGCCCTGCGCACCTTCGGTACTGCGAACAGCATTATAACATAGTTTAAAAGCTTTTAATGAAATGCAGAGCTTTACGTTTTCTTGCGTTCCCCACTGTTGGCGTGTGTCTTAGTTACATGGAAAGCACCTATCTGCCCAGCGAAGATTCATTCGAGGTTTATGGCCTTTATGTAGCTTCATTACTTCAGCAAGAATGTCATCCTGTTGGCAATCATCTTTGCATCTTGCATGCATTAGTGTCTTTGAACTACTTGGGCATAAAAGATGATTAAGTCTTACTCTTGATATTTATTGTTCACAGTGCATTTAGCTTTGCTTAACTTGAGATTTCCTTGTATTGTCTTCAGCAAGCAGATCTGTTCACAATACTGAGGTTTAAGACTCATATTTTGAAGCCGCCGCTGTGGTTCAGTGGTTATGGTGGTCGGCTGCTGACCCGGAAGACGTGGGTTGGACCGCGGCCATGGCGGTCACATTTCGATGGAGGTGAAATTCTAAAGGCCCATGTGTGATGTCAGTGCAGATTAAAAAGCGCCACACTGTAAGCAAGAATCAGCCCAATCAGGAGTTTAAATGGTTGGCGTCGCCCTTTAAACTCCAGGTGTGAAAACATTTGCTTGATCAATATGGAGTAAAAATGTGTTAAATGACCTATTTTACACCCTGCATTCAATAATGGGGCATACAGAAGGATTATCCTCATAACTCCTATTTTTAAATTCAGTTTCTTGGTCGCAGTGCACCCCAAGTCCTCAATGGAGTAAAAAAAAAAAAACACTAATTTGCGCCACCCGCCCCGCCACATAGCGTCTCGTCTGCTTCTGGCCAGTCGCGTGATTAGCGCAGAGTTTCTTACTCTTTATTACCTTGAGTGAAAGCTGGCGCCCCGCCTATGGGAGTTTGCCTGGAGCTTCCTCAAGACCACTTCAGCCACCATGGACGCTCTAAGCATCATGGGCCGGTGAGCTACCGACTACAGAACCACAACTTTTGACCAAGAAATAACGCAAAAATAGACGTTGTTTGATAATCAAGAGTGGCCTAGCATTCAATATCCTGTCTATAAATTGCAACAAACCAACAGAAAAGCGTGTAAATACAAAGTTTGTCCAAAATAAGAGATGGCTAGCTCCCCTATTCGCCAACTATTGCACACTACAGAAACTAATATTTTGTGCTTAACAGGCGCACTTTTAAAAAGAAAAATATTAAAAAAAATGTTCTTGCTTAAACACTAAGAAATTTTTTAATGGCATTTCGAAAAAGGGAACCTTTTATTGGCGTCGTGTTCTGTTGCGCTTTCGCCACTATGGCTTTTGCGCACTACGTTCGCGGCAAAGTCGTCTGCGCGCGGGGCGCGCACACGGAGAACAGCGTTTTCGGAATTGGACATCTCAGTAACGCCACTCTATATTCCCGAAAACATCCGACTGTCCCGAACCAGGTGGCTCACCGGCCCATGACGCTTTGAGCGTCCGTGGTGGCTGAAGTGCTGCGCCGTCAGCTTTCCCTCTAGGTAACAGTAAGAAACTCTAAGGCAAGACCTACTGAACTACAGACCTGCACATATGGCGGGGTCCTATGCAGCAGCGTGCGCCAACTTTCGTTAGCTTATTGGCCGTTGAGGGCGCTCGGTTGACCTGTTCGTCTGCTGTTATCATCATCATCGTTTGCCAATTTGAGCAAGATATTTAATACATTTGTTTCGTCTTCTTCTGCTATCTTAACATCAACGATAAAAATATCCACAATAACGACTTTTTTCGCTCTGGATGAATATAAAAAACGTCTTTCTTTTTATCCGCTTTCTTTTCGTCAGCACCACCGTGCCTAGCATATATAAATGGATGTTAATGATTACGTGGACAAACGACGAAACTACCTGTTTGAAATAAAATGATGGAGGAGTCCATCTTGTTCAACAGGTATAATGTAGCGCCACGCTTCCCGTAGGTGCCTTTTCCTAGCGGCAAAAGGCATGAACTAGAACATGCGCGCTGTAGCAGTGCCAAATGTGCAGGTCTGTAGTTCAGTAGGTCTTGCTCTAAGGATTATGGCGGTGAGTGACGACCCCTTGTTTGCCATCGGCACGGGATCTCTGCTGACTTCTGTTCCTTCACGGGCGCCTGCCGCAGTACAAGATGTCGGCTTGTCGACGTTTTCCGCTACAGTAAGCTACCTAATTGAGCTGCTCTCGTGAAGCCTCCAGCGCTAAACCATACTTGACCTTCCTTTGTTAGTGTCGCCGCCCCGTTAGTCCCCGCTTAGGCCTAATTCTCAGGGCCAGTGTGTTTCACGCGGTGTGTTGCAGTAAATTATGACCGTGAAAACTACCCAGCTACTGCTTTTTAGTTTTCAATTATTTATTATAATGTTACATCGCTTTATCTACGATCATAGCAAACCAAAAGAGCTCGTACGGCAAAAGCAGACGACAAGCACACGACTGCTACCGCCTCCACTGGGCTTGCAGACGGCGAAAAGAGCGCGTGACGCGGGGTCAGATTAGGGCAGCGCAGTTTCCCAAGTTTGGTTGCCGGCTGCCCCCGCAGCAACTGCCCGTTTCCGCCGCTGGCACTGCTGTAAGAATGAGCCTGAATGAGGATAAATAAACATGACGCCATTTTAATTCTTTCTACTTACGTTTGCCAAGGACGCGTCTGTCTGCAGTGAAGGTCAAATTGGCCAAAACAGTTACCACGTGACCACACTATATCACATAGCAACAGCGGGCGCGAAGCGCCTCAGTTCATACCTATACTTTCGATCCGTTGTTTATGTGCCAGTATAGCGGCCATCTGAGTGGGAGCCCACCGGGACCACCATTTGCATTAAATTTGGGGGCCGCACGATTGGCGCAGAATGTTCGAAGTAGTGTCAAATAACTTTACTTGTTCCTGAGGATAAAATTACTAACTGAGATGGAGCCCAAAATATGTGTGGGATTCGCTCTGACGACCTTTTCGCCCATAAACACTGCATTCCGAGTGCCTTCAGGCGGCCATTACAGCTGAACCGTTTGTAGCATCGAGTTCCGGATGGTGTAAAACCATTCGTCGTGTTTATAAAATTTAATAGCTGATATAACGAGGAAGTATACCAAACATAGCGAAGGTGGCTGTAAATCGCAATAGTAGTGCAAAGTCCATGAGGTAGATGGCGCTGCTTGTGTCTCAGGAGAAGGGTGCCTCGATGGCCAGCATCCAGGCACCCTACTTAGGAGGGTTGCTTCCGGAAAGGAAACATCCGCGGATGTTTGAATGCGGTCTTCTCCACGTCTGCTGAGCACGCTGATGTAAACACTGGAAGCTCCCGTAGCTAACGCTCATAAGTCGAACACTGCGGCAGTCTAGGCGGATAATTTTTTGGGCTCCATTTCTTTTAATAGTAGACAATTTACTTCCTTCTACTCCTAATTACCTCCGTTGTATAAAGGAGTAAATAAAATGCTCCATTTATATGGAGTAAGTAAAAACTACTTTTGGATGTGCGCTAGAGGACAAGCCGTTTACTCCCATTTGGCCGTTTTTTCGTTAACAGGTGGTTCGAAATTATCCGGAGCCCTTCACTACTGCGTCCCTCATAGCCTGAGTCGCTTTGGGACATTATACCCCATGAGCCATAAACCATCATATTTTGTTTATAGACGCTCCGTAACGTGCGTCTTTTCATCAGTATAATTATATATGTAGCCCTGCAATCAGGACGCGCCGCCCCATCCCATTATTGTTCGCACTAAAATTTATTCTCTGGCTCTTTCTGACTATGTTGACGTTTGTCCAGCAGCGAAAGACGCATTTATCGGCAAAAACGTTTGATTTAAAAATCTTCACGGCAGTCGATTCAAACTCCTGACGTCCTTAGCGAAAAGGCCGGGTTGTCACCGTTTTGGAGTGAATGGCGGTGTAGCGTACCACCTAGGATCCGCGTCAACGTTGGTGTCGACGAACGCACTTTACCTCCGAAATCGGCTGGTGACGGCGGCATCTGTATTTCTTTCTGGTCTTTCCGAGCTTATAAGACCAGTTTTCGGTGAGAGTGGTCCCTATGTGATTAGAGTGCGGTACCCTGTGGAAATGTATAGCTTCAATTTGTCCTTAGTGCCCCTCAACCCGACCCTTGCTCAGCATTTCTTTCTTGAAGTGCGCAAATACCATGGCTGCCAATATTCCTGGACAATTGAATAAATATTAACTGACTGCTCAATGGCCGTTTCGTGGCCGAAATCGAAGATTCTGTCTTATTTCACTTCTGACGGGAGATATATTTACAGGCAGTAATTGCAGTGGCATCCGAGATGTTGGCTTAGTTTGGGGTCGCAAGGCCCCCGCTCGCTCTCGCAACTGCTAGTGCTCGCATCTGTTAGTGCGAATTGTGTAGCTACGCGTTCGTCTTTGTGGCACCACAACGTTTGCATATCAGGAGTCTCAAAATGCTGCCTGTATACTTGTCCGAATACTTGTCCGAATGCTTGTCCGAATACTTGTCCGAATACTTGTCCGAATACTTGTCCGAATACTTGTCCGAATACTTGTCCGAATACTTGTCCAAATACTTGTCCAAATACTTGTCCAAATACTTGTCCAAATACTTGTCCAAATACTTGTCCAAATACTTTCCTGAATACTTGCCTGAATACTAGCCCGAATACTTGCCCGAATACGTGAACAGAAGTCAGAGAAACTGCTGCAGCAAACATGTGGGCACGGCCTGTTTTGTAACCCTTAAATTCAGAGTATCGTGGGATTAGGAGAACACACAAACGTACCGCATGCGCTAACAACTTGTTCTTTGCGTTGCGCCGACGCCATGAGGTGAAGAATAGGTTAACGCAACGGGGTGTGGAGCAGAGGAAAGAAAATCGGTATTGAGTCCGAGACTGCAGTCTTTGATATGGCTTTCGCCGTTTGCTTATTTCCTGCGCACCTTCTCATTTACGCAGAATAACGACATTAATAGTCTCAGGTCACCTACTTTGCGAAATAAGGATTTAGTCCGGTTTGACGCATTCCCCGCGGCTTGACATTAGACCATTGACAAGTTAGTGGGCATAACGCGTTTATTACAGTGCCCGTTTGATATCAAAGCACTTTTCTAACGCTAATGAGTTTCACAGAATTCAGGAAACCTGCTGCTCCATTCTTTCTGTGCTGAGATTTTGTAAGACTGTTAATGAGCGCTGTGTATATACTTTTTGATTGCTAGTTCCGCAAGCTGAGCATGCAGATGAAACGAAAGCGAAACGACGGAACGAGCGTCGTTACTTATTAAACTATATACATGGTGAAGAAATTTTGCGGCACGCCGACCTACTGAATGAACTCCCACCAGACACTCTTTTGGCCCGATCCAGTCCTCTCAGTAGGAATTTTACCGTGTAATCAACGTCATCACAGGTGATATATACAATCACTGACTACTTAATATTAATCGACGAAATGCTTGAAAGACCGTTGAAAAAATAGTGGCTTTATATAGATGTCAAACCATTCCGCTTTCTTTGCACAGGTAACTTAATTTTTTTTATATATATTTCAGCACCTTGGTCTAAGGAAGAAAAATTTGATGCCCTAATCGGTTAGTGCGGGGATTCGATCATACAGAGTCGTGACGGCGGCTTCTCCGAATACTTTTATTAACTCTGGGCTCTGCCTTCGGCTAGGGTGCGAGCATGTCATTTGTTTTTTTGCCAAATTTTGCTTTTTTGGCTCATCCCGTACTCTACCGCTCATATGTGCAACTTGTGAACAAGCAACCTTCAGAAGCCGATGTGTGTTTCAGAGGCAAGATTTTTCTTTTCCTTCGGTCCCCTCGCATGGGGGGGATGTGTGAGTAACGCACCATTCAGAATGTAGGCGACGACATTGTTGTGACATGAGTTGATACGAATAGTATGAGGGCAAGTGTGAATCGCAAACTTCCGCTTTCTAAATTGTATTTATACTGTTTTACCTCTTATTCATGACTTGCCCGATGAGGCACTTTCTATTTATGTATCCTATCCGCATCTTGTCCGCATCACATGCGTACTGCGTGAAAAATATTGCGCTTTCTATTTCTTTTTCGTGGTTAACTTCGCAAATATCAGCGCCCCATAAAAAAAATATTACCGAGCGTTTAGATTCGCAAGGGACGCTGAAGTTTCTTGAACCTAGACGAAAATTTTCGGCCAATGAATGGCGCCTAGCAAGAATAAAAAGGGATATGAAGATGGTTTAAAATGAAAACACATGCAGAATACTGCGCCGTCTCCTCTTCAAGTTGGTGCAAAGGTTAAGGCGAAGGACGGTTGTGAAAATGTGCTCCCCTTTAAATATACGGTGATGTGATCGTCTTGACACTCTGGCGTGGTCGACTTAAAAGCGAAAAGGGCGAAATTCGCCGCTATCTATTGCATAGACATCCGCACAAGATCGATAGCCGACTCGTCAATCATTCTGTGTGTTAATATGCGCGTCCTAGAAGTGTATTACCGGTTTCAAGGCGCCGCACCGGTATGTTGGGCATATGGGGGAGCCGTTCTTTCTTTCCTTGTGCCATTGTGTTTCGCTGGGACGCTCGCCGACTTTTTTCTTGGACTTCCCGTGCTTGTCCTCGTATAGACTGCTCTGGCGGCGCGTCATCCAACCTTTCTGCAGCCTCTATACATCTAAGCGCGCTAGCGTGCTGAACACACCGACAAGCTTGGGAGTCCGGTACGTTTTAGGTACCGGCGAACCGCCTCTCCGGCTGCGAAGGATCGAACTGAGAAGGGGCGCTCGCGTTACGAAAGCGACGGGCAAATAAAATGGCTCCGGCTAGAAAGGTCGGGTTAAGGGGCGATAAAAGCAACAAATCATCCTGCATCTACTGGGGCTCAAGGCTGAGGCGGGTTCTTGTTACCATTGGCGCGACCAGTTTGATTAAATTGCACGGGTTTTTGTCTTCCCTGCGTGCGTGCGTTTAGATGGGGCTGATAAAACAGGCCTGTTTCTCTAGAACACGCGTGCCCTGAATTGACGGTGCGACTGCAGAGCCGAGGTTTCCTGTTTTCATCGTGTTCCGCTTCGACGCTGACATGTGCGGTCGTCTCAACCTTATCGATTTGCCGGATTCAAATTCGCCGTTGGTCGTACTGTCGCATTTCGCGAGACATTTGCAACTATGCGCTTGTGTGCATGTTTTTTTTTTATTTCTGATATTACTAGCATTTTCTTGAATCCCCGTTTTTGCGGGCGCGCATGCGCAGACCTGCACTCACTGTCCAAAGCGACTGAGTTGGTGCGTGATACCGAGCCTGTTTTAGAATTTTTTGTATAGCCGTAAACAGTGCTATAGCCAAGCAATAATGGCTTTTATTTACCGCTTTGAATAAAAGATGCGATAGCCGGTCAAAGGGCACGGATGCAGAAAAATTTAGCTCTCGCGCCCTAAAGATCTCGAGAGTTCAACCGTAGCCAAATTGGGCAAGCAAGCTCGTGCTCGGTTCTTGGGGATGTCGCAAAGTGAGAACTACGTCATACTTGACGCACTGTTCTGAAAAAAAACAAAAAAAAAAAAAACAAAACAAGTATGAATCTCTAATTCGCCCGCACAATTGTTGCGTTTTCTCGTTTCGTTTGACCGGTGTCATGTTTTGTGGGTATGAGATGGCGCCTCAATCGAACGCTCTGTTTCGCCCTGCCCGCTCAGATGTATGCGTTCTCGTCGACTCATGAGCACGAAGTTTCAAAGGAATGGTGCATTCTTTAAAATTTCAGTGGGCCGCCCATTGCTTATTGGTGTGCTCCGAATAAGATCTCGGTGCATGTGGTGATCAAGAACGTTTATTTTCCTGTTACACAAAGGTTAATCTAGATTAAAATGTATCTGCTTGTAATTAAAAAAATTATACAAAAGTTTAGATGTTAGAACTTCAGCGTTTGATTTAGTATCGTGTGAAAAACCCACCTCTTTAGTTTCACTTAATTGTTCTTTGTAATTGTGATATTCATCGGCAGCATCACGTAGTTTATTTTTGCCATATTTATCTTCTGGAAGTTTATCAGGTATGCAGCTTCCATCGAGGATTAGTGATGTATTTTCCCTTGCTTTTATTTTCTTTCATAATACCGATCTTCCATGCAGTCGTTGCAGAATTAATTTACAGCACAGGATATCCGTGTCTGAATCAGCTGTATTTTTTTTCTGCTTATTTTCGAGCACAGAGCAGAAGGTAGAGAAAGATTGGTTTATTGGGGTTTAACATCCCAAAGCAACTCAGGCTATGAGGGACGCCGTAGTGAAGGGCTCCGGAAATTTCCACCACCTGGGGTTCTTTAACGTGCACTGACATCGCACTACACGGGCCTCTAGAATTTCGCCTCCATCGAAATTCGGCCGCCGCGGGCATGGTCGAATCCGCGTCTTTCGGGTCAGCAGCCGAGCGCCGTAACCACTGAGCCACCGCGGTGGGGCGGTAGGGAAAGAGTTAGGTGGGTTCTCGACATCTACATCCCAGGGAAATTGAGCGCAGCTGCTGATGTATATGTCATTCTGTACTGAGTGTATCACTTTTTATAAGTTTCCGCAGTGCGTACAAAAATGAGCTTAGCTGTGACGTATGGTCCCCGCCTCAAGCTTTCGAACGCGAAAATAAATCCCACCTCAACATTACACCACTTACTTTCGATCGATTCCTGTTCATTTTTTTTTCTCCTTGCGCAGAGTTTCTCGGTGCCAGGCATATTAACAATAACTTCAAGGTGACACAGTGGGCTTAAAGACAAAGCACGAACCTCATTTCACAAAGTCCGACAAAAAAAAAAACTGCGCGTTTTCTCTTCTCAGAAGTACGGGAAGGACCTGCTACCAACGGGACAGAGCGTTATTTCTCTTACGTAGGCAATGGAGTCATTCGCCAAAGCTTTCGTGTCTCCGTACGCGCTGGCTGGCGCGTCGGTTGGAGGCTCCTCCGGCCTTGCGTGGGCTCGCCTTTCCGGAAAAAAAGTGCGTGGCTCTGCATGCTAATAGCCGATCGCCTATGTTTTAAATACCTTGTTGCAAATCGCGTGCTTCACAGGCGTTCGTTTTAGCGATATATATCAAGTCATCCGTGTCCTCGAACTGAGTGTGACCTGTCGCTGTGGTGCGGTTTTGTTGTTCGTTTTCCTAACAAGTGCCGCTCGCCTGTTTTAATTTTAATACTTCTTTTGTTTCTTCCATAGCTGTAAATTCACTGCCCTTCTCTTCGCAGCTCGAAAGCGGCGTGGAAGTTGAGGGCGGATTCTAATTTGAAGGTCTTTTGGCACAACTCCTATCGGCGTAGGCTGTAGTTGGGAGCTTACCATCAGACTTTTGAATAGAAGAAAAGGTGATTTCTTGCATGTTTCTTTGATTTTTGCGTTTTGCAAGACATGGATATGTATGTGCTTTAGCCCTTGCTTTTTGTTTGCTGTTGTATAGGGCTCAACACCTTTTCCGTTCTTACAGCGTTCTTTCTTGCTCGCTGGAACTCCGTACGCTAACGCGAGCCAAGAGACGCCGACACGGTGATTTAGGTTGAGATAAGAGTCCGTTCGCTTTTGTGATAAACAAGAAGATGAAGGTAGAATGTTAGGAAGAAGCTCAACTTTCGTATGGCTTCCTCGCCAGTGTGTTTTGTCGTAAAGTAGACAGCATTGGAGTCCATGTCGAGGCTTCAGTGGTGCACGTACCGAAACGGTAGAGTTCGACGAATATATCACGCTAGGCTGTGTCTAATTCTTTTGTGAACTCGCGTATAAATGTGCTCGTCTATAAAGAATATTTGCACAAGCTTCGGTAACAATGTAAGGGAGCCTTTCTAGGTCATATCTATGTCACGCGTCGCACTGAACAAGAACAGGTATTTCGTAAACTTTTGTGCCCGTGAATGGCAGGCATGGAGAGCAAATGAAGGGTGCTGCTAGTTGGCGGCTCTGGTCCCAGCCCGCAGCAGCCCGATGGGCGGCGGTCTGCACGCCGTCGCCGGGGTTTCGGGGAGATCTCCGCCGCGTGTCGGCAGGTAGGCTGCGGCGCGGGTAAAGCACCTTCGAGTCGAGAGGCGCTGACGACAGCGCGGGCGCAGTCGTTACCTTTATGGTTCTTGTCCCGTGGGCCAGCTGCGGCGAGTCGAGGGCGGGGGAGGGGGTAGAGCGGAGCGCGCAAGACAAGAAAAGTCGGCCGTAATCTAGCGCGGCGCGACGCGGGGTTCCTTTGTGCGCGATAGAGTGAGCTTCTTATCGCGCCGAGACGTACGCCGTCGGCACGAGCAAACACGCCGCCGCCGCCGCCGCGGTGGCCCTCTCTCCGGGGCGACCTCCGTGTTCCGTTTATGAATGCCGTCTTTTGTTTCCCCCGACTGCTCGGGATGCGTCCGCCAGCGCCCCCTGCAGGGGTCACGCGCGTGCGCAGCCGCCACAGCGCCCGGCGCGGACATCACAGAGAGGAGCGGAGGAAACGTCAATTATGCCTTGCATCAATGAAGGCGGCGACGCTTTGGTATGGACGGCACGTACTTTTATCCAACACCGATACGGACCCCAGAGCTGGCTGTCTTGCGGGGATTCGGTTTCGTGGTCGCCTAGCTGGATTTCCGATGGCGGGTTCTCCTGCATCCCCCCCCCCCCCCCCCCCCCGGCATTTCTTCCATATTTTTTTTTTCGTATCCATGTCTTTTGCGGATCCCTGGGGGGCATTGCGACAGGTTTCGGGATGATTTGCTTTTGCCTCCTGCGCTATACGCGCCCTGAGTTTCAGCGCTTGCTTATATCGTATTTTCTTTTTTCTTTGCGCGCTAAGTAAGCCGAGTAGCGGGGGACACGTGCCGCAAATATTAGCGGTACTACTAGTTCCTCCCGAAATATGAGCCCCAGTGACTGGCCTCCGCGTACTGATGCTGTCGCGCGCGCGCGCCCTCAGCATGGCCGCTTTCAATGTCTGGCTGAGGTACGCTGGACTTACGAACGAAACAGTGCGCAAAAGTCCTGTTGCCTTCATCGCTTCTATGATGGGTGTCAGCTTCTATGTCAGCGAGTTAGTAGGTTTGTTTCCCCGAATTCCTGCAGGAACCGTGATGGCAATTACCGGGAAACGCAGTATTTGTGCCCAGGTATGACGAACGAAATCCACCGACACCACGCCCCGTCTGCATTCAGGCGTCCTCTGACCCATGAAATTCCCTATCAGCCTCCTTTTCAAGAACAGAAGTTTGTTTTTGCAACTCTGAAGCGCTCCTGTGAAGGCGAAATTCAATAAACCTTAGTACTGACATTTTATGACTGCATCCAGAGACCTTTTCTCCTCTGATACTTCCCTGTACTAAGCCATGATTATGAATCGTGAATGAAAACAAGAACTGCTGACGTCTGCAGAGCAACCATCTGCCTGCTGTAAGCAGAAAACACTTCTTAGCTACATAACGCGCCGTGTACAGAAAACACGTAAGTGCTCAGGAGTGCTGCTCAAGGTATGTTTCTTCCGGCAGGAAATATAATTTTCGTGATACTTCCTAGCAAACTATCCTTCTTGTAAATTTTATCGACTCTCATCACCCTTGTTATAAAGTAGACTGTGATTCATGCGGATTTTTACTAAACTCCGTGAGAAAGCTTGCACCCTGCATCGAACTAATTCAAAACAAAATTCTTTATTCGCATGAATTCATTTGCGAGTGGCGACAGTATTGTGCATCTCGTTCTTAATAACGAAGACGAAAAACTCTGATGTTCATGTCTATTTGGGCTCGTATTTTTGTCTCGCAAATTCTTGCCGGCCTTTGGGCGCAACCAAGAGCGTTGCATGATTTGGTATTTGATACTACTTATTTTGATACTACCTATTCGATACTACTTATATTTTGATACTACGTATTTGGTACTACTTGCGAGGCTTTTAACTTGATTCCTTTTCGGTCTTTCTCTGTAGCTTTCTAAGCTTCAGTTGTGTCTCCATTACTCTGCGACGCGCTTAAGATTACGCGACGACACGGTAGCCAAGCTAACATTTCTGCAGAAGAACAGTATAAGATTGCTTGCCGTCGTAAATTTTTGCGAGACAGTGCACTCGGGCAAAAGGCACGTTTTTTCTTTTGCAACTGCACGAAAAGTGTTATTAACTCTTTAAAGACGTCTGCGGGCTTAAGGGGCAGCAACTTTGGCTGTAGTGGGCCGAGCTTTTTGTGTGTGGGCCGAGCTTTTTGTGTGTGGGCCGAGCTTTTTGTGTGCACAGCCGTGATCGCGGAACTCGCCCGTATAGTGGCGGTCAAAAGAAGCACGCGTGGAGATGGCGTTCGTTGGCAACATTCGGGCCCACGCCTTCTTCGCGCATTGCGTGGTAGCCAGCTCCGAGGAGCGAGACGCGCGGGCCTTGTCTGACGGGCATCAAAACGTTTACAATGTTAACAGATAAGCAGTAAAGAATTCGCTCAAAGAGGTGAACGTCCTGAGGACACAATTCAGTCGCGCGCGAATGTAGCTCGCAGCGGGAACGGTCGTCGCGCCGTAAATCTCGCGTTAAAGGCAGCTGGAGCTTTGCTGCCGAACCTTTGAACCCTTCTTCTGTTCACCCGGCTTCCTTTGCAATCTCGATGCTGCGCTAGCGGCGCGCGAGGCGAGTTATGCCATCTGTGGCCCCTTTTTCGGGGCCCACACCCTCGAGCTGCTGTCCTGCACGTGTTCCCGCATTGATATACGCAGGATGCGGCCTCGCTGCGATTTCGCGCCCAGTCGTTCACCTCTTCGGCCTTCAGCTCCCAACGCGGCTTCTCGGCCGCGCGAAAACCTGCCCGCATTCTATTCGCACTCACGGACCGATTGCGCGTGCTGTTTGCCTTCCAGTCGCCGAACTCTTAAGTGTTTTTGCGGCGATACCCTGTAGCGCTTCCGTTCGTTAGTTATCCGTGCGGAGGGGTACGCTAGCTTCTCAAACACCGCGCTCATCGCAAACCGCAAGCGTCGAGCTGGCTTCTCAGCTGTGTGCTCTTTCTTTTTTTTTCCCCATGCATATGGAGACAAAGGCGCATTTATTTATATCTTTTTTTCGCTAGCAGAATGTGGCGAGTGCGGCCTGCGCTGTTTGGTACGCAAGTTAGGCACGTGCTTGAAGACGCATTACCATGATAAAGGTGCGAGTAGTGCTTCGCGGCGTCGAGCGGCTCTTATTAACACGAGGTGATGTTGCGTGCGCGCTTCAACCCCCGCCCACTAGTCGTCGTCCCCCCCACCCCCATTTTTTTCTCTTCGGGTGTGCATGAGCGCATGAAAGCCCGGTTGGAAGGAGTGATGAAAGCGGGTATCGAGGCACAAAATGAAAGGGGTTCCGCTGGTCTACTCCCGAGGCAGGCGGCGCGCGGCGGTGCTCCGGGGACACACCTTTCTTGGATCGGGAGGAGGGCGCGCTGGCAGGGGAGCTGCAGCTACAAGGAGGGCGAGAGAAGGCGGGGGGAGCGAAAAAAGGCGTGTTCACAGAGCGAAAGGGGGGCCCCGTGTATCGGCCCACGTGGGAAGTGGGGTGAAGGGTGGAGGGCAGTTTTGCGGTTTCTGCGTTTGAGAGGCGAGCAGCAGCGGTGGCAGCACTTGATATCTGGCGGACGAACCGAGGAGCCAGAGCGTGCTCTGCGCGTGGCCCAGCGCAGAGGAGTCGCGTGCGCGGCGCCCGCGCGCGCCATGCGTGCAGGTAGAGGAACAGTTCCAGAAAGGCGACCGCCGCGACCAAGTGCCACCGCTTCTCTTGGAACAGTCCGCCTTTGCTCCCCGGCTGCGGCGTAATCCTTTACGAATGCCTAAGGCGGCAATGTTTCCGAGAAGGCACGATGCAAAAAAGGGACGTTACAAGACGGTTTTTACCCGGGAACGCAAATGAATGTAGTTGAAAGTGTGACGCGGGTTCCGTGCTACCAGAAGATAACTTTTTCTTCTGCTCTTGCAGTAGACAAGACCGTCTCGGTCCCTCCCAGCCGTACGGGCAGCCTTGTTGGATCTGTATGTGGGGGGTCGTTCTACATGCTGCGACTTGTGCGACTTGCTCGCTGTGAAATGTTATTGAGTGTTTTTTGCCAAAAGCGAATGTTATCGGACCTTGTAGCTGTATTTTTTCTCTTTGACGGGCTCCCTGCGAAACCGAGTTTGACTAGTTTCCTTGCGCGCAGAGCCAGCGCTTCTCCGCTTCAGTGCCGCTTTAGGGATGCTGCTGTTGGGCGACAAATTTCGAATAACCACAGACATCAACTGCCCTGCGTTCACTGCTCACAGCCGTCAGAACGCAGCGAGGTCCTCTGAATAAGTTTTCGAACATTTGAATAAGAACATTAAAAATTTATTTCTTTGTTTGAAATAATCTTTTGCAGTTGCGTTTACACTTTTCGAATTAAACACTGTCATGCGAAATTAATATAGACCGTAAAAGAAGCATTCACACATATATAGACGTGGCCTCCTCGTTAACGCGTAAAAAAGTGCAAGAAATGTGCTTTTTACGTAGCTTTTTATTCGGTAAGCTGGAAAAGACGACGACGCGTCTTTAGGTCCTCAATCTTCTTTCTTTACTCATTCCCTCGCATAAATTTAGGCTTGTTAGTCCCCATTACCACCCTCAACCACCTCTGTCACGGAAACTGAGTTGCCTAAATTTTTAGGGCATCTCATATTTGCCGCCTGCAATTTGCAATACAGGTAGTCACTGCCTGGTTATGGCCAATCCCCCTTGTGGGTATGTGCCATTTTATGAGGCAAACAACGACAACAACAACAGTGCTTCAATGCGCCGCGTAGCTTGGCAGGTACCTGCGACAGCTTTGACTGCGCAACGGATGGCCCCCAGTGCTGCTGACGCAGGGAATACCTTCACCTCTATTCAGGAGAAAAACGTCCTCCTGTTCGCATCACAAGACTTTTCACATCCTCCTGTTAAGTGTTCACTCTGCGGACTATTCCCCTTAACTTTCCTGCATAAGACTCACGTAAGGACCAGATTTTATTATTTTTGTTTACCAACGTGCAGTCAGAAAGTCCTCGAACCAAAAATCTGCCTGTGATAAGGATGATGCGTTGTGTCATCGACAATGCACGACTCTAAGTTACCCTATCGTAATGCGGTGCCTAAAGGAAATTAAATGTACCGTCTTTGTCAAAAGTAACCAGGCTTCATGGTTTGCTTCTAGCTTGTATTGTGAAGCCCTTGTGGCTTTCTTAAAGATCAAAAGGTGTTGGAAGGTAAGAAGACCCCCAGTCCTTACCTTTAACTAGCATTTCAGCTTCAGAGAAGCCGTAAGGGCTCCACTGTAGGAGCTAGAAGCAAACCATGAAGCCTGGTTAGTTTTGACAAAGAGTGTACATGTTCAGTAATGTTAGAAACAACATGCTCTCGGCGAGCACAAATTTCGGGCCATCTTTGTCGGACCTTCCAGACGCACGCGCACACACACGCACGCATATATATATATATATATATATATATATATATATATATATATATATATATATATATATAAACGAGGAATGCAGTCTAATTTAGGGAGGAGCTAGACAACAGTTCTCGGAAAAAATTTCTAGAATTGCGATCCGCCCACATCACTCGGTGAGATTCAGCGAGGCGGTGTTTTCTGTGAATCCATTCCAACCGCCCGCATATATAGACGTAAAACATTCAAGAGTGATTTTAAGTCGCCATAACTAAGTTCTACTTGTGGACGTAAACATGTTTTTTTTATCTTTCTTCTTATCGCAAACTGTCTAATACCTCCACAACCTGTCGGAAGCAGTGCCCATACGGAACATTTGCGCGCAGTTGAAGTGAGTCCTTTAGAAGGCCTGTTGCTTCGTGTTTCTTTCCGCACAAAAGCAGCACTGCGAGCTGCGGACAAAAAGGCTGCTGGCCAGCAACTCTGCGGTCCTCGGCCATATGTGTTCCCACCGTGTAAAACTGATCCTAAGTGCAATGTTGTGGAGAGGTTTGCATCTTTAAGGCCACTCGGCACCTTACCTATGGTATCGCTTTTGCTTAGGCGCACGCATCATAGTGATCTCATTCACTGCGTATAGGATAGGCGTGCCTTCACTGAAAAATCAGTAAAACGTTTCCTCTGTTCTGTTTAGCCACGCGTCTTTTCTCCTCAAATCCCGTAGCATAATACCCCCCCCCCCCCCCCCCCCCCCTCCTGTTTTAAGCACTCCCAGGGATCAAAAAACGAATATTAACAAACATTCAAAGTTCGCGCCTTAAAACTCGTTAAATACCCAGGAGGCCTTAATAATTAATGTCTGTGCCCACGCGCAAAGGCAAAGCAGTTAAGAGCATTGGTAATGCCCGCAGATAGGGGATTTTTGGTTGTTGCGTGGACACTACTTGCCGACATTGAGCCTTGGCATATGAACCCTTCTTATTTGCAGGTGTGTAGGTTTGGTTTTATTCTAGTGTTGGAGGGGGGGGGGGGGGGGGGGGGGGAAGAAATGATCTGTTGCGTGACTAATTAGTAAATCACGAAATTGGTACCGTTCTTTCTTTGTGGACACCTCGGCATTCAATTAAGGCCAAGCAAAAGCAGGGGTCAGAGCCAGCTTTCTGTCACTGTATAACACTGTGGCACGTAGCCAGGCGCTTCGCTGAATCCACGAACGAAAAATAGACGGCGCGCTGGGTTCAGCTGTTGCTTCGTAACTTTGTTTTTTTTTCATTTTTTTTTCATGAAAACCTGGTTCATCGCATTAGGGTCTGCCTAAGCACTGCAAGGGCAAAAAGAATATCTCGCAAAATTTTGCCCGTCCGAGAGGCCGGATGATTACGAAGAAGACAAGAAGCAAAATTTTCACCCCTGCACTGTCTACTCGGGAACATGAGAGTTGCGCAAAACTTTGCGCCGAAATAATGAAAATGCGGGAGTACGGGATGGGCAAGCGCGAGGAGAAGAGCGAGAAAGCAGTAGCAAAAAAAACAACAACAAAAGGACACACCAGACGAAAAGCACAGAATGGAAATCGAGCCTTAAGAGAACCGGAGGCGACGGCTGCCATTACCGGGCAAAGTTGGACGAGATACATAATACTTAGCTTTCTTCTTTTCCTTCTTTTACGGGAGCGGCTATGTTAATTAAAATTGATTTTGGTCGCTCCAATCAGAAGCTGGAGTTATCGGCCTGAGGATGGAGAGGAATGTCGAAGGCGCCTTCTCGCTCCTTCCCTACTGGCCAGCGTCTGTGGCGCGCCCTCCCTCCTCCAGAAGCAGCGGCCCGGGCAAGTCTGGCGCCCTCATCTAGGCTCTAGCTCTTTTTTTATTCTTTTTTTTCATCGCCACCTCTGCGCCGTTTCGATCTGCGCTATTAATATTATTATTATTACGAAACAATAAAGCGCACAAGGACCGGCGGCGGCTGGAAGCGCCGCAGAACAAAGCGAAGCGACCGGGACAATAATGGCGTTCGTTGTCTCTCCCGCCTCTCGAAGCGGGGAGAACTGTTCCTTTCGGCGGTGGCCGGCGTCTTCCTCTTGGCCGCGCGGCTGCAGGCGCGCCCCCTCCCGGAGAATGATGATCGTCACGGCTGCCGTTTTTATTTCCTATACCGCTGTTGCTCCGTGGCCCTGCTAATATGAGCGAGGCTGCAGAAATTATTGCGTCCCTGGAAATAAATACGCGGCGAAACCTCGTTAATTCGGCGCGCGCCAGATAGGGGCGCGCAGCCCGCGGTGCTCCTCCTCTGCGGCGCTCCGCTGCCGGGCGACACCGAAGCGTGGCGCGCCCGCTGACGCGAGTTATCGGCGCGTGCTGGGCCGCGGGGCGATTTTTCAGGAAAGCAAGGCCGGCCGCCCCGCTTTGCGAGAGAACACCGCGCGCGGCCAGCGTCCCCTTGCAGTCTCCGGCACCAGTTGAGCCTCGAGAGTTGCCTCTTGACTGGACAGCTGTCGTCGTACGGGGGGTTACAAACGCGGGGCTGAACAGTTGTTTGCGTTATATGCGCTGTCAAGGTAACGAACTGAAAATTTCGTAGCGGTCCTTACTGCTGCGCTGTGCGGGCGTCCGCTTCGCAGCAGTTCTTAATCGCAGGATCCAGGCAGCTATCGTGTTTCTGGATGGCTAGGTTCGTTGTATGCAAGTCATCTGCGGATTGAAGAAAGAAACGTGCCTCTATTCAAATGTTCAGCGTAGAATATGGACCCATAAAAATAAAAAAAAACGTATGAAAGCCAGTGTGGTTTTAGTAAAGTCTTTCTCTAGCAATAAGCAATCAAGGGCGGCTAAGAGCCAGATAAAGTGGCGAGCTTAGCAAATGTGCTGTAATAATGTGGCCGCGGCTTACCGTAGGCAGTAATAATTAGTCAATTGGTTGAGGACTTTGTCCTGCAGGGTACTCAGCTTGGCTATTGCTATGGGATGGATGGATACCTTTGTATGGTATGCAGTCGTCGTCGCGCGCTTTGAGTGAAGGCGGTTTTTTTTTTTTTTCACTGTTTGATCGATCTTATCTAAAGCTACTGCACTCCAGTCGGCAATCGTTTTCTGTTGCGTCCGTGCTGTAAGATGACCATTACCAGTAACCTGTCAAGCTCGATTTAAGCTCACGTACACAACTGCGTTTTATTTTGGAAAACAGGCTAACGGCAATAAAGGTATAGTTATTAACGACTGTTTTCCTGAGGTTTGCATTTTTACTATAATTTGCGACGGGGGACATTATTAGCACCGAGGAGGGTGTCTGGACTTGCAGAGAAATATGTTG